>NC_138372.1:137950544-137966499 GCF_054177405.1 Leptonychotes weddellii
ATGGAGCACTGGGTGTTATGCACAAACAATGAATCATGGAACACTCCATCTAAAACTAATGATGTAACGTATGGGGATTAACATAAGAATAAAAAAATTAAAAAAAAAATCAAACTCAAGGGGCGCCTGGGTGGCTCAGTCGTTAAGCGTCTGCCTTTGGCTCAGGTCATGATCCCAGGGTCCTGGGATCGAGCCCCGCATCGGGCTCCCTGCTCGGCAAGAAGCCTGCTTCTCCCTCTCCCACTCCCCCTGCTTGTGTTCCCTCTCTTGCTGTGTCTCTCTCTGTCAAATAAATAAATAAATAAAATCTTAAAAAAAAAAATAATCAAACTCAAGGTCCCAAGATGATGGTCACAGGGTTACTTCCTCCTTCCCCATCTCACTCCAGAAATCACTGTGTTTTGCTGAGCATCAGTTGGTTCCTGTAACTCTGACAACAAAGATCAATTGAAGACATGAACTTGGATTGGCTATTGACTAAAAATAAAATAAAATTCCTTGACAAACTCAAGGAATAGCATCTCACCCCAAACCATTGGCTTAATATCTTTTGGCATGTGTCATCTTCCCACCTGTAATCATTTATTCTTTCTTCTTCTCATTTCTTAGATAGTGATGGGGGTGCTGAGCTCTTTGTCCCCTGGATACCACATGGGACTGAGGAGATATGACACAACTGAAGAGAGAGATACCTGTGACCCTGCCTTTAGCCAGATTGTGATATAGGTGACTGGACTCTAGATTTTTCCATGACCTTTATACCTCCTCAGTGTCCACAACCATTTGCTCTTTTTCCTTTCTTAAAACTTGCTCTGTGGAAAGTGGAAAAGAGATACAATCAACTAAGTTTCATCAAAATGCAAATGACTGGTAAGACTTAATGTGTACTTCCTCTCATGATATTTCACTCTTAATTTCGTATAAACCCCATTTGATAATGTTCAAGGATGAAGAGCTGATAGGATTCTACGCCAGTGAGTGGGTGCTAGAGGCTGTGTGGGGAACGATGGGGAGAAGAGAGAGAAGAAACCTTTCTACTGACTCTTAGGAGTGGTCCTGAAAGACCTTTCTGCCTCAAATAAAATGGAATTGCTCTGCCTTTTTGAATCTGTAGGTTGTACGCCAGGTGGAAAAGGTAAAGTGAAAACTATGTCGTAGATCTCAAAGCCCAAAGAAATAAATAAATGTTTCAAATGGTGACGGCGGCATAAACATCTCCGTGAATTAGCATGGAAGGAGATTGGTCCTGTCAGTGCCCTAGTTCACACTCCTGTGATGGTCTGTTCAGACTCAGACTTTTCTTGAAGTGGGGCAAGTCTATCCACAGTCCTCTAGTTTTCCTTCCCCACGAGCCCCTTTGTTGCCGTCTGGCAAATTATGTCTCCATGTTGCCATTGGTCTTCTGGCAGCTGTGCCTGCAATTTTGAATAAAAACTAGCACAAAGTTGTTGACTACGATGGACCAGTAGTCTAAGAATATACATCACGGAGAGACAGGCGTGTTCAGTTAATTCAATGGAGTCAGCTCCCAGGAGTGAATGCATTGGAGTACCGTGACATTTTTTTTTTTTTAATTTTATTTATTTATTTGACAGAGAGAGACACAGCGAGAGAGGGAACACAAGCAGGGGGAGTGGGAGAGGGAGAAGCAGGCTTCCCGCGGAGCAGGGAGCCCGATGCGGGGCTCGATCCCAGGACCCTGGGATCACGACCTGAGCCGAAGGCAGATGCTTAACGACTGAGCCACCCAGGCGCTCGTACTGTGGTATCTTCTGCCATGATTTTTTGTGTAAGGTTAGGCGAAGTGCAACTATAACGAGAGACTCTGAAAGAGAGGGTCGCTGTCATCGGACTGAATTTGTCCTTTGAGCTTTGGAAAGAGCCTCTGGGGGGACCAGAGGAAGCAGCTGGAAGGAGAAAAGGGAGCAGCAGATGGTAGAGTACTGGAGTTGATTTGGGGGGCCAAATCATCCCCTTCCAGAGAAGTGAAGCAGGGTGCACAGGACCAGATAGCATGGCTGTGAGAAGCCTGACCCCTGTTCAGGCAGGGTGGTGGGGGGGGCCTGGACTTCCCATGAAGAATGGGGTGGCATCCTGAGAGTCAGGGGTGGGTGGCATAGAGGTGGCATTACATCATCTATTGGACACAGTATTTGGTAATAAAAAGAGGCTGAAAGTCACATGATTTGCCTTTTAGGGCTAATAGAGGCAAATGTTAAAATATGGATAAGCATCAAAAGACAGATGTCAAGTGACAGTATGAAAACCTCATGTACTCTTTGGGGGCATCCTAGGTTCTCGTTCCTGAGTGGAACTACAGGCATATTTCTTCTCACCGGGCCAGAAAGCAGAGGTTTGGTGGCAGAACAACTAGAAGGTGGTCCGTCAATGAAGCAGAGAAGACCAGCAGTTTGTGCATGGCAGGAAAAAAAGAAAAGCTTCCCTGGGGTTGGCATGTTCATTAGACAGGAATATAGGGGTGCATGGGGTAGGGTGGGGGGCTAGGCATGGATTGTTGGGGAGGTTCAGAGTCCCTATACACTTAGGAGTTAAATGGACCTCACCTTTAAGACCTGGATGTGTGGAGCCTCACTTTGAGGCACGGGTCAGTTTGGATTGAGTAGAGGTTTACAAAATTGGAAAACCTGTTCCACTAATACTGTGGGGAGAAATTATACTGTTGCCAGTCTGTTGATCCGAGAAACACCTATTATGTAATCTTTTACTATATCTTTTTATTGCCATATGAGAATGATCAACTCAAACCTTCCTCCTAAGACAATGCATAAAAAATGCTTAGCAGAGATTTGTTGCCTAGAAACAATTTTCATACATTTAAAAGCTCTCATGTAATTAAACCACAAGTCAAAACTTGCCCCCTTGTGTCAAAAAGGAGAGCCCCCTAGGCATGCAAGATGGAAAGAGGACTATTGCCATCACCCTCCATGAAGTGCCTGGGACTTGGACAAGGTATTTTGAGAGAAGAACTACCAGAATTGGGTGATTAACCACATATGGGGGTGAGGGAGAGAGAAAGCAGAAAGAAGAGCCAGTTTGGGGGAGAAATACTGAATTTTGTTGCAGACATGACATGGCCAAGCTTTCGTCATGTGGGAGCATCCAGCAAGCCTGAGGGGAGATGGGGACTGAAGCTACAAATGGGGGTCCTTCGCTTAGAAAGTGGTCACTGAAGTCATGAGGGTGGGTGAGTCCATGAGGCAAGAGTAGGGAGCCAAAGAGGAGGATGGAGGTCAGGACGCTAGAGACGGCAGCCATTGGGGGGTAGAAGGAAAAAGAAATGCAGACTAAGAGTGCTGGGAATGAGGACTGAGAAGTGAGAGAAAAACCGTACTGTTGCTATGTCTCAGGAGGGGAGAAAGAAAAATGATCGAGAGCATCAAGTGACCAGTTAGTTGACTGATGAGGAAAGAAGTTCTTAGACTTGGCAAATGGAACTCATAGATGAAATTTAAGGCTACAGCTTCATTATATTCCTGAGAATGGAAGCCAGACTACAGGGGGTTGAGGCATGACTGATTGTGGAGAAAGTCTGTGAGGATTTTCTTTTGTGAAGTTTGATTTGAAATTCCAGTGCCAAAAGGCAAAGATGAAAGGTCTGAGTCATTGACGCAAAATTGGGTTTATTAGGAAGGCACTGGGGGCCTTTGGAAGGCAGTGAGACAGAGAAAGGCAAGAGAGGTTTGTCAATGCTTTTTTTTTTTTTTTTTTGCAAGCCTATGCAGTTTTCAGAGCCTTCTCTTATGCAGTTCCTTATTTCTTCCTTCCCAGAAGCCCCGGAAGGCAGGCATCAGCATTTCCATCCTACACACGAGGACATTGAACCTCCGCGAAGTTGTGGCTTGCCCGAGGGATGTCACAGCTGATGTGTGGGAATCAAATTCTGTGTCCTTGTTCTCTGCATTCTGAGATGTTTCAGTTTACAGTTAATGAGACTTTCAGGCAAAGGACTTGGATTCTGGGCTTCAGGGTTCCTGTATTTGGCCAAAGTTGATTGGGATATATGCTTACTTCTCGGGGATAATTATTCCATGTTTGTTTTGGTGAGGAAGGTAGAGGATGGGTCAAAAGTCAGCTGGATTAGTGTGGCTCAGACATGTGAGGTAAAGAGCATTTACTTTTTCTTACCGCAGAGCATAGTGAGAATAGCAGCTCTGGGCAGACTCTTGGGAGGCTAAGTAGAACTGAAGAGGACCCATAAGTACCAATAATGCTGGAGTCCAGAGTGCTTAAGGGTACAAAGAACAGGCAAGTCCTCATCAAGTAACAGGACAGAGTTACCATATAAATAGACACAATCACTATCATAATTGCAAAATTGCCCCAAAGAAATAGTCATTTAAGGGTTGTTTTGGCAGTGTTTGGCCCATAGTTTTGGTTCTAAATGAGTGGATGTTAGTGGAATAAAATTACTGAATGAATGACAGCTAATGAAAATATTCTCGAATGAAATGAATTCAGTGGGGAGTTCAAGAAGAAAAAGTGTAGAATGTGTATGTGTGTGTATGTTGGGGAGATTTTCTCTAGGGATCTGGGCAGCTGGGACCAAGACCCCAGGGTGGTGGAGTGTAGAACATATGTAGGAAGGCGGCTTGGTGGAGATGCAGCCTGAGGTTTTGGTAAGTGAGCCATGGAAGAGAGCGATCTGAAAGATCAGTAACCAGCTAGTTGCCACATTTTCTTCTTTTTCACATCTTTGAGGGAAGCTCATGGGCACATACCTTGTTCAGGGCTAAGACTACAGTCTGCAAACTGTTGTTTGCCGTTGGAATTTTAATCCCAGCACACCTCCAAGCTAATTCACCTGGCTTTTTTTTTTTTTTAAGATTTTAATTTATTTATTTGAGAGAGCGGGTGAGGGGGGGTTGTGGAGAGCACAAGCAGGAGGGAGGGGTAGAGGGAGAGGGAGAAGCAGGCTCTCCACTGAGCAGGAAGCCTGATGTGGGGCTCGATCCCAGGACCCTGGGATTATGACCTGAGCCAAAAGCAGACGCTTAACTGACTGAGCCACCCAAGCACACTTGCCCTGCTCTTCTGATGCAGCTTTTACCCCACTTCCCAGTCCTGGTATCCTACAAAAACCTTGGCACAGAGTGAGAGAGATGAGGCTCTAACCTCGTATACAAGAAACTTTCACAGTAAGTGGAACCATTGTTTTCTGAAAAGATGGTATTTTATGCAGTTAATAAGGCACAAAATACTCAGTTTTTGAATGTTAGTCAAGCAAAACCCAAGAGCCTAATTTTACAACAAAAGAGCAAAGAAACTTCAGCTCATTACAAAGCATGGGCTGTTACTCCCTTACCCTTTTGTGTCCTGTTTAACAGATATATATTGCCTTTTGTTTTGTGGAGACAAAAATGAATGCTATTGGAATCTTTCCTAACCTCATATATATTTCAATTTTCCCCACCAGATTAGCTTAATGGAAATAGAAACAAAAGAAAAAGGTACATTTTTTTACATGACACAGGAATTCTAATGGCAATTACATATCAAAGTGGATACTGAAGATATTTATATTTCATCTTGATGTCAAGTTTCTTTGTTTATACTACTCAAAGAAATGTTTATAGAATGTGTAATATATGGTCTTCTCTGATTGCATTGTTTTTCTATTGATAAAATTCTAGAGCATACGAAAGGATAACAAATGCCTGTTGAACTTGAGTGGAAGGGGGTTTTAATCTATGATGACTTGCTCTATTTTATAACCTCTCATATTTTGTCAAACCAGGCTTTGAGTGTAGGCTGATTATATTGTTTAGTTCTGCCAAAACATACAGCTATTTAGAGTGAAATATTAAGTTACTTTTCCACCATAGTTCGTTGCTTAGAATATCTATCTAGTTGTAGATAAATTGGGTTTCTAGATAAATGGACTCCATGTATTCAAGGATGCAGTAGGGTGTAATGCAGTAGTTAAGGGAATGACTAGAGCAGGGTTAGAAATAGAGGTTCTGGAGTTAGATGACCTGAGTTCAGATCCCAACTCTGCTGTTCACTATGGGGTTCCCTATTGGGGTTCTTGGATGAATCAGTTTATCTGTGCAGATAAGAATACTTGCCTTAGAGGGTGATTGTAAGGATCAAATGAGTTAATACATATGAAATACTTAGAAAAATTCTGGTCCTTAATAAATATTCAATTATTGTAAACTATTATTGAAGGGCTTGGTTTTAGTTGTGACAGATCCACCATTTATGATTCTCTGAACTTTTTTTTAGTAACATCTTTACTGAGATATAATTCAATACCACATTTCACATAACATAAAATTCACCTTTCCCCTCCCCCCCCCTCATTTCATGATATATCTGCTGGAAAGTCTATCATCATTATCTATCTATTTGGATAGTTTTAAGCTTAAGCGTTGCCTTCAAGGAAGGAGGGGATAATCTCAGGAGTACTGTGAAGAAGGCTTCCTTGTTAGCTAAGGACAGGATAATACTGTGCTAATTTTAATATGCCTTATAAGAATTTTTGCCCTTTGGGGGCACCTGGGTGGCTCAGTTTGTTAAGCATCTGCCTTTGGCTCAGGTCATGATCTCAGGGTCCTGGGATGGAGAACCACATGAGGATCCTTGCTCAGAGGGGAGTCTGCTTCTCCCTCTCCCTCTGCCCCTCCCCCTGTTCATGCTCTCTCTCTCTCAAATAAATAAATAAAATCTTTTAAAAAATAATTTTTGCCCTCTGGTTTTATGTTGTGGATTTTGAATATATGAGTTCTATGGGATTTTGTGGTAATACTGTATATGATTTGTACCATTACTGGGAGGATAAAATACAAATTAAGCAATGTGAACTATTTCCTGAATGATTCAAAAATAGCCAGTTTGAAAAATGTTCACCTAATTCTTTTCATGAAATTTCTTGCCTCTAAGTTAGCCTACAGAGAGACTTACCTTTCCATGTCCATGCAAACTGTCCTCTGAGCATCTGAAATATTTAAACTTTAGACATTGTTTTACACATTTGGAGTACCTAATATCATTGATAATCAGTATTTCAAATGCTGACTGTCCTTCTGGTGACTCAGGAGAAAATGTTGTTTTCAAGGTCTTAATTTGTACAGTAGGCAGAATTATGCCTCCTCAAATATGTCCACTTCCTGAGCCCTGGGAACCATGGAACATGGTACTTTACCTGGCAAAGGGGGAGTAGATTGCGGAGGTAAGGAATTAAGGTTGCTAATCAGTCAACTTCAACACAGAAGAATTCTTCTGGATTATCCATGTGGACCCAATGTAATCACAAGTGTCCTTAAAAATGGAAGAGAGAGGCACGAGAGGAGGGGGTCGGAGAGAGAAATGTGACGACAGAAGTGAGTCAGTATAATGGGATGTAAGAAAGGTAGGGCCTACCGTTGCTGGCTTTGTAGATGGAGGAAGGGGACCAGAGCCACGGAATGTGGGCAGCCTCTAGAAACTGGAAAAGGCAGGGGAAGGGATTCTCCCTCTAGAACTTCTACAAGGGAACCCAGCCCAGCCAACACCTTGATTTTAGCCCAGGGAGACCCATTTTGGACTGCTGACCTTCAGGACTGGAAGATAATACATTTGCATTGTTGAAGTCACCAAGTTTGTGTGAGCCTTTAATATGTTCATCTATTATAACTCTCCAAGAGATAGCATTCAGCATTTCCCAGTTTTTCAGCAGCAAATAGAAAATTAATATAATTTGTAAATGTTCCATACATTCGGACTGGTACTGAATAGTCCAGTTTTTCCTAGTGGGTACCATTCTACCATTCTAGCCTTTGGATGTGAAGAAGAGAATTGTTTTTTGTTTTTTTTTATATCTGGCAAGGTTTATGAATCTACCTTCTGCCCCAGGGCCACAGCCAGCAATCCCTTTGATATTTGTCTCTTCACCTGTCCAAATCCCATCAATTAACAGCCCTTTTCCAGTGTCTGATGCTATTTTTCACATGGGCACATCTGTATAAACTACACAAGGACACTGAATGTTAAATTCTTTTAAATTTATTTGCAAAGTGTCACTTATTCTCCAAGGATGTTTTTGGTCTCTTTTGCTAACACGGAGGACACTTTGTGATGTCTTGGTGAAAGAGAAACTTCCTTTGTCCTCTTTCTGGGCAAAGCTGCTTCCCCTACTGTCATGCTGAGGTAGCAGGGGATGCTTGGTCTCCCCACGATTACTGGCCTTGACACCACTGTGTGGCACAGGGGTGGGCAGTGATCCAGGGCTCCCCTGGGACTTTCGAGCCTGGGGACCAAGAGCAAGGGTTTCAGTCTCTCAGGTGGTGAAGTAGTGAAATACTAGGTACAGGAGCAGCAAGGGGGGTGGTCATCTGAGAGGCTAAGACTGAAGAGAGAAGCAGGGAAAGTGAGTGAGCAAGAGAGTACAAGGAGAGGAAAACCTCACAGCGTCTGAGTTCTTGGCACCACTTATACTCGAGGCACAACTAAATCACAGACCCTCCCCAAGTTTACTTATGTGAGCACATGAGATTTTTGGGGTCTTGTTTTGTTTTGCTGAACTTAGTTTGAGTTGGTTGGGTTTCATTCAGCTAGGTTTCAGTCTGGAAGGGAAAGGATCTTGATAGAATACTTGGTGGAAAAGAGATAGAGTCCAGGGAACTCAAGTTTGATCTTCCTTCTAACTATGAGTCAGAGGTTCCCTATGTGCTAAAAAGACCATCAAATAATTGATAAGTCACTGTTGCACATTTCTTAGAATGTTTACAGAGTCCTTCCACAAGTCATTATCATCCTGGTGTCTCGTGTTTAGTGATTCTCAAAGAGTGTTTCACAGAACCATTTTTACTAAAAATGACCTACGAAGGAAATACAGTAATGAGGGTACAAAAACTGGGAAATGCTGTTATCTCTTGGAGACTCATAATAATATAGAAGAACATATGAAAGAGTCTAAGAAGCCTTGCATTAAGTAAAACTTTAGTCAGATAGTTTACAAAAATAATTAATGGAATTTAGATGTATGAAAAAAAGCTCAACTTCACTTATAATAAGTAAACACAAATTTAAACATGCTATTTTAACCAGTTAGATTGGCAAGTATAAAAAAATTATGTGACTACACTGCTTTGGATAGGATATGAGGAAACAGGAATTTGCATGCATGGTTGATGGCCATATAAACTGTTGTATCATCTTTGGAGGACAACTGACAATATTTATGATACAAATGCCCACACGAGGCACCTGGCTGGCTCAGTCGGTGGAGCGTGCAACTCTTGATCTCAGGGTCGTGATTTCGAGCCCCACATTGGATGTAGAGGTTACTTAAAGAAAGAGCATAAAATCTTAAAAAACATATACACACAATTTGACCCCTCCCTTCTGCTTATAGAATGTTATTTTATAGATATGCTTCTGCATTTGTGTAGGAGTATTCATTTAAGCTTTTGTTTTTTCCTAGTAAAAGACTTGAAAAATATTGCACAGGTTATAAAAATCATGACTCATCCATATAGCAGAAGAGTATGTGGCCATTAAAGAAATGAGATAGATCGAAAACAGAGTTTCTCAATGGCAGTACTGTTGCTCTTTCAGGCTAGATAATCCATCATTGTAGGAGGCTGTCCTGTGCATGTAGGATGCTTAGCAGTATCCCTGGACTCTAGTCGTCAGTAGCACCCACAGCAAAATGTCTCCAGATTTCACCCCTGGTTGACTACTACTGATCTAAATGAACTAATATTTCCCCTAAGTTATATTTAAGTGAACAAAGGAAGATGCAGAAGAATTAAATTCCATTAATTATTTTTGTAAACTATCTGACTAAAGTTTTACTTAATGCAAGGCTTCTTAGACTCTTTCATATGTTCTTCTATATGAAAAGAAGATGCTATCATTTGTGTAAGCTATTTACCTGTAGCTATCTATATCTTGATTAAATAAGAGACATAGGGGCGCCTGGGTGGTGCAGTTGGTTAAGCGTTCAACTCTTGGTTTTGGCTCAGGTTGTGATCTCAGGGTCGTGAGATCAAGCCCTGCGTCAGGCTCTGCACTCAGCAGAGTCTGCTTGAGTTTCTCCCTCTCTCTCTGCCCCTCTGCCCCTCTCTCTCTCTCTCTAAAATAAATAAATCTTTAAATAAAAGAGGCTTATAAATGTATACAATGGCTCTGGAAAGATACATAAGAAACTGGTAACCATTCTTAATTCTGTGAAGAACTGGGGCACAGAAGGTGAGGTGAGAAGAAAGCTTACTTTGCATTCTATGCTCTTTTCTACTATTCAAACTTTTATCCATGTATATGCCTTACTTTTTTTTTTTTTTTAAAGATTTTATTTATTTATTTGACAGAGAGAGAGAGATAGTGAGAGAGGGAACACAAGCAGGGGGAGTGGGAGAGGGAGAAGCAGGCTTCCCGCGGAGCAGGGAGCCCGATGCGGGGCTCGATCCCAGGACCCTAGGATCATGACCTGAGCCGAAGGCAGACGCTTAACGACTGAGCCACCCAGGCGCCCCTATGCCTTACTTTTTTAAAGAAACCTAGAAATCGGTTTAATGTTAACCCAACAGCTCTTAAAAATATATTAATTTCACAATTTATTTTCCTCTGAATAACATCCAGAATGTACTTGAGGAAACATTTCCTTGATTCACTTTCATTGTATCATTTTTGAGAATCTAATAGTTTTCTTGTTTGAGTTTAGGAAGTTTAGTTTTAGAAGACTTTGATCTGAGAAGTACAGGGTAGCCTATTTTATGAACTTGACTTAAGCAGAATGACTGTAATTGAGTTCAGTTATGCCAACAGGCTAAAAGTTTATTAGTCTTGCCTGCCGTCCAAAAAACTCTGCTGGTGCAAATAAAGTTGCTCTTTCCATACATACAGCATTCACTTTTAGTTGACCTAACATTTTTTTCCTTCCTCTGTCTCCTATAAACCTGACTCCCAGTGGTTTTGCATTGATATTCCTGCATTTGCTTGTATCCTTGCTAAACTCTTTGCTGTTGGAGATTAATGATGGTACTTTCTTATTAAAATAATCATTTGTTGAACGTATAGTAAGTGTCTAGTACTGTAAAAGACAGTTGTGAGCCCTATTTTTGTGACAACAACCTTGCAAAGGTGATATTCTTGTTCACGTTTTACTGATGAGGAAGCTAAGATTCTGGAAGTGACTTGCCCAAGGTTACTCAACTTTGAAGGGATGCATCTAGGATTCATTTGAAGGGTAACATATCTTACCCTTCAAAAAGCCTGTGCTCTTTCTACTCAAGTCTGATTCCTTAGTCTATTCTGCTGTCTCAGGTCTTCTCTTTCCTCAACAATTCTTTTTCTGCTACTTTAAATGCATCTCAAGCAAGATTTTTCCAATTCCTCAAGGATTGTGCTAAAAACAGTCAGAGGTTGATAAAAATTCTACTAATGTATGCCGGAACAAAGCTGTGTTGTCAAGATTCAAGTCTTATCCCTTATCCTCTGTTACATTTTGAAACAAATTTGCAAGAAAACCCTGAATAGTTTGAGCCTGTTATTATTTTAATCTCCGTTGATGAGATACAACAGCCCAAACTGATTAAATTAGAATGCAATTTGGACTTGACAAATTTGCACGTCCAAAGGAATAAAATGTACAATTTTTCACGTATGAGTTCTAAATATTCCAGCTGTCCAAGATACATTTGGGTGTCTGCAGTTATTTGCAAACTGAATTGTCTTTGTTCCCCAGAATAGGGAGGATTTATTCATCTCGCATTAACTAATCTCAACCACATATTCATTGTTCATGAAAATCTGTGTAACTCTTCAAAGGGCTGAGGTACAAATGCCTTTTGTTTAGCAACAAAGGAAATCAGCTGAGCCTAATGTTAATAGTTTCCTCATCCAGTTGCTCTTAACAAGATACACAGTCCATTAAGCTCTTGTTTAAGGCCTTGGGCATAAAATGAGAATTTTTCAGCAATTAGTTTGGCAGAGTTTCTTGCTTTTGAGATCCCTGAAGCCACCAGTTAAAAATCAGCAATGGCTAATTGGACAGTTTCCAGTGTGTTTCTTCTCACGTTACTTTATCAGGCCCTTCCTTTAGTCGTTGTCAGCCATTTTAGTCCTCTTTTTAGGTTGCACAAATTAGTGTTTTCCAAAGTACCTTCAGGAGGAAGCTAGTCCCAAGAGGTGTTCTATAATAAAAGAGTTTCATAATCAACTAAGTTTGGGAAATGCTGCATTCTACGTCTCCTTTCTGGATAGTTGCAATGTGCATGCACAAAAGAAAGACTCCACAAGGTCCCACAGTAGAGAAATGTGCATAATCCAGTTTTTCTGAAATTTGTTTAACCAAAGGCTACCCTCTCTTTTTTTCTTTGTCTCCTTTTCTTTTTCTTTTTGTTTAAATGTGTGCCATTTCTTTTTTTTTAAGACTTTATTTGTCAGAAGAGAGAGAGAGAGCACAAGGAGGAGTGGCAGGTAGAGGGAGAAGCAGGCTCCCCACTGAGCAAGGAGTCCGATGCAGGGCTCGATCCCAGGACCCTGGGATCATGACCTGAGCCAAAGGCAGACACTTCACTGACTGAGCCACCCAGGCTTCCCTCTCCCTCTCTTTTTAAATAACACCCATTGAATCCCACAGAGAACTTCCCTTTGGAAAACACTGACTTAGGTCATTACAGGGTCAAGAGGGCAGTTTACTCCCTAAGTCCTTCTTATAGTGAGACCATTGAGAATTTTGGGAGATGCAAAAGTATGGTGGATTTTTTACAGTTAATAAGTCAATATTGACATATTACTATTGATCCAAGTCCATACTCTATTCAAGTTTCTATATATTTTTTTAAAGATCTTGTTTATTTATTTGACAGAGAGAGACACAGTGAGAGAGGGAACACAAGCAGGGGGAGTGGGAGAGGGAGAAGCAGGAAGCCCGATGCGGGGCTTGATCCCTGGACCCTGGGATCATGACCTGAGCCAAAGGCAGACGCTTAGTGACTGAGCCACCCAGGTGCCCCAAGTTTCTATATTTTTTTACCTAATATCCTTTTTCTGTTCCAGGATCCCAACCTACATATTTTAAAATTTAAATTCAATTAGCTAACATATAGTACATCATTAGTTTCAGATGTAGAGGTCAGTAATTCATCAGTTGCATGTAACACCCAGTGCTTATCACATCACGTGCCCTCCTTAATGCCCATCATCCAGTTACCCCTTCACCCCTGCCCACTTCCCCTCTAGCCACCCTCAGTTTGTTTCCTAGAGTTAAGAGTCTCTCATGGTTTGTCTCCCTCTCTGATGACTTCCCATTCCGTTTTTCCCTCCTTTCCCCCATGATCCTCTGCACTGTTATAGTTAGTCCTTGCGTCTTCTTAGGCTCCTCTTGGCTGTGACAGTTTCTCAAACCCGCCTTACTTTTCATGACCTTGACTGTTTTGAGATGCACTGATTGGAATTACTTAATTTTTCCCTTATCCCTCTTGCTATCTAATTTGTGGCAATGAATCAGGGGGGGTCCCTTTTGCAGTTTGGCATAAACTTGTGCACTCACTCCCCCAAACTGGGAATGTGGAACGCCAGAATTGTGTGAGCCAGGAGCACAAGCAAGTGCTTAAAGGCACCAGAGTGCAGACAAGCATGGCAAGTGTTTTCCTATTCTTTTTGCTTGGACCGCTTTGCTTTTTGTTTTTCTGCTTTCTCTTTTTTATCTTCTTTTGTTACTACTAAATGCCTTGGAAGTGAGGAAATGAGATTTTTCAGCTTTTCACATCCCTCTGTGAGTCCTGTTTAGATTAAATCTCTCCCTCTGTATCAAGTGCACACTCAGAAAAAAACAAAGGCCCGTGGGACATGACTTTGGCAAATACTTGCGCTCTTGTGGTCTTCATCTCTGGTCTTTGTGTTAAAGTGGAGAAATGCTTTGCTAGGCTTAGTCTGGTATTTTAACAATCCCTATTCCTGAGCTCAGAAATCTTGCTCAGAGCTCCCCAGGCACTGAGGATAAAACCAGATTTGGTTTTTACCATCACTGGGGCTTTTCTTTCTATCAATAAAGTAAGACTTACGTTAATCAAGTGAATGTGCTAGCTTTTTAATTTGTAAAAATGATGCCCATGTCTTTTTCTCCCCAGCACTTACCGTGTTAATTATTGCAGTCTTTCAACATTAAGGTTTCAGGGCTAAAATTGCCGTTTCTTTCTTTTCCAGGGATCCAGTGACTTCTTTTAGATAGTTCTGGCTCCTCAACTTGTTTGCTAGGACAGCCAAATTTTGCCAAGAGTTTTGAGCTCATCTCTGTCAACCGGTCAGTTTCTAAGCTGAGTAAATACTACATTGTGTCAACAACAGTTGCCTGGTTAACAATCATCTTCTCTAACTGCTGTCATTAGCTCTCGTCGCCATCTTGTCAGAACTGTTATGCTTTCTTGAAGAAGACATGGTATGATTGTGCCATTTGTGGGGAAAACAGGGAAATGTATATATTTCCGTTAAATCTTTTCCTGACTTTTAATGGATTTGTTTGTTTGGGACAAATCTATCGAGGACTTTGCGTATCCTTCTCACAGCCTCCTTCCTTCTCTTCTCTTGCTCTTTTTTTTTTTCTCCTCCTCATCCACTTCCACCTTCTCCTTCCTCCCTCCTCTGTGCTAAGGTGTGATTAAGTCAAATAAAATAAAAGTGTGAAGCGTGGTGTGCACTTGTCAAGTTCTCAGGGAGTATTTGCAGTTTGTGAATCCAATAGAACTGACCTGAGGCTCTGTCTGGGGATGGGCGGCGGAGGGGGATGGGGACGAGGTTTGCTTGGGCATTTCTGAGTGAGGAATCTTCCGCCGTTATTTGCTTATACCAGGGACTGGCGAACTTTTCCTGTAAAGGACCAGATAGGAAATATTTTAGGCTGTGCGGACCATACAGCCTTTGTTGTGACTACGCAGCTCTGTCTTGTCGCAGGAAAGCGGCTGTAGATGATATGTAAATGAGTGAGCAGGACTGCCGTCCTTCTTCTTCTTTTTTTGGCTGTCTTCCAATAAAACTGTTTATGGACAACAAAGTTTTATATGATTTTCATTTGTCACGAAATGGTATTCCTTTTTAAATTTTTTCCAACTATTTAACAATGTAAAAACCAGTCTTATTTTGTGGGCCATATAAAAATGGGGAGAGACGAATTTAGCCTGCAGGTTCCAGTTTGCTGACCCCTGGCCATGCCAAGAGTTCAAGATCTCCCTAACACTCGCCAACCAACCAACAACCAAATAACAAACAGCAACAAGCCATAGGCCGGGTCAAAGGAGAGAAGGGAAGGTGTGATGGGGAGGATTGTGTCATCCGGATGATGAAGGGAAGGGTGCTCCGGGTAGAGGGACAGGGCTTTGTCTGCTGCCTTGTGTCTGCTAAAGCTAGAGGGTGGGGACAGGTAGGGCCATACCTCTTGGGCATCTTCACACTAAAAACATCCGCCCTTTATAAAGTACTCCCTGTGTACTTGAAATTTCTGACTTACTCTATACTCTCCCACGCAGTAGGTGTGATTGGCCCTCTCTAAGAGATACAGAGCTGATGAACACCCTGCTAGAGTCACATAGCTGGAATGTGACAAAACCAGGATTTGAACTGTGGCCTAGCTGACCCAGGGCTTCCTTCCTCCCCCCCACTCTATGCTGGTAGGAAAGAGCACAGAACACGAGGGCAGTTATGATCCCCATAACCTCACCCTGCTAGAGCTGCCCCAAAACAAGCCTTACGATGCCAAATAAGAGACAGCTTTTTAAAAAGGGGCCAGTACCTATAAGGATCTGCAAGCCCTCTGAGCTGCTGACTTCTTCTACCTGCCACTTTAAGGAAGGAGGCAAAGAGGATAACAGGAAAGAACACTTGATATGGACTCCTGGCTCAGTTGTTTACTACTTGTGTGATTTACTTAGCTCCCTGAGCCCCGGTTTCCTTATCTGAAAAACGGGGAATAAGAGAGTCACTGCCTATCAGGCTTCTTCTTTTTTTTTTTTTT
>NC_138372.1:137966999-138189010 GCF_054177405.1 Leptonychotes weddellii
TTTTTTTTTTTTTTAAAGATTTTATTTATTTATTTGAGAGAGAGAGAATGAGAGAGAGCACACGAGAGGGGGGAGGGTCAGAGGGAGAAGCAGACTCCCTGCCGAGCAGGGAGCCCGATGCGGGACTCGATCCAGGGACTCGATCCAGGGACTCCAGGTTCATGACCTGAGCCGAAGGCAGTCGCTTAACCAACTGAGCCACCCAGGCGCCCGCCTATCAGGCTTCTAAGAATGTAATGAGATGATGCATACAAGCCACTGACAGAGCGCTTACCACTAAGTAGGTACTCAGTTGATGCTGATATCATTGTTCGCTCATTCAGTCTATAAACCTCTGCTGAGTGGCCAGCATGTACCAGACACCATGTGAGTAAGCATGGGGATGGACAGATGAGTCAGACAGTTCCTGCCTCCAAGGAGCTGACGGTCTAGTAGAGGAACGGACATATAAGCAAATAAGTTTGCCAAAGTGCCACCGAAGAATGTGGGGCCAGAGTGAGAGTACAAAGGAAGGGGTGGCTATTTCTAGGTGAGTGGGAGAAAGGGCACAGAACGGGCTCCAGAGAGGAGGCAGCAGAGTTTATATCCAGGCGACTCAAGCCAATCCTGCGCAAGTCCTGGGGCTGATCACTCACTGATATAAATCTTGTCTCACGGAAAAGATTTAAAAAACCACACTTTTCCTCAAAGCATCTACAAAGTATCTATGCAAATTATGGAAAGCAAAACAGGAAACCAAATGATAGGCAAGGGAAAAACACTCCTTCCTTTTCAAGTCTCTTGTGTTTGTTGCGGGCAGCATTGGAAGTTTCCTGCCAGGATGTTGACCAGGGAGAGGAACAGCCTGACCAAGAGTCATTTGTTCCTCATGAATTTCCTTAAAAAGAAGCTGATTTCATTTTTCACATTCTCAGTGGCCTTGGGAAACACCTCCTACAAAAATAGAAATCTCCAAAAGAGATCTGGGGAGAAATGATTCCTTCTGGGTCTTAAGTGTCCATATGTGACAATGGCAGGCTGCCTCCGAGTCTGCACAGAATTTTTATATAAGGCACGTTTATAGCATGAGGGGGCTGGGGCAGGCTGCCCGAGTTTGGGTTCTGGCCCCCCTATTTAATAATCATGTGACCTTGGGGCTATTGGGAGAAATAAATGGGATGATGCATGGAAAGTGATGACCATGGCATCTGGCCCGAGATATGTTAACACTTTATTATTCATTTTGTCTCCCTTAGAATTAATCTGCTGCAGCCTGCGAGGCTGAGCAAAGTCTGTTCCATCTTCCCCATGTGGCTTTGCACTCCCTGTCACTCTATCCTTTTTTTGTTGTTGTTCAACATGCCACCTTCTTCCCTCCTCAGTCTTTCCCCTGCTGTTCCTTTATCATGACCAGCTCTCACTTTCCCACACCATTGGTCTAACTTCTACTCATCCTTTGCAGCTCAGCTCAGGTGTGGCTTGACCAAGGAAGCCTTCTCTGACCTTCCGGTCTAGGTTAGGTACCCTGGTGAATGTGCCCGTAAGTCCAGGTGCTTTTCCACTGTGACACCCTCACACCTGTAGTTACTTGTTCACAACCAATTGCAAAGTAGAATGTAAGTTACAGGAGAGCAGGGACCACATTTGTCTCACTCACTGGCTCCCTGCATCTAGCTTGGTACCTGGAGTATAATGGTGTGTGTCAGATATCTGGTGACTGAGGGGGTAGGCAGGTAGAATTATTATCCCTCTCACAGAGGAAGAAACCAAGAACCAAGAGACGGATTCATGATCACACAGCCAGCAGTCTCAGGAGCCAGGACTTGAATCTTGGACTTCTGGCATGAAAGAGAATGGCACTCCCAGGAAAAAGCCCCAAAGTCTTTGTTTAGAGTGCCTGGACTCATTCATTTCCTCTACAAATGTACAGAAATGTCAAAGACCAGCTACCAAGCCACAGAAGTACTGGGGAGCTGGGCCTTTCTTCAGGTGAAAACCCCCACTTCTCAGTCCCAGGCAGGGTCCTTTCTCAGCCCTTCCATTCTTACTGATGACACAAGTCCTAAGGATTTCTCCTGCTTACTTCTTCTTTCCAGCCTCCCAGTGACTCTTCACCTTAGCCCTCTCTTGGCCTAGACTGATTTTGAGGTAGCACAGAAGCTCTGCATCCCACCTGTTTCAGCCCCTACTGTTCCTGAGACAAGTACACAATCTACCATGAGTTTTTAAGGGTTTTTACCGCTCAGTGGAAATACAGTCTCACACACACACACACACACACACACACACACACTGGGGAGGTAAAAAAACTTCAAGAAATCTCAAAAATCTCCAGGAGTAATTTTTCCTGACTTTCACACTTTCCTGTCAGTTTTCATTTGAGGGGCCTGTCCTGGATGCTCCCACCCCCACCCACACGCTTATGTAGTTGATGGGGGGAGGCCAGGAAGAAGGGATCAGTCACGGTGCCATTCAAGGTTAAGTTCATAGAAGAAGGTTTTGTAACATAACTCAAAATCAGAAAGAAGAGACACATTTTAATAATAAAGTCTAAAATTTGGGTTAACAGGAAGATGTATGACCTAGTGGGTGCTAATGGCAGAAGATTAACCAGAAAGATGATCCCTTCAGTGAGAGCCTCCAGGGGCAGGTGGACCTCATGTGGAGATGGCCTGGCTAGAGAAACAGTAACACAGACTCCTGGGTGAATTCCCCCTCTCCAGAGAAGAGTTACAGACACTTCCTCCAGGTCAAAGATAAGGAGCAAAGCCCACCATGGGAGGGGAGAGGGGAGGAATTAAAGCAAAGGAAATACAACCTTTCATAGATTTGTATTTTCATAGTTTCCTTCCCATCCTCCCTTCCTAGATTTCCTTGGGACAGCTGGTATACTTTATCCCTCAACTCTTTATTCCTGATGTTGGACTTTCTTTACTTACCAGATTTTCATGCAAGATACCTAGAGAATCCTGTTAGGATAATAATAGGTGTGAACCAGTAAGTCGTTCAACTGCCCCAGATCCAAGTTTCATTTTGTGTCAAAACAACAAGAGTCCCTCTCTCCCAGATCTATCCTACAGTCTACAGGAAAAGTCAGATTAGGCCATTTCTGACACAAGATTGTTAGAGTAAGGAAAGAGGGAATGAGAGAAATATGTTCTCTCCCCTGATGGACATTCATCCGAATGTCTTTTGCCTGCTTGACTAGTAGGGCCATGAGGCATAGCTCCCATCCCTGAAAACTGTGGCAATTCCCAGAAAATGTTCTATTCCTGTGGGCTGATGGCTGGAGGAGTGTAAAACATATGAAAAGGAAAGGGGGAAGCTATAAGCCCCTCCTCTGCAGAGCAGGAACCATGCCTTAATCTTCATATCCCCACAGCCTAGCATAAAGCTTGGCATGAGATAGTCTGTCAATAAAGATCTGTTAAACTAAATAGATCTTTGGAAATGAGGAGAGCTGATAGCACTGTGATTCCATGCAGGTTGAATGACTGCAGGTAGTGCCCCTTAGGACCTGTCTAAACAGAAGAGGAAGCATAGATTAAAGCTGCTGACTGGAGGCCTGTGTTCACAAAAGGGGCAAGTGAGTTTTGGGAAATTTATGTGAGCAGGATACTAGGGAAGGACCACCACTTAAAATTCCCAAGGTAATATAGAGTGTAGTCTGGCCTGAATGTGTGGGCTTAACCCACACACCCAGATAGTAGGACCATAATATCCTCAGTGACGGAATCCATGCGGCAAAGGACTCTTGGTTGATCTGGAAGAATGGGATTAAAAAGTCAATCTAGTATCGGCTATAAAATTTAAACTGTAAGAAGTAGTTTAAGTAATGAGATTATGTGCTTCTGGGGATGCTTACCCACTGAGTATGTGTTAATCAGAGAGGACACCACCCAAGAGAGATCCCAGGGAGAGTAGATGAAGAAAGCTATGTTAGAAAACAGTGTGGCCTTTAGAAAAGAAATCCTTCTACTTGGCAGTACCCATAGGGAATCTATTCGCGATAGACCTTTCTGTTGATGGTGCTGTCCTGGGCATAATTCCCAACCCCATGTTCCCTGGGGATACCCTGCAAGCCTCAAATCAGAAAATGAACAGATCTCAATCTACTTTAATTCCAATTTGGAAAGTGGTAGGATGTATTCATACAAAACCAAACAAGAACAGATCTTGATTGGCTATAAAAACATTATTTATCTTGGAGTGTTGACCACATAGCATCATACTTGTTGGCCTCATAGCAGTTTTTGATTTAAACATATCCATGTTTCTCTCTTAAAACTTGTCTAAGCTATGATCATGCCCTTTAAAAAATTTTGCCACTTTGAGCCCTTTGGTACTACACCATCTTTTCATTATATGGAGACCAAAGAGAGGCTATATTATTTCCTCTCTTTGGTTAGTGGATGTCTGGGAGCTCTGGGAAGAGCTGGGAATGATCCCTGAAGAATAACATTTGGGCAACTGAGAAGAAAGCTAGGAATGTCAGAGCGAGTGGCAGGCCCTGAAAATGGAAAAGAGAAAACGAGGTTGGGGAAAAGAAAATGTGATCAATGTCAAGGAAGAAGTAACTTGACTTCATTTATTCATTACTTCAACAAATATTTTAAAATAATTCAGTGAGTGTGACACTGAGCTCAGAACTATTAGGCAGGGTGGGGAGGTGACAAGGTTCTTGATATCAAGGGGCTACAATTTATTAGGTGATGACAACTAATTATGCAAGACTGTATCTAATTATTCTCCCCACTGCAAAGGGCTCTGTTTCAAGAAGAACTAGAAGATAGGAGAGACTGAACAATAAAATCTAAAGCAAATGGATCAGCAATGAATTGTATTGGTTTCTCTCTGTGCCAAGAAGCCTTGGCCATTCAGTTCCACAAATAACTATCAAGCATCTGCCCTACGCAAGAGTTATGCTAAGGGCAATAGAGATTGCCCAGATGAATAAACCTAGTTTCTGTTTTCACAGTACTTGCTGTCTAGGATGGGGATAAAAGAGGGACAGAATAATGAAAAGGCATCACAGAGTATAACTGTCAGGTGAGAGAGATACACAGCGCTATGAGTGCAGCATAGAGAGAGGAATCCCATCCTGTTGAAGGAAAGGAGGAAAATCTGCTTGGGAAAGGTGATATCTGAGATGGGCCTCAAACAATACAGAGGACGGTGACAGGCAAAGTTGGAGATAAACATTTCAGGAGAACAGGGGTCATTCAAGCCAAGCAGAGGGAGGGGTGGAAGAGAAGGCTGGAAATCTCTTTAAGAGGACATTTATCAGTGACATGTGGGACAAACTGTAGGGAAGAAAAAAATAAATGAGAGAAATTTTAAAATATTTTTAATAGATGAATAAGAGCAGAACAGAATTTTTATTTTTTGTACTGCTAAGGATTAGCTTCGACTGCAAAACTCTCCAAAGAAAGACTCACGCAAAATGTGAGATTGTATCTGTTTCATGTGAAGATCAGTTAGACAGCCCTGGCAGGTATGACGGCTCTGTGAAGTCCTCAAGTCCCCAGGCCCCTTTGGCTCCCCACTCTGCCATCCCTAGGGATGGCGGGCCTCCTCATGGCCCAGCCTGACCACATCTGGGTCTTAGCAGCAAGATGAAGGAAGGATCAAAGGAAAGAGAGGGCAAAGAGCAGACACTGGGTGTCTTTTAAGGGAAAATTCCTGGAAGACTCCACATGATACTTCTGTCCCCATCTCATTAGTCAGAACTTAGCAACAGGGCGACATCTAGGAAGGGGAGCTAGGAAATAAGGTGTGCTATCTAGGGATCCATATTCCCAGCTGAAAAACCAGGGGTTCTGTTACTGAGGGAGATAAGAAAGGATATTGGGGCTTCACTGCCTCTCCCTGACATAATGTCGTTAAAAAAAACCCGCAAAATTTGGGATTATATCTGTCATTATTACACTCATCATTACAGTGTTAAATTTCGCGAATTGTAAGCCAATAGCGCGCACCATAAGGAAGCTCCATCCTCCCTCAACACAAATACAGCTTCATTGTCATTTCCACACGGCATTCCTTTGGCTCTGAGCTTCAACAGCAAACTCCCTTCATTCATTTGGCATCGTAGCCCATCCAGGGGCACCTCTCCCCTCTCCTGTCTGCCTTGCCCACCATTGCCTGAAGAATCCTCTGAGGGCATCGGGGACAACATGCGACTGTCCTTAACATGTGACCCGGGGCTCTCCCATGCTCCAAACCTTAAAACAACTCCTTGGCTTGGCCTCCCAGGATCCTCCCAAACCATACCCACTGCACAAACTCAACCAGATTCTCCTTTGGGATACTGCTATTGCATCCTGGTATTTTGGGGAAAATGTGAAGAGTGCTTTGTGCTCTCCTCTTTGGCCCAATGACTTCTGCATCTTGTTGCTATCACTAGATGATTAGTAGTCAGCTCACCTAAGTAATATAATGGACTCTGGTTAAAACAGAAGTGGGGTTCCGATGGGAATGTTAAGAATTCCAGAGAAGTAACACACCTGTATTTAAATGGATTAAAAATATATTTAAAAATGGTAAACTTATATTCATTATTAACATGAGGAGATAAACCCATGTACCAACTAGAAAAAAAAATTTAAATTTAAGTATGAACCATTCTTTCTCTTTCTTAAATTGTGGTAAGAACACTTAATATGAGATCTACCCTCCTCTTTCTTTGTTTTTATTTTTTTAAGTAAGCTCCACACCCCGCGCAGAGCCCAGCGTGGGGGCTTGAACTCACAACGATGAGATCAAGACCTGAGCCTGGGCCAAGTGTTGGACGCTCAACTGACTGAGCCAACCAGGTGCCCCGAGACCTACCTTCCTAACAAACTTTGAAGTGTACAACACAGGATTGTTAACTCTAGACCCTATGTTGCACAAGAGATCTATAGAACTTATTCATCTAGCATAACTACAACTTTATTGTAACTGTTGGAGAGAAACTGTCCTTTCCCCCTTCCCCCAGCACTTGCAACCATTCTACTCTCTGCTTCTTTCTGTATGACTATGTTAGACATCTCATGTAAGTGGAATCATGCAGTATTTGTCCTTCTGTGACTGGTTCATTTCACTTAGCATAATGTCCTCAAGGTCCATCCATGTTGTCATATATGACAGGATTGCTTTCCTTTCTAAGGCTGAGTAATATCCCATTTTACGTATAAACACTACTTCTTTCTTTACTGGGTTAAATCTGTTTGGACTCTCTCTTCTGCCAATCAGTTTTCACCTGTCTTAATCCAGGAAGGTTTTGGAATTTTATTGTCATGTTGTCACTACTTTTCCACTGCTACGATACTACCTCTAAGCATTTACTCGTTCAACAAATTCTTCCCGGTGCCACCTGTGGGTGCTGAAGGCATTTGGCCTTGTCTGCAGACATGGCTTGTTGTCACAGTTCAGGCGGCATTGCTGTCAGGTATAGGTTCGAGACCCAGGATGCGGCTAATGCAGCTCCAGTTCTTGCCTCTTCCTTCCCCACCCCATCCACCTGCAGCTTTGCGCAGCACCACGCTCTCACACCCACCCCCCAGAACTTCACGGATGCAGCTCCCTTCCTGCCTCACCTGGCTCAGTTAAGATGATAATTAGTAGTACAGATGTTAAGGCAGCGGGACACCAAGTGTCTATTCCATGTGTTCTTTAAAAGCCCCCACTTCGGGGCGCCTGGGTGGCTCAGTCGGTTAAGCGACTGCCTTCGGCTCAGGTCATGATCCTGGAGTCCCGGGATCGAGTCCCGCATCGGGCTCCCTGCTCGGCCGGGGGTCTGCTTCTCCTTCCGACCCTCTTCCCTCTCGTGCTCTCTGTCTCTCATTCTCTCTCTCTCAAATAAATAAATAAATTCTTTAAAAATAAATAAATAAATAAAAGCCCCCACTTCCCCCACAGGCCTCTCCTATCCCTTCTCCTGCCCCCTTGGCTGGTGGGGGTGTTGGTTATATTTAGTCTCTGTTCTGCTCTGTGTCTCAGCACCAAGTGGCCAGATATTTCCATCACGGTTGTAGCCACTGCCACGAGACCTTCCCTGGTCCTCTTATTCGCTGCCAGAGTTACTCTGTTGACACAAGGCCCTGGTGCCCATCTGGAATGCTGGTCAGACCCATTTCCTGGGGGCCGGATATGTCCCCGCTCTCTCTTGCTCTGCTCTGGGGAGAATTCCTACAATGACCCCTATTCTATCTGTCAATCCCACTGGCTCCCCACAGGCACCTCAACACAACTCAGCCTTCAGTTCTCTAGACCCTCCCAGCTTCCTCCCCATTCCGCCCACCTCGGCCTCTTTAGTGCTCCCCATGGAGGCTCTGCTGAACCACCTCCCTTTTGTGGGCAAACGGCAGCACCAGCCAGCAGGGAGGCTCAGGTCCACTGGTCACGTGGGCAGAATCATGCCTGACTTCACTAGAGTCAATCTGTAAGGCGACATTGCTCTTGAAAATTCCCATAATCTTTAGGATACCTTAGGGACTGAGACAAAATTAACTTCTTTTGTCATAACCAATCTCATGTAGCTAAAATTTAATGTGTATATAATATAGCAACCTATTATACCTTTTTGATTTCCAAGTTGTGGTACTGTGATATGTAGAGATTATATTTTGGCTTTTTTTTTTTTTTTTTTTTGCTGAAGATACCATGGACCAATTTCTAGCCTCCTTCCAAACTTTGAAAGAAATGAATTTGTTTAAGTGTTTTTGGTCCTTCATTTTATTAAATGCCTACCACTCTTTCTCTCTCCTCTTCCTTACTCCTACCAGTTGAGTATTTGTGAGAGATTTGTGAGCAAAATGAACTACTTACATCTACTCTAATTCATTAATATTATTTGTTAAAGTTGGACATTTCAGCTTACCTTAAGTCTTCAAACTTAGTCTATAAAAAAAATCTCCAAATTTATCAATTTATTCTATTAGTAAATATAGAAATTTTTATGTAAAAACAATTGCTTTTTGTTGCTTAGTATTCAATTAGCTTATAAATGAAAAAGATTAAGTTTCCTCAAACAATTGGCCATGTTATATTTCCTGAAATATTTTCGACTACTCTTACAAACTTAACATATTTGATTTTCTGAGACAATTCATATGCCTGAGGGCAACCACAAACCCAGCAAGAAAAATCTTCCTACATCTCAATTAACTTTTATGAATCTAATAAAACTAATTTATATGTGTGGTAAACTGGGGTTCCCTTCAACACACAAACATTTTTCACAAACATATTCAATTATTTTCACAACTTTCAAGTGGAAAAAGATCACAAATCGAGTACCAATTTATCATTTGAAAATAAAACTACAAGGCTAATTTGTCAAATTCTCTTAAACATTTCAAACCCTTTAAATAACAAACACAAACTGACGATCACAATGGTCACAAAACTTACTCCTTAAACTTAACACAAGAGTAATCATACTATGAGTTTGACTGGCTTCGCCATCTGCACACTGTTTCTGCATCTTCTCGAGAGAAGCAAAGTCACTGTCACCAGCCAAAAGGAGTGGGGAGGGATTCCAGGCAGGCTGGAGTTCTTGGGAACTACAATACTGATTATCAGCAAGATATATGAAACTGGGAATTTTTCCAGGAGAATTCTACCTGAGCAACGGGTTAACACACTGAGCTGCTTTTTATAGTTGGATTGGTTCTGTCTGCTGTGTCCCCAGAGGAGGAATGTGTCTATGTGTCCCCAGAGTGTCTTTCAAATTTCACCCTTATCTTATTTTTATCATAGCCTCTTTCACTTTTTAACGCATGATTTGGGTAGAAGGAATTCTAGAGTCCCCCTTGGGGTGTAGCCTATCTTCTCACCAAGTGATTAGAGTTAATTGAATTTTCCATCCCTCCTTGGGTTATAAAACTCTGTGCCTTTAACTTTATCATCATTTTCATTGTGGCAGAGACTGGCTAGGACTTCACCTATCCTGTTCATTCTTCTTCCTGGGCATACGCCTCCGTCGCCTCTCGCAGCTTCCCTGGCACTTAGGTGTGGCCATGGGGCTGACTTGTGGCCAGTGAAATATGAGTGGCCTGGCCCCTCAACCTCCTGCCTCATGATCTTTCCTCTTCTGCAGGTGTGATGGCTGAGCAGCAGGGTAATTTGGGAAGCTACATAGTCAGGGTAGTGGAGTTATAAGTTGGAAGGAGTCTGGGGTAGACAAGAACTCTGTGCTGATCAGGAACATGCATTTTAGACTCAACCTGAGTGAAAACTAGACTTCAATCGTGATATGAAAGCAATTATAAATTTTGGGGATCATTTGCTCTTTTAATTACAATGACCACTCATCTCTATTTACTGTGATTATAATGAGAATCCTTAAAGTTGGTGATAGCAATAATGTGGAAATTCACATAATGTTAGTTAACACTGCATATCCTGAGTCCGTGCTGGGAAACATCAAGTGGAGGGATTGGGTACATTATTGGCCAGAGTCATTCTTGGCTGTTACGTGAAAATCTGACCTAATTAGCTCATTCTTTGCTAATAGGAACTAAAGCTGTGAGAACTAAAGCTGTGAGACTTGCATACCTTTTTGGATAACCTTTTTTTTTTTTTTTAAGATTTTATTTATTTATTTTACACAGAGAGAGAGCAAGCACAAGAGGGGGTGGGGGGTGGCAGACAGAGGGAGAGGGAGAAGCAGACTCTCCACTGAGCAGGGAGCCCAACACGGGGCTCGATCCCAGGACCCCAAGATCATGACCTGAGCCAAAGACAGACGCTTAACTGACTGAGCCACCCAGGTGCCCCTAAATTTTTTTAAAGCACCCAATAAAACAAAAATCAGCAGCTCGATGACAATGAAATCAACTATAATATTCATGGGATAAAAACAAACCTATTGCTTAGCTCTAAATATTCTTGGTTCTGCGATCAGACAGAAGGTTTTCCTGAAGGGTGCTAATACACAGGAAACCCCATGATTCAGTGGACAATATCCTTAACAGACAAAACAATATGTGAGCCACCCAGACTCTCCTAAACAGACCACAGGCATCCATGCAAGGGATGAATTTGAAATTGATTAAAGGTAGAGGATTTTTCTTCTAAAAAATCTAAATGTCTTTAAAAATTTAAAGCCTATTACTGTAGTGAAGATCAATTGTAAGCCCCCATTTTTTTTTTTTTTCTACAGTGGTTATTTCACACTCTGCTTTTAGCATTTGAGGTTGCAAAAGGTTATGGGTTTCTAAAAGCATTGTCTTCATGCACAAACAGACCTACTGTCAGCCAGCTTTGCACTTGCAGTCACGGTCATGGTTTCCCTTTGTCCTTCTCCCACACCAACCTGTTCTACCACGTGTGGGCTCCAACTGCCCCAGAAAACATTTGTGTCTCAATGGAGCAACACAGGTTCGATTGTGAAAATGAAACTCACTCATGAATATATGTCTTTCAAAATGGGTTTTGTAAATCTCCCTGTCCCCACTTCCCCAATTTCAAACTTACACCTCCATTAAGTTTCTGTGAAAATAAATGAAATGGAATAAAATAATAAAAACAATAATAATTTCCCTTTAGACAATACTGAAATACACAGGACAGAGAAAAAGGGAAATGGTGAATATTAAGGTAAAAGGAATGTTTGCTCTTAAACATTAGTAAGGCAGAAGACAGGTATGTAATAACATTCTTTCCATAAATTGTTGATATTAGCAGTGCATTCAAGTAGGGAAAATCATGCTAAAAGGGACTTCAACAAATAGGGGCTTAGAGTTCTTTCATCAGTTTGAAGGCTAGAAGTAGGCCGTATTGAATCATCAGCTCAATGACGGGATGTCAGGGCTAACATCTCAGCAATTCTCTTGACCTTTCCTTATCAGAGCAAGATGATTGCCCAAAAAGGTTGCTGTAGCCCCAGGCATCACACCACTTTCAGAGGAAGAAAGGGAGAAGCGGGTCACAGTGGCAACATTTACTCCTCTCATCGGAAAAGCAAAAGCTTCCTCTCTATGTAACTGTGTCACATGGCCTTTCTGAGGTGCAGAGGGGGCTGAGAAATTGAGTGGTTAACAACTGTGATAGGTAAGAGAGAACAGGAAAGGCACATTGAAGTGTCAGCCAAACATGTGCCGGCAGAGTGGGTGGCATGGAGTGCTCATTCTTGTTGATCTCCTGACAATGAGGTCTTGAAGCCAAATAATGCCATGTGACATGCTTTTCTTAGTCCATGTTCATCTAAGAATCACCAGTAGAACTTCGTGTGTTAGAGAAAGATGGTGCTGAACTCTCCCTGTGATTGTGCCCTGCTCTCAAGCAGTGACTACCATTAGCTCATCTCCTTCTTCCCTGTCTTAAGCATTCCAACACTCACCATTAAATTCTATCTAAGCTCTCTAAGAAAACATGCCAAATTAGCCATGAACTTGGATGAGGAAAAAACCTCCTCGTTTCTGAGCATTTAATCTATTCCAAGGAAGAACTTGGAAAATCAGCTAGCAAAGGAATTTTTAGAAAGTAACAAATGTAAAAAAAGAAAATCACAAAGTGCAAACATTTGGAATGTCCAATACAACCTGTTGAAAGAGATTTGGGCTTTAAAAAAGAAAATCATCTTCCCCTTTTAGACTGTGATGGATAATAAATACATCTATGATGGCGCCAAAGGGACCACTGCTTTCCTGATTACAGAACCTTCACGTTTGGGAGATTATTTTATAAGACAAGGAAATCACAGCAACATCTTGCCACAAAAGAGCGATGGCAGCCCATCCTCTCCACCTCACCTGCCCCCTCGACCCTCCTGCCGAGCTCTGAAACAGCACAGTGAATTATATTTCGCTGTAGCTTAAATGGATCTGGTTTAGCTCTGATCCTGAGCTGGGTATGTGGCAGGGTATGCTGCTCGGTGAGCAAATGAATAGTCCCTAAGAAGAGTGAGCTTAGTAATCCTGGGCTATGTTCAGTTGCCATGAGCAGAATGTCTAACAGAATTTCTCCTCTGTGACATCTTATATTTAAGCAAAGGAATTAATTCCAAGACAGCCACTTGTCTGATTGCACCTCTTCTTACTCAAGACTGGACAAGGTGGTGATAATATCCTGGCTGAGTCTGAGAGCATGCCCCTGTTATGAAGCCTCTGAAGGTGAATAGAGGAAGGAGGGTGTGTATAGCGAGGGAGAAAATTGGGTCCATTGAGTTGTGCACAGTGAAACTGCCTTCTAGAAAAGGGCTGCATGTTCCCCAGGTCAGATACACCAGTGCTAACTCTAAGAAAAATCTTCAAAGGGAAAGACTTTTACTTACCTGTCAGTCTAATACCCACTTTGTAAAGCCCATTTCTGTAGCCGTACCAAGGAACAAAGTCCTGACGCAGGCTATGGTATGAATGAACCTTGAGAGCACTGTGCTGTGGAAAGGAGCCAGACACAGAAGGCCGCGTATTGTGAGTCCATTGATCTGAAATGTCCAGAAGAGGCAAATCCATAGAGACAAGAAGTGGATGATGGTTGCCAGGGCCTGGGGGAGAGGGGAGAACAGGGAGTAACTGTGAAGAGGTACAGGGGTTCTTTTTGGGGTGATGAAAATGTTCTGGAATTAGAAAGTGGTGGTAGCTGCACAACATAGTGAATCTACTAAAAACCACTGAAGTATACACTTCAAAAAGGTGACTTACAAACTGTAAGTTTGTAACATACAAACTGTATGTTAGGTGACAGAGATTTCAATTATTACAAATGCTAACAGAAAAGCACCTCCTTAGGAGAGGATGATAATTGAAAAAATAAATAATGACTATTCTATTGCACAAGCAAGATAGAACAATACGTATTTCGGGAGGCTGAATAGTGTGGTAAGAAAGCAGTTGGCTGGAAATCAGGAACCTGGTAACTTGAAGCATCACCTAAACTCTCTGGGCCTCAATTTTCTTTTCTGTAAATAAGATGTATGTGGGTTAGAGAAACCCTATTGGATAATTCCAATATTTCCTTTTCGTGCCTCCCCCACCCCGCCCCCATGCCCTGCACTTGGAGGCCTGGTCTTCCTCTGTGCAGAAATCCCAGAACACCAGGTGGGAAAGCCACACACCAGGAGGTGGGGAGAGCTTCCTCCTGGAAAAGGTCCCTTGTTGGAATTTGCATTCCTTCTTGTGTTCCCTGGAGTGGAAATTTGGTCTGTACCCAACACTGCTCCTTCCTGGGGGCCTATAGCCTTCAGGCTGGAGCTGCTAATGACTAGCGATCCAGTGACCGCTGGGTCAACGCTGTATTATTTAACACAGAGACACGTGGAAATATGTCAGCATTTGCACAGGGGAAAGTTGGTGGACATTTTTGCTCATGATCTTGAACTGATTTGGGTAAAATACCTACCGACACCTTATAGTCTTAGCTTTATCTTATTAGAAGTTCTAAAGAGATTTTAGTTATAAAAGGAAAAATGAAGAATGCCTAAAAAAAAAAAGGAGAAACATGAATTTTTTACTCTTAGATTATATACGTATGTGTTTTTCTATTTTATTTTGCACTTTCATCCAAACACTCCATTGGATACCACACTAGAGATCCTTACAGAGATCCAGTGTAATAAAAACCAGGGAGATAAGGTTCTAGGCTGAGTGTCTAGAGTCAGGCTTTAGATCTGTACCTGGCGTGGGCTCTTAAAAAATTCATCTGTTAGGCGCCTGGGTGGCTCAGTTGGTTAAGTGACTGCCTTCGGCTCAGGTCATGATCCTGGAGTCCCTGGATCGAGTCCCGCATCGGGCTCCCTGCTCAGCTGGGGGTCTGCTTCTCCCTCTGACCCTCCCCCCTCTCATGTGCTCTCTCTCTAATAAATAAATAAAATCTTTAAAAAAAAAAATGGGCTTTAAAAAAAAAAATTCATCTGTTGTGTGATTTGTTTGCTCATATGTTAAGAGAAATGTACTTTTCAGAGGCCTTTGTGAATATCCAAGAATGTACCTGAAACAGAGCGATCCCCAATGAAGAGTATGCTTAATATCCATCTTGTTATTATTCTCATTATTCACATTGTTTTTCAAAGACTTTCAAATCCTTCCCAAAAATCCTCAAGGGCTTCTCATTGCCTATAGAACAAAGCCCAGACTCCCTGGGGGTGGGGGGTGACATTCAAGACTATCAAGAGTGAGGTTCCACTAAACCATAGGGGGTCTTTGTGCAAATTAAAAACCATTTTAAAGACTTTTGATACATATCACTATATTGGCTTCCAGAAATGCTGTGCTCTGTGCTTTTATTTAGCTCAGAGGTATCAAAGGATTTTTGTATATCTAAATAACCATTTTGTTTTAACCACTCGCACGGTAAAATACTTTATGCTTTGTAAAAGTAAAAATAATAATAAAAATCAAAATCAAAGAAAGAAAAGACACCCCTTCCTGCAGATGGCGCGTAGCTGGTGAGCTGGCAGAGGGCGCGATCAAATTCCCTGGCAGCCCACGTGGCAGAGGGCCTCAGGCCAGGGGCAAACTGCACCACTAGATATGGCGAGGATTTGGTTCCACATTCCTTTTCGGTCCGGCCTCCTGCTGTGTCCTTCTACCTGCTCTTCCTCGTACAATTTAGGACTTTCCTGTCTCTGGGACTTTCCACAGACACAAAACAGCTTCCTCATTCTCTGTCAAATCCCTTTCCATTCTTTAAGACTCACCTCATTCTCTTCTCTGAAACCTGATTATCCCTGCAGTCCGAGCTCCCAGCGTGATATTTATCCCTTTCTCTCTCTCTTTTTTTATTAGAGGGAGAGAGTGTGAAAGAGCACAGGGAGAGGAGGAACAGAGGGAGAGGGAGAGAGTCTGAAGCAGACTCCACGCCCAGTGCACAGCTGACATGGGGCTCGATCTCACGACTCTAAGATCATGACCTGAGCCAAAATCAAGAGTCTGACGCTTAACCAACTGAGCCACCCAGGCACCAGATAGGTGCCTCTGTCTCTCTATTTTTAAATTGTCATATTCTAGTTTGCATTATTGACTGGCATTTGCACATATTTCTTTCTTTTTCACCAAGTTATAAAATTAGTTGTTTCAGGATTTACATTTAATTCATATTGGTGGTCTTTACATGGCCTAATAGAGGACGAACCCATAATAGGTGCTTCATATCTGTTGGCTGAATAGAAATGAATGGACAAGATTGCAAGGCAAAATACGGAAACGAAATAAAACACATAAACCAAATAAAAAGTCCCTGCGAGACTACTCTACCATGCCCTCTGGGCAGGAGCCTCAGCTTCTTTTGCTGAGACTACAGACACACAATTCCAACCAAGTACGGTTCTACCATGTCAGGAAGACTGACTTCCACTAACAGTGGTTATAAAAGAGGGCCTCCAAGTGTTGGCATTGGCATTATTGATGGAATAAGTCTGTAATCGTTACGCATTGTTCCCTCGCTCTTTAGAAGGAAGCATCATACTCTTTTAATTTTGAAGATCAAATGAAATTGGACTCACTACCCATCCCACTAGGGTTGGCAGGCATGATGAACTGACCTAAGCCAGTCTGGATATTCACTTACTGGTAGCGATTTCTGCCTTCAAATAGTTCAGGTGGGTGGCAGCCGTAACCACACCCTCTCTTTACAATCAGTGTGAGTTTCAGCCTGGATTCTGCCACACATGCATTTATTACCAAGCAGGTACAAGAACAGTCGTGAAGTTATTTTGCAGGATGAAATCCCAGATTTCTGATTTTTAAGATCTTTGAGAGCATCTCGTTTGAAAGTTTCACCAAAGCTGGATGTGACAGTATTTTATGGCCGGAGTCAGCTAACCTTCTGCATGGTCTCCAAAAAGCATTACGGGACCAGTGCCATATTGAAGGGTGTAGGTACAGACTGCTGGGCTCACTTGATCCTCAGTCCTTGTTTGTGCAAGGGTAGGTGGGCCTGTGCAGATTTCTAGCTGGTCCACACATTCTGTTCACCGTTCACTTCTCCAATGAATAATCATTTCCAACATCCATTTTGCCAATTAACAAGCCTCTAGGGTTCTGAGACAAAGACCATGGGAGTGTGGGTTTCTAATTAGAGTCCTTCAAATGCTAACAAACTATTGCAGAGTTTATATTCTGGTTCAGATATTTCAAATGCCAGCTAACTGCTCCTAGGGTTTAGAATAAAACTAACGCATACTGTCTGTGCTAAATTGTTTTAAAGCAGTTTACAGACAATATGACAGCAGGTTACATGGGAAATCCAATCTCAGTCATGTGGTGGAGGTGAGGGGTGGTGATTGCAGAGGGAGGGATCCCCACCTCTCTGTTAAGGTATTACTAGAACACTGAGGCTCATGGGACTCAGGAAAGTTGAGAAAGGGTCTCTGGTCTTGAGGCCATCCTGGTCATCACTGACATCAAGATGCTCATTAGCCAAGCCGACTTTGCCCATTTGAAGTTCAGTGCTCATGGCGTCTGCACCATCTGCATCAAGCTTGACCACATAGAAGCGTCTAGTCCCCAGGCATCATATAGACAACGTGGCAGAGATCCTACTACTGTTAAGATGCTATGTGAGAGCATACCTTTCCAGAATCAAGGGTCAAGTACTTCTGGGAGCCAGACTGTTTGCTTCCTTTTCTCACAGCTACTATCCCCTTCCCTCAGAGCAATCCAATTCTATGCTTCTGACGGGGGTAGCATATCTGAGACCAGTGGTCAGGCACAAGATTCACATTCAAGGTTTCACATGTTTTGAATTAATTGACGATGTGAGAAAATTTGGAAGGTTTCACAATCAAAAAGAAAATCTTTATCATTAAGAGTCTCTTATGATTTGCTTCCTTCTCTCTTTTTCCCTCTTCCCATATATTCATCTGTTTTGTTTCCTAAATTCCACATGAGTGAAACCATATGGTATTTGTCTTTCTCTGAGTGACTTATTTTGCTTAGTATAATACACTGTAGTTCCATCCACATCATTGCAAATGGCAAGATTTCATTCTTTCTGATGGCTGAGTAATATTCCATCTATCTATCTATCCATCTATCCACCACATATATATATATATATATACATACCACATCTTCTTTATTCACTCATCAGTCGATGGACACTTGGGCTCTTTCCATAGTTTGGCTATTGTTAATAATGCTATCAATGATAATGCTATGTTGATAATGTTGATAATGCTGCTATAAACATCAGGGTACATGTACCCCTTCAAATCTGTATCTTGGCATCCTTTGGATAAATACCTAGTAGTGCAACTTCTGGGTCATAGGGTAGTTCTATTTTCAACTTTTTGAAGAACCTCCATACTGTTTTCCAGAATGGTTGCACAAGTTTGCCTTCCCACCAACCGTGTAAGAGGGTTCCTCTTTCTCTGCATCCTGGCCAACACCTGTTTCCTATGTTGTTAATTTTAGCCATTCTGACAGGTGTGAGGTGGTATCTCATTGTGGTTTTGATTTGCATTTCCCTCATGAAGAATGATGTTGAGCATCTTTTCATGCATCTGTTAGCCATCTGGTTGTCTTCTTTGGAAAAATGTCTTCTGCCCATATCTTAACTGGATTATTTGTTCAAAAAGAAAATCTTAATTTCTGGCTTTTATCCTCCATAATTGAAAGTTCTGAAACATTTGACCACATGCCTACATGACAGTGACTAACTAGAGCTAAACACTGGCTGCCTCCATTTAGATGGGGCACAAGCTCTACAATTCACTAGGGTCTTCACCAATCCCTATTGCTCCTTAGTGTTGGGGTTGACCATTCATTGGCATTATTAATCACATTGTTTTATTTCTTATCTTATGGTGAAGAGAGAGAAATATTTCCAGTACTTATATCTGTATTGAAATTTTTTTTTTACATCTGGTCCACCTCACTAATACAAATGATCTACCTGGAAGCTCCTGGAAGCATTTGTATTTGAGATTTTTGTCCTAGACTTTTGATAGTAAAAAACCTATCCCTTGGAGCAAGGGAAGCCCAAACCTATAGGACACAGAGCTCTGGCTACCATCTTGGGCAGTGGTTCTAAACCAGGGGCGATTTTGCCCTCCAGAGTACATTTGGCACTGACATCTAGTGGGTAGTGGTCAAGGATGCTGTTAACATCCCACAGTGCACACAAATAGTCCTAACAACAAAGCATTACCTGGTTCCAAATGTCAATAGTGACAAAAAACCATGTTCTAGGGAATGGGTTGGGGTAAGAAAGGGGGAGCAAAACATGCTTCTCAGTCATAGCTGGGAAATAATACCTTATTATTTTCTCAATCAGTTATGATACCACAAGTCGATAAGCTGCTCAGGCCAGGGACTTCTTTGTAGGGCAACTCTCATTTAAACACACAAATTTTGACATATTAAAGAAAAAATTAATTATTACTTAGTGGTAACACTTCAGTCTTGAAAAAAAGAAAAGCATTATCCAGACTGATCACTGCCTTCACTGAGCCATCAGACTTGGCTCCCAATGACCTCTGATCATTAAGAAATCAAATTTGCATTCAAAAATGGTGATTTGTAATGATTTGCTCCCACTGAGGATAAGCAAAGTAATGGGATATATATTGTAATGAAATATTCAACTTTAATGGGATTTTAGGTATGAGTGGCTAATATAAAATTACAGTAACTTTAATTCACTGAGATTGGTTAGATCAGGATAGCATTTGTATTATTATAGGAATTAATATAGTTATTTCTAGCTCTTATTTATTAAGCAGAGTTTCTTGTTTTCTAAACAAGTATGTAAAAACATGTATTTTGATATATAAATTTGGGCCTTATAAATGTAAGTTTTATGTATCAAATTTAAATAAGTGTGTTCATTTAAGTAAAATATTAATAAATTTAAAAAGGAGAAATGTGAACAATAACTGAAAGAGATATTTCAAGCAAATGTAGCAATGTCAGAATAAATGTATAGTTTCTCAAGATTACCAGTTTGAAAGGATAATAGATATTTGTTTTAATGTGTAAATTTTGAATCCCTTGTCAGTTTATAAGAACAGCTTCCAAATTCCATAAAAAATTCAACTGAAAGAATGAATTCATTACATCCTACAGAAATAGATTTAATGACACCTCTGCTTTTCACAATACTTTATAGCTCTCACAGTGCTTTCATGTAGATTGCTTCACTTAATTATTTGGCATTCTCAGGTAGGCACTATTTTTCTGTCAGTGGATGTAAGTAGGAGTCAGCTCAAAGAGTCCCAAAGCCATGCTGACTTCAAGTGGTAGAGCTTGGAGGTGGGGGTTGGGAGAATTGTTAATCTTTTTAGTGTGCTAACTTAAAAATATATTTTTGGGACTGAGCTTGGTGGCTCAGTCAGTTGAGCTATTGACTCTTGATTTCAGCTCAGGTCATGATCTCAGAGTCTTGAGTTTGAGCCCTGCATCGGGAGCCTAATTATTAGTGATATTGAGCATCTCTTCATGTGCTTACTGGTCATTCATACATTTTCTTTGGAGAAATGTTTATTCAAGCCCTTTGCCCATTTCTGAATTGGGCTGCTTGTTGTTGAGTTTTAGTTCTTGAGATATTTTGCATATCAGGGATGTAATTTACAAAGATTTTCTCCCATTTAGTGGATTGCCTTCCCCCCCCCCCCGCGGTGGATTGCCTTTTTATTCTGTTGACAGTGTCCTTTGATGCACAAAAATTTTAATTTTCATGAGGTCCAATTTGTCTATTTTTTCTTTTGTTACCTATGCTCTTAGTGTTAATATCCAATAAACTAAATCCAATGTGGTGAAGTTTTTGTCCTATGCTTTATTCTAAGAGTTTTATTGTTTTAGATCTTACATTTAGGTCCTTGATCCATTTTGAGTTAATTTTTGCATGTGATATAAGGTAAAGGTTCAACCTCATTCTTTTGCTTGTGGATATACAGTTTTCCCGGCACTATTTGTTGAGAAGACCATCTTTTCCCATTGAATGGTCTTGGCACCCTTGTCAAAAATCATTTGACCATCTATCTGAGATTTGTTCTGGTTCTCTATTTTATTCCATTGGTCTATATGTCTGTCTTTCTGCCAATATCAGTGTTTTGATTACTGTAGCTTTGTAGTAAGTTTTGAAATCAGGAAGTGTGTCCTTCATTTTTGTCCTTTTTCAAGACAGTTTTGGCTATTCAGGGTTTTTTTTCTTTTCTTTTTTTTTTAGAGAGAGAGAGTGGGGGAGGGGCAGAGGGAGAGGGAGAGAGAATTTTTTAAAAACATTTTAGAATTTAAATTCACTTAATTAACATATAATGTATTATTGGTTTCAGAGGTACAGGCCTGTGATTCATCAGTCTTATAAAATTCCCAGTGCTCATTACATCACATGCCCTTTTTAATGTCCATCACCCAGTGGGGAGAGAGAATTTTAAGGAGACTCCATGCCCAGTGCAGAGGCTGATGTGGCGCTCGATGGCATGACACTGAGATCATGACCTGAGCTGAAATCAAGAGTTGGATGCTTAACTGACTGAGCCACCCAAGTGCCCCATTCAGGGTCTTTTGAGAGTCTATATGAACTTTAGGATGCGTTTTTCTATTTCTGCAGAAACATCATTGGTATTTTGATAGAAATTATATTGAATCTATAGATTACTGTGGGTCATATTGACATTTTAACAATATTAAGTCTTCCAATCCATGATCATGGATGTGTCTCCAAATATTTATTTATGTCTTTTTACGTTTCTTTTAGCATTGCTTTGTAGTTTTCACTGTACAAGTCTTTCACCTTCTTGGTTAAATTAATTCCTAAGATTTTATTCTTTTTGATGCTACGGTAAATGAATCTATTTTTATAATCCTTTTCAGATTACTCATTGTTCATATATAGAAATGCGACTGATTTTTGTGTGTTGACTTTGTATCCTGCTACTTTGCTAAATTCATTTTAATTAAATTCATTATTTCTAATAGTTTTTTTGTGGCATATTTAGTGTTTTACACATAATATCATCTGTGAATAGAGATACTTTTACTTCTTTTTCAGTTTGGATGCCTTTTATGATATTTTCTTGCCTAATTGCTCTGGCTAGAATTTTCAGTACTGTGTTGAATAGAAGTGGTGAAAGGAGACATGCTTGCTTTGTTCCTGATTTTACAGGAAAAGCTCTCAGTCTTTCACCAATAAGTATGATGTTCATTGTGGGTTTTTATATTTGACTTTTATTATGTTGAGATATTTTCCTTGATCCCTAGTTTGTTGGAACTCAAGGATGGTTCAACTTATAGAAATCAATCAATGTAATATGCTCCATCAACAGAATGAAGAAAAAACCCCATATGATCATCTCAGTTAATGCAGAAAAGACATTTGGCAAAATTCAACACCCTTTATGATCAAAGCACTCAACAAACTAGAAATAGTTTGCAACTTTGGGGTCTCTTGAATTTTCCCAAGAACATTAAAACAAACTCTACTGTATATTATTATCATTATTTTATAAATGGGCATTTTAGCATAAGAGTGATTTGGGAAGGACAAATTCTTATTCATTCATTCAACAGATAGTTAATCAATAGATAGCACCTACTGTGTGCCTGGAACTGTGCTAGATGCTGAGAATACAATGGTGAATGAATAAGATGGATATGTTTCCTGCTCTCTTGGATCATTAATCTGATGGGAAATAAATCTGATGTCTAAAAATAATCACATTGAGCAAACAAATTTATAAAATAATCTCAAGCCACTTAAGTGCTATGATGGAAATAAACCAAGAACAGAGAGTTAGTTGACTTACCAATACACCATTGTTAGGGAAGCAAGTCAATGAAATGAATTAAAAATGGAGTTGGTGGATACATAAATGTCTCTTATTACGTTTTATACTCTTCCATATGTTTCAAATATTTCATGATTTGGTAAAATTTTTTTAAATTAAAGTAAAATGAAGAGGGATTCTACAGCTTATTTGTTTGCCTTTTTCTTTTTAGCCCCAAACTCAGATTGTGCAACATTTTAGAAATTTATTATGTGAGAGGTGTTTTCCAACTCTATCTGCACATCTGAATCACCTAGAGCACTTGTTAAAAATACAGATTCCCCAGCCCCATGTCCAGAGATAGGTTAGGGAAAGGGCTCAGGAGTCTGTTTTTTATTAACACCCAGATGATTCTCATGTAGCCATGTAGAATTCTCATTTGGGAATCACTGGGGCAAAGCAAGGAGCATTGGTAGTTGTGTACCTAGAAAGATGCACATATTTTTTAAAGAGCTTGCCATTTAAGAGATGACAAGAAGATAATTTTTGTGAAAGGGAGAAATCTTTGTAACATGAAAAATTAGCTAATTAATTCTGTGCATCCAAATGTGTATACACTGTATTTGCTTCAAAGAGGGCACATGTAAAAAGAAATTTTCTAGGAGCATTTCTCCAACAGTGTAAGTTAGTCCCTGTAATGGATAGCCTATCCATTAATTTCATCTTAAAACCAGTTTGGATGTGTTAAAGTAATGCTTTAGTTAGTATCTTTGGTTAGGTCACAGAGGCCTATGAAGTAAGGTCACAAGCTCATCTCTGGACGCACCAATGAAACTATGTTGTTTCTCTGGCCATGCCCAGTCCAAGCCCTACAGACACCAAGCCTTTGCAAGCCTCTCTCTGATGGTCCTGTCTGTTGGGTTTTCTAGATATTACCTTTCTGGGCTCCAGCAGTACCCATGCTCTTTTCCCCCACACCTCCAAATCTGTTGCCCCATACCCCCGCGCCTTGACAACCAGAAGGAACCTAGAGAAGCTTCCAAAGGACTTTGCCAATATTTGGCACATCAAAAGGGTAAATGTCAACCAGGACTACAACAGTCCCTATAAACTCACATTTTAAATGCCTGTGCTATTTTAATGCTGTCACTTGTTATTTTGTTTTGTTTTGTTTCCAATCAGTGTTTTTCTGTTGCCTTTTCTTCCTTCTCCTCCTTCTATACCAGGAAGCTGAGCAGGGCAGCCTGTCAGGAAGGGCTGCTTCCTGCTTGAGTGCTCTTGGTGAGGAAAGCTCTGTTCCCAAATTTCTGAGTGCTTTTGGGCCCCCAAAGGATAGCCAATATGAGAGTGACTGCCTTGTAATTGAGTTAGCAGATGCTCCCCAGCTCAGGAAAAAAGGCTGCCCTGGGCTTTGTCACTTTGTTGAGAGGCAGCTGTATGTTTGCTGGCCCTTCCTGTCTGGTGAGGGAGGGAAGGAAGGAAGGAGCAACTGTTCTTTTTCCCTCCAATTGCACCCAAATCTGTAATAATGGGGCTTTCTCCCAGAGTGACTCAATTTCAGGTGTCAAACACATTTATCTAATGCTGTCTATTAATTTTAACGAGTTAGGCAAACGATGATGGAGAGACACATAATTCTCTAATCAATAAAATTGATTAAAAATGTAATAGTCCAGGCTATCAAGTAGGTGTTTATCAAATAGCAGCTAAAGTGAGCTGGGGGCACCAATGGTGTTTGATATAATGCTGGAGCAGAAATACCTGGATTTGATGCCTTTTATTTGGGCCACTTACCTGTGTACATTAGAATGATTTCCTTGACTTCTCCAAGCCTTGATGTCTGCATCTGCAAAATGGAAATAATATGACTTGCCTTCTAAGTTTGTTACAAAGATTAAATAAAACTTTATACAAAAGCATCTAACACAGTGTCTGGCACCTATTAGGTATTCAGTAAATAATAACTCATGCATAATGCCACCTATAGACAGCGCTTTACATATCTCAATTTAATCTTTACAAGAACTCTGTGAGGCAGGCAGTGTTAAGATCCCCATTTTACAGATGCAGAAACTAAGGCACAAAGAAGTTAAAGAAGCTTGTCCAAGGTGTGTGTGTGGGGGGGGGCAAGGGCAGGGGCAGGGAGAGAGGGAGAGAGAGAGAGAATCTTAAGCAGCCTTCACACCCAGCATGGAGCCTGATGCGGAGCTCAAGCCCCAGGACCCCAAGATCATGACCTGAGCCGAAATCAAGAGTTGGACGCTTAACCAACTGAGTCCCCCAGGTGCCCCCCCTTTGCACTTTTAATGCATGTTTTCTTTCTAACCACCCTGCCCATGACTACAAATGCAAATTTTCAGGCCTTTTCAGGACACAGAAAAGCAGATGCTTGTTCAGACCTCATGGACTTTCTCTCACATTATCTATAAACTGAATAATATGTCACAGGGGCATCAAGGACTAGAGTTATTCTGGCCACTGTGCATCTTGTTAAGTCAAATGGCCAAGGTCAAAAAGATGTGTGGCTCTTGTTTTCCTGTCCTGGGACTTCAAATTCTGCGCCTTTCCCTCCTCCATCGTGGTTTCAGGCAGCCCACCTTGCAAAACATATCCCTTTGTCACAAAAAATATAGGATCGGAATGTGTGGATGGATCCATTCAGACTCATCACTGCTAGAGACATCTTTATAGACAAAGAATACATTATAGTAAAAAATGGGAGCCCTTCCTGGCCCCCACAACTGCTTATAAAAAAGGGTTTCAGAAAAATCTGCTCTGCTCACATCGTCTTTTGGTTCCCTTGGGGTTTTTTGTTTTGTTTTGTTTTGTTTTTCCTGTGCCTGCCCTTCTATCATAACTTTCGTTTAGGGGATTTGGCATTTGTCTATGATTTATGAAACACTGAAGAAAACTCTGGCACTTATTTCAGGGTTACTTAATAACTATTATAATCAAATAGAATTAAAACACGATTTAGGAACTCAAAAGATAAAGCACAACATCTGGCTATCCCTGCCTATTTCCAAAATTATGTCTCATGAAAACTTGCTCTCTCATAAAATGTCATTATAGCAGATTATCCCAATAAAGATCCACTCTGGGGAGGGAGCTGGAACATGGCAGGCCAAATTTCGGCAAGGCTGGATCTTTATCAGGCAGCTATACACTTCTAGAATTTTATTGTGAAAATAATCCCACAGCCCCAAATTTAATGGTATAAAATAATAACAAACACACAGTTCTCCTAACAACTAGTTAATATCTAAGCATGTTGAGTGTTGCATAGAAAAGAAAGTGGATTTAATGGAAAATTCTGATTAATGCCAATTTTGAGTCTAATAAAGTTCCTTTGCTAGCTGCCTAAGTTATTAAAACTTACACTTAACCTATGAGCCTTTGGCTTTGGAAAACACACTCCTATGAGGACATTTTAAAAATATTGACTCTCAATTGCTGCTTTTTAAAGTCTTTTACCTCCCCCAAAGTCTTGGTTTTCTAGTTCGTGCTGTGGTGACCATTTGTCCTAACTCCCTGTTGGCTCTTGAAGCTGTATTGTGGTATGCTTTCCCTTTACCATTATTATGAGACTGGATTTTCTTTTTTCTTTCTTCCTTTTTTTTGGGGGGGGGGACTGGATTTTCCAAGTCCTCAAACCCATCTGCTCTGAAATGGACTAACGGATGTTATGGGGAATGACTCCGTTGTTTCAAAATGCTTTAAAAAGTATTTCCCTTGTAGGATCTAGCAGAACTCTTAATCTTTTTTTAAGATTTTATTTATTTATTTATGAAAGACAGAGAGAGAGAGGCAGAGGCAGAGGGAGAAGCAGGCTCCCGAGCAGGGAGCCCAGTGTGGGACTCGATCCTAGGACCCTGGGATCATGACTCTTATTGATCATGTCTTACTGTTAGTCAATAACTAAGAAGTAAACAAGAGCAACACAAAGCTCTGCGAAAGTAAAGAAAGAAGTTAAAGTAAGCACAGATTTAAATTTTAAAATCCGTTATGTGTCGTTGATCTCATACCAAAATGAATTGCCGTAAATTCTTTTAGGACTGGAAAAGAATATATTTTTACTTTTAAATCATGTTCACGGATGTTTCAAAGAACTTCTTCCCAGGTGGGAATCAAGAAGAACCTTTTCTCCTGTATCCTTAGAGCTCAAAAACTATCCTCTCTCTGTATAAGATCCTAGCTCTCAATGGCATGGTGGGGTGGGGCATGGGGAAGACCATGACAAAACAGGATCTGAGTGGTCCTACAGGCATGTCTGAACTGAACCCTTCTTATCAGGGAGCATCACTGGGAATCAATAAGATTTACTTACATCTTGGAAGAAACTCAATATTTCTCCTGCTCTATGCAGGAAAAAAAAAATTCTCTGAGCAAGTCCCTGTGAGATTGCCTATGAATAAAATATACTCTCTTTTGTACATAAAGTCAATGCCATGTACTTTAGCTGCCTTTTAAAGGACTCCCTGGTTCTTGGCACTGCTCTAGATCATTCAAACTATGGTGTGAGTGTTAGGAAAAATAGTCTTTGGTGTGAGTTAGGTAAGGGTTCAGCCCCATTTCAGACATTGTTACCTGTGTGCGTTGGGCAAGTCTCTTCATATCAGCAAGCTCAGTGTCCTCCTCTGTATGGTCAGGGTGATAGTATTATACCTACAAACCTCACAGGCTGGCTGTGTCAGTTCCACAAGAAACTGTGTGAAGGTGTCTCATATAGTGTCCAGAGGAAGCACAAAAAAATATCAATTCTCCTCCTGATACTCTTCCATCTGAACAAGTGAGGTGATAGTGGGTTTGGAGTCCCGGTGTAATGATTGGTTAACAAAAGGGTTAAATTGACATTACTAACGCCCATGGCAATATCTGCTGTGCCACTCAACCACAGTCTTACCTCCTCTTGCCAAATTTACAACAGAGGCAAATGCCAGGCCCAGGCTGAGTGTCTATTCCTGAATCCACAATAGGCCAGACATGTTCACAACCATATTCCCATCTGCCTCCGCCTCTGTCTCCCACCCTGGCTGAGCACAGTTGGGGAAACAGGTTAGAGTTCCATGATCCGTCTGCTTCATCTTTCAGCTGACCTGCTTGGGGTGGCCATCCTGAGTCACCAGAACATTCCTCTTCACTTCCAAGTTCTCCCAGGTGGTGTCAGTTTGGGCTCCATGAGAAGGAAGCTGGTGGGACAGAGCTGCAGGAAGGGGAGTCTGGTAGTCCTGCCACAGAACCGCTAGTGTGCTCATTGTGAGTCACACACTGGGCCCAAGGCTTTACTCACAATCCCAAGTCACTCTCCTACAAACCCTATGAGGAAGGTGGGATCAGTCCTTCCTGGGCGACTTCACAGTGATGGCGGAACACCAGCTCCCTGACAATGATTTCTGGCTACTGACAGAAAGGACAAGAGCTGACCCAACCAAGTATAGAGGACTCCAGGGAATATATAATGACAAACGTTTTAGCTAATACTGATCCACTGGAAAATCAGATTTCTTCCCGACAGATGCTCAGATGAAGCCTACAGAGCTCTTCAGAGAGACACGGTCTTTCAGCACAGAGGGCTGTATTGAGAAAAATGAAATGTCTTGGGGTTTGGAACTTAGCTATAAAATGCACACTGTTGACAACTGGTTTCTCTCCACACTCTAAAGAAGTAAATTTGTACAAAGAAAGGGCTGGACTAGTTTATTAAGTGCAAGATTGAGAGCCAGAAGCTCAGATCAGGCCTCTGCTGCTGACTTAGTATGCAGTCCTCATGTGGTCATTTCTCAATCTCTTTTCCAGAAAAGCTGTCAGGGTTGACAAAGTGATCACTTGTGGGTGGCTTGGCTCTGGGAGAGTAAAGTTTTGGGGTTCGGTCCAATCGGGGGTGCGTGAATTCCTCAAGGCTATTTCCAGATAGAATGTGGTTTTGCACTAACACAGGATGAAGTTCGTGGCTGAGCACTATGGAGGTGGTTTTGGCCAAGGCATCAGTCATAAGACTGTTAAGGCTCAGCTCAGCAATGCTCAGTTTTCTGGAACCTTTCTCTGAGAAATGTGTACTTAGTGTTATCTCAGGGAAGCTTTGTATAAACAAAAAAGCCTTCGTAGCACCAGCCCCAAAGCAGTTCCTATAAGTAAGGGAGAGGCAGGCTCTGCAGTCCAGCCATCTCCTGGATACTGGCCCGCAGAGACCTCAGATTCTCCTTTCCTGAGTAGGGCTTGAAGCAATGTCCACAAATGAGCAAAGAAAAGCATCTGCTCTGAGCCAGCATTTCAGGCTGTTACAGATGATGAAAATGTGCTTGAGGTCTGGAGCTGGGGAAATGTGTTTCTGTTCACTCAGCTCCCATTATAACCACATCTGTTATCAGTAGGGCAGGCCGTGTTCGTATTAATAGGCACCACTTTCTGAAGCCCATAGTTCTCCGCTGTGATGTGTTGGCTGAAAGAATTAAACAGAGAGGGCTGAGAAAACCCAGCTCGCTATGCTGGTAATATTGCCCCCTGGATCTTTCTGGAAGGCCTTAATCCTGGGCCTAGCCTGATTTATATTCTCGTCATTGAAGAACCTAATCTAAAAGCGAATCAGGATAAAAAGCTGTCCGGTCTTTTGTTCCTGGCTTCTCAGACATGCTACCAGGTTTGATCAGTTCAAAATGTCCCACTTTTCCACCTTCTTTCTCCACAGATGGTCTTAGGTTTCCTTTGACATTCCCTCAACTAGTATTCTATGGCTAAATGGTTTACAGTAATAGGATCATCCAGTGTTAGAGTGGGACATGACTTCAGGGATTCCCCCGACTAGAGGCTCTCAGAAACTCTATTCGTGGCAGGAGGTGACTCTGAGATCACCAGGGGAGGGGAACATGAGAAGAAACCAAGAATATACCTCTGACATACAACACACACACACACACACACACACAGACACTCCTGCACGCGCGCATGCGCATGAACCTCCACCTAAAGCCACCCCTCAGCACTTCACTGGAACAAAGGGTGATGTGGCTAAATAAAGTTTGAAACCCTCAGTACATTTTTCCCCCTAATAAATTCCCAGAGAGGTTAGTTGACTACCCAGAACACTTGGTTACTTTGTGACAAAGCCAAGATTAGAGTCCAAGTGTTCTTACAAGCTTTCATTCATCCATCCATCCATCCATTCATTCATTCATTCACAAATGTTCCCTGTCCCAGTCATTGCACTAATTGCTTTATCCAAAAAGACTTATTTAACAATTTAAATCTATCATATTTATTTGAAAAAATTTTCTGTGAATTTGAGCATCAGGTTACATAATAACTTACCTTGCAGTGACTTCATTAAAGGCCTTTCCTCATTAAATATCACATTTCTTCTGATTGCACTGAGGAATTTGTGGTAAAGTCATACTACCATTTAAAGTATGTGGAACATACTAACATTTGCAAATTCCATTTGTTTTAAAAGCATCTTTGCAGTTTGGGTTAGTGGGGTCATAGTGGGCACATATTCAACTGTATAATACCACTCTGTATTGAGTTTCTTTCAATGAAGGCAACATTTTCAAAAGGAACTATTTTTTATGAATATGCTTTGCATAGTCGCGATATACGGTGTATAGCTCTGTCAGTTCACCAACCACATTATTTTATAACCATCTATTCATGTGTCTGCTTCTCCCAACAGACTATGAGCTGCTTGAGGGCCACGATGGTCTCACTTATCTCTGTATCCCCAGAAGAACTCAGAACGGGTTCTTGATAAATGGTGGTGGTGGGGGTTGAATCATACACAACACCTCTCCACACATTTTTTTTTTCTGACAAGGAAAACTTTATGAAAGATCGTATCCCCTGTTGAAATGAATCCTCCTAAAGTATAATACAGTATCACTGGCCTTGAACAAAAGAGTTTTATGATTAGCTTTTTTAGATCGAGACCAACCTGGGGCGCCTGGGTAGCTCAGTCGGTTAAGCATCCAACTCTTTCGGCTCAGGTCATGATCTCAGAGACGTGGGATCGAGCCCCTCACTGGATGCTCAGCGTAGAGTCTGCTTGTCCCTCTGCCTCTCTCCTCCCCCTACTCTCTCTCTCTCAAATAAATAAATAAATAAATCTTGAAAAATAAAAATAAAAATAGATTGAGACCAACCTTTTGAATGAAGTTTGTTTAAGCTTTGAGGGGAGATGGAAGAAAATGCAAGAGGGTTCTCCGCTATCTTTCCTCTTTCCTCTAAGTATTTTAACTGCAAAAAGAAACCTAGCAGTCTGTCCTCTTCTTTCAACACTTGTTTTCTCTAGGGAAACTACAATACATATGGAAACTCTTTTATGATGGACATTTTCAAGCATGCACAGAAGTTGAGATAACAGAATAATGGATGTCCTTTACCATCAAGCAAATTCAATAATTATCAACATTTTACCACTCTCATTTCATCTATCCCACACCCACTACTTAAAACTATGTTAAATTAACATGATAGGATATTAAAACTACAACTGTGAATTACGACCATATTGGCAATGTTAATATGAAATAACATTTAATTACAACCACTCAAGTAACAAGTAGACATTGACCATAACTATATAAAATGATAAATTTACAATGATAGGAAGAAAATCTGGAATATTACAAATTGTTCATGTTTGGTATCTTTGTTCAAAGTCTGGTTTTAAAATATCTCTTGTAAGAGCATTCTAATGTTTCATGCTCGTTATAATAAGAAAAGTTTTCCACTTGTCTGTGTCTCCAAGATTTCTATTTGCCCCTAATGGCCATTCTCTCTTTCTCACTAATAGAACTGCCAATTTTCACCTGGGGAAAAGGCCACCTGGAATAAAGACTGCATTTCCCTGCTCCTTTATTGATAGATGTGGACACGTGATTAAGTTCTGGCCAATGAGATGTAAGTGAAGGTGTCATATATAAATTTAAGATGTCCTTAAATGCTCTTTGTCTCTTCCTCCTACCTGTTGGCTGTAATGCAGATATGATGGCTGGCACTTAAGCAGCCCTCTTGGATCATGAGGTACACTATGCCAAGAATAGAAGGTCAGTGAGAGGGCTAGATCCCTGATGCCTTTATGAAGATATCAGTTCTGGACTACCTCCTTCAGACTTCTGTCATATGAAAGAGAAATAAATTTCTATTTTATTTCTTAGGCTTTAGTCCTTAAACTTTTTTTATTTAAAGAAAAATACTGGTTAATACACTTATTGGTGGTTAATTTCCTCATTTAGTTCTGCACACAGAACCTTTATTGTAGTAATTCCTCATCTCCTATATTTGATTTTCAAAAGAAACAAATCCTTTAAACTGTATCATTAAAAAATACTTAACAAATCTGAAGCAGTCTCTTAAAATGTAAACTCAGGTTAAGGATTAACAGCATCCTATACCATTTGTCCTTGCAAACAGATACACAGAAAAGCCATCTGGTAGATCATGTCTTTCTGGGTCATTTGACGTCCTGAAAAACCTTTTCTGTTAGTAACGTTATGGGAAAATATAGTTGCCCTTCCAAGATTCAGCCAGAGTCCTTGTGTTAGTCTGCTTGGGCTGCCATAACAAAATACCACAGTCAGGGTGGCTTAAACAGCAGAAATTCCCCACCCCCCACCCCCCACAGTTGTAAAGTCTAGAAGTCCAAGATCAAGGTGTCAGAAAATTCAGTTTCTGGTGAGAGCTCCCTTCCTAACTTTATAGACAGTTGCCTTCTTGCCCTGTGCTGGGAGCAGGAGTGATTGTGGGTGAGAGGAAGCTCTCTGGTGTCTCTTCTTAAAAGGACATTAATCCTATCAGATTAGGGCCCATCCTATGATCTCATTTAACATTCATTACTTCCTTAGACACCCATCTCCAAATACAGCCACATGAAGGTCAGGATTTTAACATATGAATTTGGGGTGGGGGGGAGGAGGACGCAAACATTCAGTCCAGATACTCTTCTTTTTTTTTTTTGTCTTTGAGATTTGAGAGAGAGATTGAGCATGAGAGAGCACAGGCGCAAGAGTGGGGAGAGGGGCAGAGGGAGAGAGAGAATCTCAAGCCGACCTCGTACCCAGAACAGAGCCCAAGGCCGGGCTCCATCCCATGACCCTGAGATCAGGACCTGAGCTGAAATCAAGAGTCGGAAGCTTAACGGACTGCGCCACTCAGGTACCACTGTCCAGAACATTCTTAAACTGTCTCAAGTGTTGCCTCAATCAAGGCGAACTGGGGCACGGCAGAGGCCGGGAAGAGGGGCGAGAGAGGGCAGCTGCACAGCTCCAGAAGGCAGTTGGTGACAGCAGCTTGCTGGAACCGCCGAGGCTTCCCCACATTCCTTCCCTCCAGGCCTTTGCAAGCTGCTGCCCAAGACAACCCTGCCCAGCGCAGGCTCCGATTTGGCGTGCGGCGAGGGTGTGTATGGTCCGCCTTCCCAGAGTCCTTTTCCCCTTCACCAGCCGAAGCGGCTAATCAGTGTATCTCATTTCCTTGACCACACGGATGGGCTTAGTAGTGGACACGTGACCTAACCTGACCTCACTGGAATGCATCTTAGTCGTCTGGGGGGAGCCTTCGGAAAAACAACGGTTGTCTTTTGGTCAAATCAGAGTAAGAATATGAGGCTGGAAGACAGCAGCTGTCTTGTCAGCACAGGGACAGACCCTTACCTGAGGAGAGAGGCACATTCTTGGTGACTTCCGGTAGGCCCCCGGCACCAGCTTGTGCTGAAGGCAGGCCGGCCTCTAGACTTCTCAGCTAGCTAAGCTGGTACTCCGGTTTACTTGCGGTGAGGGTTGCCAGGTAAAATACAGGACATCCACTTAACCTTGGAGGTCAAATAAACAAGACAATTTTTTATTATAAACAGGCTCTGAATATTGCATAGGACATACTTATACTAAAAAATTATTTGTTGCTTATCTAAAACAGACATTTAACTAGATGCTCTGGTTTTTTTTTTTTTATTATTTGCTAAATCTGGCAACCCTACTTATAACTAAAATCTATTAGTGATGAATGGTCACACTCAGTGTTCATGAGGGGATCTGAAATCTGTTTTGGTGAATGGGAGATAGGCGTCCCTTCCTGGGTCTAGATGTTACAGAATGACAAAGCCAGAGGATGTTGCTACCAGCATTGTTTTCAAAATAGAGTATCCTGCGTTGGCGTTAACAGAGCTGACATGGGTGTGTTAGTGCAAGCAGACAGGGTATGACGTGAGCCAAGGATTAGCAGCCAGAGGGAAAGCCCAGACCTAGACATACACAGGAATAAAGATCAAGGTGAAATACAGTTGAGGCACATCAAAACCACATTTCATTCACTTTGTACCCAACAGTATAGGCAAGAAAGGGAAAGAGAGGAACAACGAGAGAAAGAAAACAGCAGTTGAAATGATGTGGATGACGAGGGCCGTCCTGAAGACGAGTGGGGGGCAGGGCAAGAGTGACCCCTCTCTCCAGTGGCCTTCCGCAGGGCCAGCATTTCTCGGGCTGAGTGTAATTCCAGGGTCACGGGTCTGACAGGGATCACGGTCAAAGTGTTTAACAACCAGTACTCCAGACCTGTGTGCACCTGCTGAGTGTCAGCCCAGGCTCAGTTTGAGCCATTTTCCCCCGAACCATTGACCTGAGCCCTTAACTATTATGTAAGAGATCGCGCGCATTTAGAAAGTGGTAAATGAGGCAAGCAAGCAGAAAGCAGGCACCTCCAGAGGCAAGAGGTCAAAGAGCAAGAGGCATGAGAGGGATGGGAAGGTCAGTTATCAAAATACAAGGTAAAGCATGTTCAAGGAGCTGTGCCAGCAGACCCTGTTTGCAATGCTGCGTCAGCCCCACAGAGCCTTCCCCACCGCACCCGTGTCCCCCTCTAGGGAGTTACTGGGAGTCCAGGAACCCTCCCCTTGGCCTGACTGCTCTGGCCCTCCAGCGTGGCCCCAACCCCACCCCTGATTCCTGACTACCTTTGGCTGTCACCTGGCATCAGGTGGTACCCCTCTCCTTTGCTCTCTGGAGTCTAGCCCATAATGGCCAAAACGTACTATCAGGTTTGATAAACTCTTTCATGTCAGTTGTACATTTCCCAGACCAAAATCCTTTCTAAACCCTCAATGTTGTGCTGCCTGAAAAAAAAAATTAATTTCACTCTTCAAAAATAAACAGAGAACTGGAAAATAAAAAACAAACAAGGGGCACTGGCTGGCTCAGTCAGTGGAGCCTGAGACTCTTGACCTTGGGGTTATGAGTTCCAGCCCCATGCTGGGTGTAGAAATTATTTAAAAAGAAAATCTTAAAAACAAACCAGAAGCCACGTTATTTATGCCTAACGTACACCAGTTGTGTAGAGCTATTGTTGCCTGCTCGCCGTTAAATGGCAAAGGGTGGAAAGCACTGAGCTCCAATGACAGCATTGAATGTGGCCAGATGGGCGTGGGGGCACATAGAGCAGAGGGTCATATCACTAAACACAAGGGCCGTGGAGGAGCTCTGCACCAACAGGAGTTAGACCCGCTTCTCTCTCCTCTTCCACCTCTAGCCTCTCTCCACTTAGGATGAATTCTGGAAAAATCCCTGCTCACACAGCCTCTAGCTTGTGGCAAATATATGAAAATAATGTTCTTCACTCTCTGGTTGGAGGTTTGGTCCAAGCTGTTGTCACCAGCTCCGGTTTTAGTTTCTGGCCTACAGCTGTCTCCTCCCCCAAGCCAACCTCTCACACTCTCCTCCTCGGTGCAGCCTTTATTGCCAAGGCCACATGATTCCTCCCGAATTCCTTCCAGCCACGACCCACAGAGGTTTGGGATCGGGACTGCGCCCCTCCCCAAGCCTGATACTCCTGCGCCGTGCAGGGCGCATAGTGCACGATGACCATCAAGGGAAACTGCTCTCTTCAACCCAGTGCCTTCCCTCCTCGGCGAAACCAGATGGCAACTCACTCCTCTTTCTTCTTCCAGCTCCTCTCCCAGAAAAGAATCCGTCTGACAAAGGCAGTAATGAGCACTGTAAGTTTTCTGTTTACGTCAAAGAGGAGAGGAGGAGAGAATTTAGGTCCTACAACCCCAAAGTGAAAGGCTTGAAATCCACCCTGGGTATTTCTGTGCTCCTGAGTCCTTTTTCGGTGCTTCCCTCCTCCTCTTCCCCCTCCCTCCCCCCCCAACGAACACACACACACACACACACACACACACACACAAGCAGTTCGACTGTGCTCCAGTTTCCATTTTTAAATGGTTCATCCACCCTCAGGGCCATGCTCTGGAAGACAGAAGTCTCCCTGTTAGATTTCAGATACATGGGGGAGGAGTGGTTGTTTCAAGGCATAGGTCTGGACCCAGACTGTCTGGATCAAGTCCTAGCTCAGAGACTTTGGAAGGGTGTGAATTTAGGCAACTTACTTTTCTGTGCCCTCATCTGTCAAATGGGGATAATAGTATCTACCACGGACCATTGTCATGAGGATCAAATGCGATAAGACATAAATCTTAAAACAGAACCTGGCCCCCTATATGTGCCATACATGTAATGTAATTCTTTTCAGGATTTATCCTTGAGCGATAAGGTACGGACCACCTTCGACCCTCTGGAATCTAACCCCCATCCCAAGTACATTCCTTCTGAGGATGGTCCATGCTCACAACCAGAGGATTTGTGGTAAATAAAAAAATTTTAATTGAAATGTCTTTAAACCAATATTCAGTCAGTCAGTCAGTCTCAGTGAAATTCCTCCTCACAACAGCTCGGTTTTTAGTTTACTGACTTCTAATCAGTTAATGTCCTCTATTGGAGCCACCCTGAAACTCTTCCCCATGCATTAAATCACATGACCTCATTCCAGATTTTTCCTACAACCTCTCTGTGTCTCTTTAGTACATGCACCAAATCAGGCCAAGCAAGAGCCCTGGCTCCTGGCTCTCCTCGTGTTCCCTCCTGTCAAATGAGATGGCATCAGGACATCACAAAAGCACCTTCCCAATTTTAAAAGGATCTGGAGGAGCATAGGGGCAATACAAGCCACAGTACATCCTGAAGCCAAATGTTTTTGAAGACAGCTCTCCACCGATGCCTCAAAGCCCGGCTAGAGTGGCAGGATTTCATCGAGCTTTGTATGTCCCCATGGTAATCGCTGTACGTGCAAAGCTTATAAATACATACTAAGAGAGACTGAGCTGAAAACATGCTGCACAGAGAGTGAGGAGAGCCAGGTCTAACCCCCAACCCTGTGGCTGAGCAACTCTGGGGAAGCTATTAATAGCTGTCTGAACGAGTGTTTCAGACCGCATCAGTGTTTCTCAAAGTACGTGCCTCAGGTCACCTACGTCAAAAATCAATGGTCACGCTTTTTTAAAGTGCATATTCTTAGGTCCCTCCGAGAACTACTGAATCGGAATCTCTGGGTAGGGGGACCAAGAATCCCACTGTCAACAAGATTCTCACATGGTTTTTAAACACCCTGAAATCTGAGACTCACGGGGCTCTATGATCGATCCCTCCAGAATGTTAGACTTCCCTGCTTATTCACACAGGTTGGAATTTGATTGCTTCGGACCCAAAGAATCATCGCAAAATGAGCAACACCAGGCAGGATATGTTCTTCAGAATACTCTTTCATTGACACACACTTACCCAGCACTTCCTAAGTGTCAGGCACTATTCTTGGGATAGATCCTTCAAAAGAGAGAAAAATGCCTTTCCTCATGGAGTCGACATTCTAGTGTGTGAGAGCAGAGATAATAAGCTACTAGTAAATCTAAAGATAGGTGAATTTTATAGCATGTTAGTTGGTCATAAATGCGGTGGAGAAAAAAACAGAGCAAGAAGGGGGCAGTTTCCAGATGAAGGGATATTACAATTTCTTCTAAATTATATGTACCTGCAAAAATCAACTTGTATATTACAAAGGCCTGACAGGTAGGCCCACTGCACCTTGGACTTGAGGAATGTAGTAGATGTTTGTGCCCCATCCAGATCCCCTTTGGGGCCAATATGCCTCATCTGCCCACTCCCCAAACTCCCCTCCTCCTTACCCACCCCCTTCTACTACCCTGTCCATGACTCACTGACTAGTGACGCTGCCTTGCCTCAACGTGGGGTTAACTTAGGGTATCATCTGTGCTCCCCGAGCTTCTCAGGGAGGCCATGCCCTTCTAGTCGTCCCCCTGCCCCATCCTGCTTCCCTCACTCCCCTTGTCCTGGGAGCACCCTCTGTAAATCACTTGCTCAAGAATCCCTGTCTCAAGTTCTGTTACTCTAGGGAAGATGGCCTACGGCAGGCCCCAGTCAACAGGATAAGATAGTCACTTGAGTGGACCAGGACGACTGAGGGTTGTGATGGCTCACTCTCCCCCGAATCTTCATTGTTCCATTTTCATCCTCAGTTGATATGTAGCATTCAGAGTCTTTTTGGGTGCCTGATATTGCCCTGCAGAGAAAAACAGGTGAGGCGCTCTGAGAAGCACTCACTACCTGGTGGCTGCCCTCCAGTTCTCTCATTTCTTTACTCCTTCAGCCACAGACATTTCCGGAGGGCCTACAGTGTGGCAGGACGGCGCTGGCCTCGGGGACAGAGCATGAGGGCCTCGGCCAACCTCATACGCTAGGACCCTAGCGTCCCTTTACCGTCAAATCCCTAGTACTTGAAAATGACCACACATTCTGTACTATGGCTTAAAGATGCCTTAAAGATGATATTCATATAACTTTCTCACCAGCCATGCTTTCTTAAAAAAATCCAACTTTAACACATCTCTGCTCAAATCAATAAGCCTTCCCACGTTGAGCGCCCCTTTGAAGCACAGAGAGGGGCGGGGGTGGGGGGTCCACCGGCAGGATTGCCAGCGGACTGCTCTGAGAGGCTAGGAACACGCGCGCGCCCGTGGTTTTCAGCACAAAAACAAAAGCCCTACTTCTCCTTCAGAGATTCCACTTTGCACATTCACCACATCAGAGACTGATTTTCTTAAATGCCGTTGATGGATCCTGAAGCAGACATTCTTCACAGTCTTGACAGCACAGACATTCCCCAAATATTTGCAAGATGAAAAAAAAACATCTTGGGAGGTTTTCCTCTAAAATAACATTTGGTAATAGAACTTTTCTTCGCTCCTGGCATTCGGGGCAGAGGGGAGCAACATGGAAAAACTTAAAGGGGGCCCATCCATGGAAGTGTGCCAGGGGCCTCGGTGGTGAAGGTCGCCCTCCCTGCGGGTCTCAGACGGCTGAGGCTATGAGGCCTGCGCCCAGAAAGGGGGTGGTGGTGAGTGCGGGCAGAGCCCCTCCAGAGAGAGAGCTGAGCCTCCCCTCGCTCTGGGACAGTCAGAGCCTCCGTGAAGGCTTTAGGAACATGGTTTCCAACAGATGAAAGAGAACACACAGTTTTTCGTACCTACGGGGCTCAGGTCATCGCACTCCAAAAGGATGCGGAGAGAGGAGGCACCTGCTAGAAGCGAGAAGGAAGAGCCCACTGCTGACTCACTGCTGAGGTGTCATGATTTCAGCAGGGTCCCCGCAGGTAGGAAGAGCTGTTGTGCTACAGACCCCTCTCTCCTGCAAAGGCAAGTGCCTCTTCCCAGCTCGGCTCTTCCCCTCCGCCCCCAGCTGTCTCCCCACGACAGGGGGGCCTCGAGGGTATTGCTCAGCTAGCCCAGGGGAGCTTGTTAAAACACAGGTTTTGATTCAGTAGCTCTGAGTGGGACCCAACCGTCTGCGTTTCTAACAAGCTGGCAAGTGGTTCTAATGCCCATGTGGTCTCTGAACCACCCTGGGGCAGCAGAGACCCAGCGAGTTCAAAACTTAGCCACACGAAGGGGAGGAAAGTGGCCTCATGTGGCCATTACATTGATAAAGGGTTTTTTTTTTTTTTTTTTTTTGGTGACAGCAGATCTTCGCTCTTATCCCCAGCAACGATCCCAGGGATAGGGAGCTGCTATCAGCGTTTCTTCTTGTCCCTAACTTTATCCATCACGCCGGCAGGCAGTAACTAAGTCCTTCCTGCTTCCTGTGACTGTGCCCAGAGCCGGCCCCCTGGAAGAGAACATTCACGAGACACAAAGCGTGAAGGGAAATCTTGCATTCACTAGGCGATTTTCTGCTCCAGCTCCAGCTCGTGCTGATTCAGGAGCCGCGGCTCAGCAAGGCAGGCCTTTTCTCTGCGACGTCCAGGCTACGCTGCGAGCCGGCTTGGGCTTCTCCTCTCCGGTGGAGTGCGCTTTGCATTCAACAGCCGCCGCAGATGAAAGGGCCATTTGCTTCTAAATTGCATAAATTGCTCTTTCTTTTATTGCTCTCATCACAGGAGCGGCCCTAAAATTGGCGTGAAGAGCTCCCAGTCTGCAGGCTCCCTTGTTTCCCAAAGCTTGCTCATTTTTCACGGCTCTTGAACTCTCCCTCTCAATTCCGCCTGCCTGAGTGGGCCAGACGGCAGAGGACGGGATGGGGGTAGAGGGTGCTAATCAGCCCTGGCTGAGAGCAGCCCTGGCGAGAAGCCACGGCATGGGAGGCCTTGTCAGGTGGAGCGGAGCCCGCGCTTGGTGTGAGTGATGACTCCGGGATCACCAGAGAGTCCGAATAAGGTGCAGTTTGCGTAGCAACCAATATCTGCTTGAGTCACTGATGGATGTTTACTATATTATTAGAAAGGAGGCTGAAGCCATGACGATTCCTCAGTGGGGAAAGACAGATTGACACAGACATGAAAGCTGTCAAGTCAGAACGAGGCTCGCCCATCAGCGTTGTCTCCAGATTTTGTGTTCTTTGGTTCATGTCACAGAGGATGAAGCAGTCTATGCAGACGGCTGCTCAGAAGCATCATAGCATTAATCAGAGAGCGCCCTGCTGGGTGGGGAGGGGAGTGGGAAATGGCCTCAGGGAGGGTAATGACAATCTCTCTCTCTCGGAGGTCACCTCAGCTCACCAAGAGGTCCTTGAGACCGTTCGCGCTGGGACTGATTGACCTCTATGAGGCCGAGGCTGGGCTGACAGGTCCTTCAAGAAGCTGGATCAAAATAGCTTCCCTGCCTGGACCCCATAGGACCTTCTGGGGGTATTCTCAAGGGTATAGGTTTGGCCTGAGACCCATGCTGGGAAAAAAAGCTCTTTAAGTAGATGAGGGAGTTAATATGTTTAAAGAGCGTATATCAGCACCCAGCCTTATATAAATACAAGCTATTATTATTATTAGGCAACCCGATTCACTCGGGAGGTACCCCTAAACCCATCTGGAACTGAATGGCATCAGCCTGTCAGAAGTAACCGTCTTCCCTGAACCGTAAATCAGAGCCTCCACCAGCCTGTCATGATCAGTGTAATCTATGTCACGTGAGTTCTTCATTGATCATTGATTCTTTACCTCAGTTTTCTCATCTGTGGAATGGGGGGAGTAATAAGAATATCAGTCTTCGTGGGTTCCGGTGAGGATTAAATGCGTTTGTGGGTGTAGAGCACTCAGCACAGTGCCTGGCACATAATTAATGCTACCGTATTGTCACATCTTTGGAGGTATTGGGTGTCATTGGCCATGTATCTACCAGGAGAAAGAGGATGGGGAACCACTACACTGGATTTTCTATTGGCTATTCCATCAGTAAATTGGTCAGTATTTACCCAGGGCTTTCCTGGTTGAAAACTCTATGCTTCCTTTATGGAAAACCAATTCTGTGTATCCAGGTTGAAAAAGCTGATACTTTAGGGATTAAGTGAATACCAAAGCATTATCTATTTATTTTACACAGATTCAATACAGATGTCCTTTCAAAATTCAGCTTCTTTAGTGCATTCTAAATGTAACTCAATTAACGCACTGATTTCATGGAATGTTCCAGAATACCCCCAGAACTTGTCCTGCTATTTCAGTACAATCCAAACTTCAGAGTAACCAAACAGCCCTCGTGGATGAAGGAAAGTTCTTCTATATCAGAGTCATAGAGGAATTGAATTATGGAAGAAGTGGCACAGTTAAAAAAATTACCATTCCGTGGTGGTCATCAGTAGAGGATAGGATAGAGGCTAATGAGGAACTTTATAACAGAGACTCAGGCTATTTCCAGCCTAGATCACTGATCCATCTTGGCAACGCTTTAAATGCAATCAGACGTTATGAACCTCCAAATCCAGCATACAAACAGTATCACCAGTGAAGTGTACTTGAAAAAAGTTGAACTTGAGTCAAATCCAGCCATTAATTCTAATTCCTCATCTATAGAAAATATAGTGGGGAGAAGGCCATGTTAAATGGCATCATGAAAAAGGAATCAATGAAAGCTAGGATGTAAGACACTAGAGAATCTGATTTGGTTTCTTTCGCAAGTCAGTTACTTGTAAAGAAAAATGCAGGAAGGACTCTTCTAGATTAAAAGTGACTTAAAGAACACTTGAGACGTAACCACCGAATAAACTCAATAGACTGTTTGGATTCTGATTTGAGCAAACAATTGACATGTGGCCTGGGCTCCACCAGTCAGACACCATGCGCGCATGAAACTTCTCTTAGAAAGTGGGTAATGTAAGGATGCCAGCACCATCTAGAATCTATTTTTTGGTGAAGTTGGTAGAGGGGATTTTTTTGGCGGTGGCAGTAACCGAAAGGTTGTTCTTGGTGCAGAAGTGCTCCTGGTACATCCAAAGGCAGTGGAAGTTGTAGTTAAGGAAGTCCCTGGTCTAAGTTGCAATGCTGTAAATTGCAGCACCAGGGCCTGATGGCCACGTGACCGCTTCCCCTCAAAACAGCCCCAAGCGTGTTTCTCCAGTCCTCCTGGTAATTGTCAGCTACCCAATACTCTTCTGGTCAATTCCTTTTCTACCTGATCGAAGAAATTTCAGTGAAAGGAGTGCAGGCTTGTGAACCACAAATCATGTTTAAAGAATATACCCTGGAAGGAGAGAATGAAAAAAATTTTTTTGTGTGGTAAAGTATATAGATAAAAGCTACCACTTTAACCATTTGTAAGTGTCCAAGTACTAGCGCTAAGTACATTCACCATGTTGTGTAACCACCACCGCTATCTACTTCCAGAACTTTGAGAATGAAACATTTTAACGCGGATTCCTGTCTTTGAAGATCCTAGGTTTCTAGGTCACTTTTAATTCAAGTTAACAAAGCATTCACTAATTTCCACAACGTGGGCTCCACAGCTCTGCTCTTTATTGCTGTGCTGCCAGGACCGAGGAGGAACCTGAAAAAATGGTCAGAGAGGATATTTTTTCATCCAGTCCTGTGCAGGCTGAATGATACATTGACAGGTGTGCCCACACACTGTGTGTGGACAGATGTTCCCTTAGGGGGAAGAAGCGGTTATTACCGAAGTTGTGAAGCTGCAATTCCCAGCCCGGCCCCTGGGTGTGGGGACCTGGAAAAGCTAATTTAAAATTTTACTTTTAACCTGGGATGAAGCTAACAAAGTCTACTGAGGACCCACGTAGCTAGCATTAAAACAAGTTTCTGCTTCCTAGAAGTTCAGACAGGCTTTTGGTGATAGGGTAAGAATTTCTAAGACTTCTGGGAGTAAAATTAGTAAAAAACAAAAACAAACCCACAATATTTGGTGGTGGAAAAGTTGGGGGAATCATTCATTCAACAGTATTTATTGAGAACCTGCTTTGTGCCAGGTTCTTTTCTGGGTACGGAGATGTCGGCCACCAACAAAACAGACATGTGGCTCCTATCTAGAGCTTCTAAACTAATGAAGAGAGGCAGAAATCAAACAACTGTTAGCTATGTCTGGTGGGGCAAGTGCTAGAAAGAAAAATGAGGTGGGATAAGGTTGGAGACAGTGACTAGAGGTGTATGTTGTTTTTGATACAGTCATCGTGGAGGGTCTCTCCACGTGGAGGGTGACATTTGAGCAGGGGCCCGAGGAAAGAGAGGGAAGGTGTCATATAGACATCTAGAGTGTTCCAGAAAAAGAGAGCAGGAGGTGCAGAGCTCGGAGGCAGGAATGGGTTTGGCAGATCCTGGGATCCACAAGGTCAGTGTGTCCAGAGTGAAGCCAGAGGAGAGTTGCAGGCAAGAGGGTTCAAGAGGCAGCAGAGAAGATATTTTGCTCTGAATATCCTGAAAAAGTATTGCAGGACATGGCACACGTAGCAGCTGGGTCTCAAATGAGAGGTTTTCTTGAAAGAGTTTACCCTTCTGTAGGGCAAGGGGGACGAAGGGACCCCTTGCTCTTTCCTCACAGGCTCTTTGATAGCTCCCCTCCTGAGTCCTAGCTATCAGGGTGAATCACCATTTTTTATTCTCTGGCTTCCTGGGCCTTAGCTGGCTTTTCCGCAGCGAGCTGGGAGCCATTTGTTTGCCTCCTGCAAGCCCTGGGCAGAGTCTGTCTTGGGCCAACCATGTTGTCAGCGAGTGGGGTGCGAGCGTTATCAGGAAGGTAAAGACGCAAGTGTGAGAAGACCAGGAAAGATCCAGCAAGGAAGGACAAAGGGAGGAGAGAGAACTTCAGGACAAAAGCCGGTCAAAGTGTGGGATGACGAGGGTCGGAGGACAATCCCCTCTCCCCCAACAGTGTTTGCTTGGGCCTCCGGGAAAGTGATAGCCTGTATTTCTGCCTCATAGCTTCCCATTAATTTTCTTGACATTAAGAGAAGACGAGCCTGCTGGAGCCGAGCAGAGTCCCACGGCGGGTACCCGTGCTCCTCCCTGGGATGCTCACGCCCGTGGACTGGGTCAGATTTGAAACTGGCGCTCTGGAGCCACCCGTTGCATGCATGCCCCTGCACGGTTAAACATCTGAGTAAATACGGGGGAAAATTATGCTGTTTTCGGTCAGCCTGTTCTTTGCTGACACAAAGTATTCTTTGTTATAAAATTGAAACTGTCAGAATTAGCATGGGAAGGGCCATTCTTTCGGTCTGATATGTGATCTCAGTATCCCCAAGTTTCCCAGACTTCTGTAAGCTCATTTTTTTAATACTCAAATTTTATAGGTTGAACCCTTGCTCTGAGTGCAGGAAACCGGATCCCTCTGGATATTTCTGAAGAGATCTGGCACGTACTTGTGTGTCCTGGATGTTGCCTGTCCCTCGCCCCCACCTCCCACCTCATGGCACCTTCTGGTTTTCTGCCTTCAGGTGTCTCCTCACTTCTTCTCACAATACTGCTCTCTCTGCTTGGCTTCAACCCAGCTGTGGACACAGCCCCCTCCTTTATTCCCCACTCACCTCCAGAGCCCAGCTGGTGTGTGTGGAGGCAGGGGTGAGAGTCAAAATATTAACAACTGCTGTGGCCCATGGAATGGCCAATCAGTCCTAATGGGTCCCTGCTGTGTCTAGACCACTGGGGAGGTCAAGGGGTCATGGGTTTGGGGCCAGGGGGCTTAAGGCAATGGTGGTGGGAACTGGGGGAGGAGGTACAGGACAAGAGGCTATTTACCAGTATGTACACTAGTCTTGTGCAAGATTTGCGGAAGGATGGGCTTGTTGCTGGGCAACTTAAAATTAGGTCTCAGACATCACTGCAAGCCTATGAGTCAAGCCCCATTAAAAGGAGCCCTGCATCAGGGGTCTCCCTTCTTGGGCACCAGCTGGCCTTCATGATTCTGGGGTCTCTCTTCCCTCAACCAAGTTCCTTCTCCGATCTCCATTCACTCTCAAGTCCAGAATTCCTCCCTCACCTAGCTCAAACATTTGTGAGGAAACTGAGAATCCCTTCACAGAAATGACCAAAAAGACTCTCCAAGGAAGTCATAGTCATGATTTAACTTCATCTACGAAGAGCCCCTCATTTTTGCACATCCAGCATGCCCCTGATTGTTTTCTCAACAGCAGGGCGGTTTCATCCTGAGGACGAACTCTGTCCTCACTCCCCTAGAGCAAGGAGTACAACTTGCAGCCATCTTTTAAAATAACATTTTGGGGGCGCCTGGGTGGCTCAGTCATTAAGCGTCTGGCTTCGGCTCGGGTCATGGTCCCAGGGTCCTGGGATCGAGCCCTGCGTCCAGCTCCCTGCTCAGCGGGAAGCCTGCTTCTTCCTCTCCCACTCCCCCTGCTTGTGTTCCCTCTCTCACTGTGTCTCTCTCTATCAAAAATTGAATGGAATCTTTGGAAAAAAAATAACATTTTGGGTCTTCTACCATAGACATGGACAGCTCGTGGCCAGTGTCTGGTCGATAATAAAGGCTAATGACTGATCTTTTAGTAACAAAATAAGTGATATTTTTGTCCATTACCACCTAGTCACACATCTTTGGAGTTTCTCAGTGACCTTCTTGAAGAAACTGATTTTTGCCTTCACTCATCTGTTCAACAAATGTATTGAGAGCCAACTACGTGCTAGGCACTGTGCTCAGAATTCAGGGAAACAGAAGAAAACAAAAAAAGATGAAGATCGCTGCTCTCATGGAGCTTATATTTTAGTGAGGGAGAAAACCATCATAATCATCTAAATATCAACAAAACAATCAACATAACCAAAATAAGTAAAACCTAGAGGATATGAAATAGTAATAAATGCTAAGCAGCTAAAAAGCAGGAAGGACAAGTAAGTAGTGTTAAGGGGATTTTAGACAGATTTTGTGTGGTTTTAGACAACGAGTGAAGACCTCTGGGAGGAGGTGACTTTTGAATCACCTGAAGTAGGAGAAGGGTGAGCTGATATCTGGGAGTGGGATGGGGAAGAGAAAACCCATTGTCACATTGTGAGCAAAACCAATGACACTGAGAAACCTCAGTTCGTAATAGTGATTGAATCCAAATATAGACCAGCACTCTAGGTGGTCCTTGGTTTTCTCCTTCACTGAGTAAGGGTGAGGTTTTTTTTGTTTCAAGAAGGAGCTACGTTTCCTCACTTTCAGTGCTTTGGGTAACCCATCACACTTTCCTTCCATCTCACTAAGCTAGAGGAGGAGCTCTCCAGCACGGCAGTGTCAAACTGTTCTACTTATGGTTTGTTTATGGCAGGAAATAAAAATGAATCTGACATTTATTCTCTTGGTGCCCTGCATTTTTCCCAGTAAACCAATCATGACTGGTAAATTAATTATGGGCTGCTGTTATGCTTTAGAATAGGTACAGCTGTTCCAAATAAGCTCGCATTGGAATAACCCAGTAACAAATGCTTGTTATCACATTTCCAGAGTGCATCGGCATTGGGCAGTTTTGATCGTCCACAGACTCTGTTGCCTATGGCAACAAGTGTTTAGATTTAGGTTGATAGGAGCCTGTAAGAAGTGATCGATTTTTAGAGGATTTCAAGGTTTAAAAATAGTTCTCTCTCTTAATGGCTCATGTTCCTGTCATATCTTGTACCCTTTGAGTTTGGAGATGGCATTTTTTTTTTTTAAGATTTCATTTATGAGAGAGAAAGAGTGAGGGTGCATGCATGAGCAAGGGGAGGGGTAGAGGGAGAGGGAGAAGCAGACTCCCCACTGAGCAGGGAACCTGACGTGGGGCTCCCTCCCAGGACCCTGGGATCATGACCTGACCCGAAGGCAGACACTTCACCTGCACCACCCAGGCGCCCCTTGGAGATGGCATTCTTAATGATTAGGTCCACAGGTGTGCCTCTGACTAAACAGTCCTGTACCTGTTTGGTGATCTATGGCTATGGCCACAGTTATTTGCGGAGAATGTTGCTGTGTGGAGCTCTACCTCTACCCTGTATGTCCTTCACGGGGGTCATCTTTGCTAGGAGTGGCCAGCCCCTTCTCAATAGCCATGTGCCCAGCCTGGCCAGCCAGTCTGCCTCCCTTCTTTTCAGCCCTGCCCTTCAATTGTTTAAATTACCTGCCAGAGGAAAGTATTGTCTGAATGGCTAGTTAGTCCTGGAAGAAATCCTGGTAAAACACACACAAAAGAACAGAGTTCTAATTCCAACTTCCTCATTCGCTTAGGCAAGTCCTTTCATTTCTCTGAGCCACAGTTTTCCCATCTGTAAAATGGGAAGAATACCAATCTCATAGGGCTGTAGGTCAATTAAATGAAATAATGTATATAAAATATCTCACATGATGCCCTGCTAGGAAGTAGATCATGGGCATTATTATTTATTTTGAAGATCAAAGGAGATCACAGTGGTGGGAGTATTTGGCCTTTGTGAAGAATCACCACCACCATCATAGATCCTTGCCTTTGCTACTTAGTTATAAACTCCTCCTTGACTTACCACAGTTCTGAGTATCCAAAGGACATTTTGGTCATCTCATTTGCTATGGTCGACTCTAGTGAAGGGCAGGAGACCACAATCAGATGCCTTGTGTTCCAGTGGCCGTGCCTCATTGCATCTTTAGGCAACCTTCGAGAAGCCATCTGTAAAATAGGGAAGTTGGACTCCTAGATTGCCACAGTGCTCGACAATTGTATAACCCCATGTAAAGTGAAGGCTGTGAAGTGAGAGACTAGGGAGGTTTCCACTTCAGCCCAGTTCTGTCTACCTTCAGCCTCACCCCGAAGGTGAGCCAGCCAGATTTTTTTTTTTTTTGGCCAGATCTTTCTGAAATGAAAACTTGATTATGACGCTTGGCTGCTTAAGATCGGTCAGCGACTTGCCATTGCCTTCAGAATGAAATTGAAATTCTATGGCATGGCATGGCATGCTAGGGGCAGCTTGTAACTGTGGAACACTGGAAACATACATGTTCCCTAATGAGAAACAAGTCAAACTATAATAACTCAGTATTCAGAATATCATTTCATAAGTTAAAATAATGTTGCCATGATTAGTAACAACTTGGAAAGTGTTTCCAATGAAAGAACTTTAAAAATGGAGGCAAAAGTATTTTATATATAGAATTATAACTATGCTAAATTATAGAAAATATTTTACTTTTCAAAAGACCGAATTTTAAAAACGCCAAATGTGAATATAATTGATTTGAGTAATTTTTCCTCCTTTGTAATTCTATATTTTGCAATTTTTTCTTTAATGAGAACATACTGTTTTATCAAAATTATTGTTTTCTTATTCTAGAAGTAAAACATGTTCATTTATTTTTTTAAAATATTTGACAGAGAGAGAATGAGAGAGAGAGAGCACGAGAGGGGGGAGGGTCAGAAGGAGAAGCAGACTCCCCGCTGAGCAGGGAGCCCAATGTGGGACTCGATCCTGGGACCCCAGGAGCATGACTTGAGCTGAAGGCTGTCACTTAACCAACTGAGCCACCCAGGTGCCTCAAGCATGTTCATTTTAGAAACTTCAAAAAAATCTAAGAAAAAACCCTAAAACTACCTATACTCCTGACCTCTCAGAAATAACCACTGTTAAATACTCTTGTCTATTCTTATTCTTACATATAGTGTAGGTGTATTTATTGTATATATACATATATATGTATGTATTCTGATATATATACATGTATACAAAAATAATATACAAGAGGATTTAACAGTGGTTATAAATTTTAATTGTTTATTTATAAAAAATTTTTTTAATTATAAATTTTCTGGTACCCAGAGTGGGCAAAAAACAGGTGAGAAGTATACTCTTTATAGATTCTTTTAATGAGGCTGACTCCTCTGGGTCTAACACATCTTGTGTGAAGGTTACTCACATTTTCTACCGTGGGATGGCAGCCCTGCTTTCTACCTTCAGGATACGCAGGGTGGAAAGTGTTTCTGGATCCCAGAAGAGGAAAATTGTTTTCTACGTGAGAACTTTAGTTGCCATCTTACTCTCACTTCACTCCTGATGCTCAGAATTTAATTTGGAACTTCAGTATAACAGAGACATCAGCCAGAATATTGAATCATCTGTAACCCTGAGATCCTATCTTCATGAGTTCCCTTCCCAAAGGTTCCTAACTTGGTGGCACTCGGTTGTTCCCATTGAACACTTGTCATTTCCGTTGTTGGCTGCAGGCAATGAAAAGTGAATGGGGGATGAGGCGGTCTTCTGTGGGCCCAGTGCCATGATCCACGGCTGGGTAACTGGAGACATGAATCGAGAGTGGCAAGCACACTCATTTGTGCCCACAAAGATAGTTTCACCAAAATTGGAACCTGGTAGGGAGCCTATTATAGAAACTCAGCCCACTCACCAAGCCTGATCCTACCGGGAACTGAGCCGTGGGGCTTGCCCAACCGAACCATGAAACAAATGTATTCATTCAACAACTACTTGAATGGGGACTATATAGATGAGCCAGGTGCCAAGGGGACAATAGTAATCAAGATAGTAAGATCCATTCTGGTGGCAGAAATGCCCCCTCTTCTCAAGAAAAGGGAGCAAACCTCAGAGGAATCTGTTCTCTGATGGGCAGCAGGAAGGGTTTCCCAGGCAGAGGCTAGGACATGTGGAAAGGCAGCCAAGGGCTTGGTACATTCAAGAAACTGAAGACCAGGGCGGGTTCAGAGCAGTGAATAGGAAGTGGCCAAGAATGAGGGTGGAATTCACAGGGGATTGAAGCCATGGTGAACAGTGTGGGGGTCATGCTCTGGGCAGGATGCTGTACAAGGAGTTTAAACAGAGACAGGAGGCTGGACTTTGGCCACTCTGGCTTCCCCTCACTCCTCTCTACAGTGTTCATTTCCCTGTACCCACCTCACCACCCCCCATAGTCTCCATCCCATTCCCCAGATCCCTCCATTCCTAAGGTAACCCTCAATCATACAGGTAAATGCCAGAAGACATTCCAGGAGCCTGCACTGTAATGGTAGTCAAAGCCTTCATGTAAGGATGGATTCTCTGACCACAAGATGATAGACGTGCATTGCCAGGAGGTGGCAAATACGTGAAAAGTTAACCATGGACTGTTCTTCTAACTGGGATCACATAGCGCACATAAAGGTCAGACTGGTCTCAAAGGAAGCCAAGCAAGTACATGGTGCTCCCTTTCCTGAGGGAGGGACCACAGCATGCGGAGGGCAGGATTCAAATCCTAGGGTCTTAACAATGGATGGGATCCTGGCGTTCCTCTGAGCCTTAGCCCATTTCACCTGGGCTCTTCTGGAGGGCAGGCTCAAACGATTTCCTTCCTTTTAATCAGATTTGAGTAACAGGCATCTCATGTTTTCCGTCTCTTGATCACCCTCTGAGAGGGGCTAACAAATGGAGAAAGAGCCAGCCGGGCCCAGGTAATGCCCAGATTAAACATCTAGTCTTGGTGTCCTCAGAAGTGGTCTGTGTTCCATTTTCAGGAGAGCTACGCCTAAGCCTTGAATGACTGAACTGAAATTTGTGGCATTACCTCCCTCTTAGTCTTCTCATGCAGGGTTTTTCCAAATAGATCTTCAAGTCCCTCCAAATCTTTGACATCTAATCATGCAGCTGCTGCAAGAGATCTTCTGAATTATGGAAATGTTAATGCAATAAAGAAGCCACCTGTGGCCCGAGGACCGTGTCAAGTACTATCTGGTGGATCTCAGATACCCCACGTGTATCTCTGTCTCTCACACACCCCCTCATTCCCTCTTCAAAACACTAGCCTCGCCTTGGCACCGTGGGACTCTTAAGTCCCCTGTGCTCGGCAATGACTGACCCATTTCCTGCCCCAGCCTGCACAGGGCGAGAATGTGATGTTCCATTTGCTCTGTGAGAAGTTAAATGTCACCCTCTGATGTTTACTTGAAGTTTCCTAGCCAGGGTATGTGGGGAAACTTTTCTCCATCCGACTCCTCCTTTACCCCCTGTGCTGTGTGCAAACAGTCCCTGCTTGTGATTGCACATTTCTGCCCTCACATCCTTCCAGGTGTGGGGTTTCTTATTGTCTTACTAACAAAAATAGCGACAGTATTTACCCCGGACTCACTGAGTCAGGCGCTCTTCTAAGCCTCGCAACGACCATGTGAAGTGTTTGCACTCATGAACCCTCTTTTATAAACAAGGAAACTGAGGCACTGAGAGGTCAAGGAACCCGTCCAAGGTCACCCACTGTGAGGCAGAACTTGTGCTCTTAACCACTGGGATTGTCCTTCCCGGGCTCATTCCCCGCCCCGCCCCACATCTAGGTCCTGTGCAACTACTTTCAACCAACACCTATTACCCTGTGCCAAGCACCCTGTCAGACGCTTGGGATTTGGGGCTGACTACGTGGAAAGCCTGGCCTACAGCAGAATAGAGACACGCAGGCACACTAGAAACCAGGTTGCTGAGTGGGGAAGGGGAGGCCGCACAGGGGTGGGAGGACTTCGAAGGGCAAGTGGGAGCCTGTGATACCTTATCGGGAACACTGAGGTGGTGGTAGGGGATAATGCTGCAAATCGTAAGCCTCTCTTCCACCGTCAGATAGGCTTTGTTCCCTTCTGTCTCTTCAGTCCTTGAGACTTCAGTGTTGCCTTCCGCCCCAGGAGAGCAGTTCTTGAACTTCGCTGTGCATTAAAGTCCCAGCAGCTGGCTGATGCCCTCGTGGCGATGTGGTTGAGCCAATTTTCAGCCCCCCTCACGCTCAGAGATGGTGTGTGCCGGAGTCTGGCCGATGAAATGGTGGGTGAGGGCCATGCCAGTCACCTCCTAGCCTGCCTCCTAAAACCGCCCTCGAAACCCTCCTTCCTCCTCTCTCCCAGAATCCCGTGGCAGACTCTGGGGCTATTCCAATGTACATGTGGGTTTGAGGGCTTGAGAATCACTAGCCCAATACATTTGTTGTAATCGCCACCTCATTACCCTTAATGTTTCTTGGGGTTTGGGAGGGAGGGGAGGGAAGCTTACAAATGCAGATTATCATTTTCTTCTTTTAACTTTTTTCTCCGAAAATCTTCCCTCAGCCCGCGCTTGCTGCTGAGTTTACCCCTAAGCAGGTAAGAGCTGTGGGTGCTGAGGGAGCTAACCTGCACTGGAGCAATCAGGGGGAAAAAAAAAAAAAGCCTCTTCTCCTCCCTTAGGACCAGAGTCCTGTACCATAAGGGGGCAGAGACACGGAGAGTGACCCCCACCCACAAGAATATAAATGAAATAGCTACTATTTTGATAGAATTCAACATACATACATATATGCATACAACATTCGAGCATCTAGTGTATCCCGAGCACTATGCTAAGCACTCTACGGACAGTAGCTCATTCAATTCCAGCAACAACTCTAGGAGGCAGACATTATAATGATCTTATTATACAGATGAATCTAAGGCACAGAGAAAGGAAGTGATTTGCCCAGGGTCACACGACAAAGGGGAAGATGAGCCAGGACTGAAAGACCATCCAATGCCTAAGTCTATAGGACTAACCCCACGTACAGGGCCTTCACATAGCTGCCCCAGCTCCCAGGCCCCCATCCCACTACCACCCTGTCCCATCCCCTCACTCTTGGTGGCCCTTTTCATTCCAGACTGGACGGCACTCCCCTTGCCCACTACTCTCCACACTTTCTATAATTAAAATTTAGTCAATTTGAACAAGGCCCCTGAACCTGATGATTCTCTCTAGTTTTTTCCACACAGTTTGAGATTTCCCCAGCACCATGGCAACGAGATTCTTGGATGAAGCCGGATCCTTGGAGGTAGGGAAATGCAGGAACTAAGCAAAATGTGAAGACTCACAGCGCTGGTAAGTGGTTCCCTCAGGCGGCATCCACCCTTTGCCCAAATTCCCACCAGCAGCCCCCCTTCCTCATCCAGGGCTGTTTCAACTGCTAAGTACCTTCAAGAGCCTATAGAAATGCTTAAGACTCAAAAAAAAAAAAGAAATTTTTTTTTAGGGAACTCCAAAGTAGGAAAAGAAAGTGGCAAAATTGAAATTAATGAAAGTTTGATTAAATGCCCACAAAAATGTCATGCTAAACTTCATAAATATGGGATTCATAAAAAATTCATGGTGTTCAAAAACAGTAAGTCTTGCTTTCCTTACTTTGCAAAAAATTTTCTAGTTTGCAATAACAATTGTTGAGAAATCACGACCAGTTGTGAATTAGATGTATTCCTTGTAGGCGACTCATTTCAAAAGCAGACTAATAAGACTCAGATCATACTTTTGACAGCCAAAATAGTCACTTGTTCAAATTGGCCAAATGTTGAATACATGAGATGTGGATGCTAATTAGGCTTGATAGGATGTGGGGTCGAAACTCCAAAAGAAAGAATCCCTTAAATCCCTTGGAATCCTACCACCTTCCCAAACCTGGGGAACGCTCACTGTAGGCAAGAAACAGGGGACAAGAGAGAAAGCAGTGGCCCGTGGTGGGGGCATTCCTCAGCCTCAAATGGAGAGGCCCCCCAGGGGAAAGAGCAGTCTTGAATGCAAGGCAGCCTTTAGCCAGCCAGCCCATCTCAGGAAAGAGTGACTGAATGTGTCCAATAGACTCCAGCTGCCCTGGCTGGAAACAGGCCAAGAAAAGCCTGCGCCCCCTTTTCCCTTTGCTATAGGAAGGAGATTGGGAGGCTTTTGTTTTTAAAAGTGGGGGAGTGAGGGGCGCTGTGAAGCTCTGGTGTTGTTCTTTCCCCTCAGCGCCTGGGGAGTGCGGCTTCCTTATCATTCAGTGCTGGCCCAAGAGCGCATTTTCCCTCAGACGCATTGCAAATTCACATCTGTTTTCTAGTTGCAGCTGTCTCCCTCCCATCAGGCCTGGGGCGGGGAGAGCTCTGCAGTCCTGTGATAAACCCCGAGTGCCGCAGTTAATCAGGGAGCTGCCTTTGTCCTTTGTCCCCACTGCCAGGCCTTCCTGATAACCGGCCTGCCCGAGAAGCTCCTGGGTTCTAGGGCGCCAGCCCTTGACATGGCGAAGTCTCAGGACCTGGCTCTCCTGACCGCAAATGAAGCTCTAATTCCTGCCACCTTTGCTTGTCAGTGAAACCGGGGACTGCAACGGGATAAAGGATAGGAACTTGCCCTAAGAAGTTTAAAGTGTTGGTGGCCGCCAGGCCAGCCATCTCAGAACCACCCGAGAGCCTGTTAGAAATGCAGGCTCTTAGGCCCGGCCCCAGACCTACCAAAGCAGCATCTGCATTTCAGCAAGATCCCAGGTGACTAGTTTGCACATTAAAGCTTGAGAAGCCTGGATTTAAAAAAACAAAACTCTGCAAATCGTACCTTGTGAGGTATGATTGGGGAATGATTTGTTAAATGTCTTCTCTTTTAGCTCCATGAAAGGCCCCAAGCTGGCTTGTTCCCCACTGCACCCCACTTTTTAGCTCAGTGCCTCGCATACTGTAGGCACCCAATATTTATTGATTTAACCAATAAGGCTTATATCCTGTGTGACTGACCCCCAGGGGGTGGTAGGAATAGACAGGATGTGAAAGGTACACCCCAATGAGACACACAGGCCACCTGGCAGGTGGTAGCCTGCATTTGGCATCTTGTACAATGCCCAGTGCAGCGCCACCGTTCTCAAACCTTCCATGCATCAGGATCACCTGGAGGCCTTGTTAAAACAGATCGCTGAGCCCGACCCCAGAGTTTCTAATTCAATAGGTCTGGGATGGGATGGGATGGAGACTTTGCATTTCTAACAAGTTCCAGGTGATGCTGATGCTGCTGGTCCAGGACCCCCTCTTAGAAGATGGCCTAGTATATTGATGTGGCCTGAAAAAGTGTCTTCATATTTTAAATGCAGAATAGGAGGCATGCACAGTGACAAAAATACCAAACTGGCAGGAGCGCATTTTCAGACTGAGGGATGTGGCTGCTATTTCTGGCTCTGGCTCTTCTTCACGGGGGGCGGGGTGGGGGGTTGCAGCCTGGGATGGGGCAAGGACCAGGGTGCCAATGGTCAGGGGCTGAGTGGTGCTGGTGGCCACAAGGCTATCATTTGGGGCTCAAAGGCATGGTCCCAGGTCCTGGATGTACATCAGCATCACTTGTGTACCCCTTAAAGGGCTAGGTTTTAATCCCGAATCGCGAGGGGTGGCACTCACATGTCACCTCAGTGTAGAAAAGGGTTAGTTGCTACCAAACAATAACAGCAGTAACAGTGTTTCCTCCACGCCAGGCCTTGAGCCGAGTACTTTACACACATCAGCTCCTAAAATTGTCACATGCAGTTAAGTGTCTTCGTTTTCTATTTGCTGCTGTAACAAATCATTGCAAACTTAGTGCCTTAACTAAGGGAAACGTATTACCTTACAGTTTTTTTTTTTTTAAAGATTTTATTTTTATTTATTTGAGAGAGAATGAGATAGAGAGAGAGAGAGCATGAGGGGGAGAGGGTCAGAGGGAGAAGCAGACTCCTCGCTGAGCAAGGAGCCCGATGTGGGCCTCGATCCCGGGACTCCAGGATCATGACCTGAGCCGAAGGCAGTCGCTTAACCAACTGAGCCACCCAGGCGCCCTTACCTTACAGTTTTGAAGGTTAGAAGGCTCATACAGGTCTCCCGGGGCTAGAATCAAAGTGGCAGCAGGGCTGCATTCTTTCCAAAGGCTCTAGGGGAGAATCCGTTTCTGTGCCCTGCCGAGCTTCCGGAGGCTGCCTGCGTTCCTTGGCTCAGGGCCCCTTCCTCTAGCCTCAAAGCCCTCCATGCAGCACCTCTGTGCGGCTCTCCTCAGTGGCCACCTCTCTCTTCTGCCTCCCTCTCCCACTTTTAAGGAGGACGCTTTGATTACACTGGGTCCACCTGGATTATCCAGGATCATCTTCCTATTTTCAGGTCTGGTGATTAACAACCTTAATTCCATCTGCAACTTTAACTTCCCCTTGCCATAATCTAACATATTTCCAGGCTCTGGGGACCAGGATGCAAGCATCTTTGGGGGGTGGGGGTATTAATCTGCCTACCCCAGGAAGCACTCCTATTTCCTCCCATTTCGGAGATGAGAACGTTTCAATTAGTGAGATTAAAGGACTCTCTCAAAGGTCACACAACTGGAAGCCGCTGTCTTAGCCTGAGTTTGCCCACAACGCAGAGCCTGACAAACAGACTCAAAGGCAAGTCCTTTACTGGGGAGTGAGATCCCCAGCGGGTGAGAGACACGCTGAGCCAAGCCGGGAAGGAGGGAGAGCCGCAGAGATGTGTTCTCCAGGTGGCCATCGCCCAAAGACAGACCACGGAACTAGAAGAGGAAATGTGCCAGGGCACATGTGCTGAGCATCAAAGCGGGCGCCCGCGCGCTCCCGTCATGGTCTCAGCAGCCCCATCGAGCGCCGTCAGGCTGCCCCTGTGTGAGGCTGCGAGCCTGAAGGAAGGTGTAAGGGCTGCCTATTAAACCCAGATCTCTCTCTGACGTCACCCATCAGCACAAGCAACACTGGCCCACCTGCAGTCATGTAAGTTCCGTCCATCTGGTAGCCCTGAGCTTCCTGACGTCACTCTTGGCACGCAGGAGAATCACTCCTTTCGGGAACATTCAGTGCCTGAAAGCTCATGCAGACATGTGCTTTGGAGCGTTTCCCTGGGACTACAACCTCCACCCCTTGGACTTGCTCATCCCTGTGGGTAGTGGTGGGAGATGGGAGGGAACCTGGCCCGTCTGTGTTCCTCGTGATCCAACCACACCTATAACTTCATAAATAGACCCAGCTCTTTCGGAGGACAATGCAGTGACAATGATCAAAACTCACAGGAAACATAAACCTCTTTTGATTTTCAAGGTCATTTATCCTATAGAAGTAATGAAAGGATATACACAAAGACTACACACTTGTTCATGGCAGTGTTGTTTATAATGGTAGACCATCAGGAACGACTTCCACGTTCTTGCAATGCACCCCCCCCCCCAGCTGCACACCACCCTGTTGTAGGATATATATTGACATATACCCATGTTTACAGTATACTGGGGCAAACGTTCCTCTTTTTACCCGCTTACTGCTGGTCTGAATTTCCAGCATTTTATAGTGAATATGTTTTGCTTTTGTAATTAGGGGAAAATGTTTACATTTTATTCAAAATAAAGCCTACGATTCTCTCCTCTCTGCCACACAGCTGACCTGGATGGATTTACCCTCATTGACTCTCCTGCGGTAACTTCCACGTTTATGTTTTATGTCTTCAGCCTGATTTCTCTCTGAGCTCAGACCCAGCCATTCATCTGCCTTCTTGGGATTTCCACGTGACCACCTAGAAGTGTTCTCAAACTCCACATGCCCCCAAGTTAATGCTCCAACCCCTCCTACCCAAACTTGCTCCTCCTGCTTCCACCTCTGAGTCATTCGTGAAGCTTTTTTTTCTTATCCAGACGCCTGACACCCTCTCCCCCACCCGCCATCATTCCATCACCCAGTCCTGTTGATTTGACCTCCAAATTCCTTACTGGGACTTGCCAGGCCTGCTGCTCCAGCCCCTGCCTCCCTCTTCACCCCATTTAGTCTCTCTCTCTCTTGCTTGCTTCCCTGATGCTCAGGGGCTCCATCCAGAAGACCAAGAGCACCTAGCTCTTTTCTCCCTGGGGACCTGCGGACCAGCTAGGCCCTCTGCCAGAAAAGTCCCCAGCCCTGGCCTCCTGCCTGTGAGCTTCATGTCCCATCCTAGCAGTCACTTCTTCAGGCCTCAGTTGAAAGCAGCCCCCTTTGTTATTCTGTGCCAGGGCCCCCATGCCCTTCCTATCACCATCTGCAATTACAGAGACAGTGAGTGGTGGTGTGTCTACCGCCTCAGCTAAGACAGCTAAGACAGATATTCCAGTTGGTTCTATTCCATTCCTCCTACTGCCCCACCCCAGAGAGGTGTCCATGTCTACTCCCTTTGGTTTAGAGGCACTTAGAAGTGCCTGGGACTCTTGATGAGGTGGAGAGGTGTGTGTGTGTGTATGTGCACGTGCGCACGTGTGGGGGGGTCACACTCAAGAACGGCTCAGCCTCTCCCTTCCCTGGTCCTCCCCACAGAAGGTGCCCCTTCCTCTCCCAGTCTGAAGACCCTCCAGCCCTCAGTCTCCTGCCCACCCCCCTTCTTGTTCTTGTTACCATGCTGTCTTCTTATTCTCCTTTCTCCAGGCCCTGCCATATCTGGGCTCTTCGCTGGGAGAGGAAAAGCAGACTCTGTAAGTTGCATGCATCCAAGAATCTTCCTGGGGCACCCCATGTGCTTTTTCCTTTTGCTCTTGTTTCTGCTTTGGTGTAGGCTGACTGGGTGTGCCTGGGAGAAGGAGGTGGAATGGAAACATACAGAAAACAACCAGGTTAGCACCTGCCGTATAATCCTGCCCCATATCTTTTTATTTGTGTTTACTGGTTTGTCATTTGACACCCAGTTCACCAGGTGCCCTCCCCTCACAAATTCACATCCACCTGGAACCTCAGAATGTAACCTTTTTTGGGAAATAGTGTCTTTAAAGAAGAAATTAGTTAAGATGAAATCATGCTGGTTTAGGGTGGGCTCTAAATCCAATATGACTGTTGTCTTTAATGGAAGAAGGAAGTTTGGACACAGACACACAGGCACACAGGGGAGAAAGCCTCATGAAGACAGAGGCAGAGACTGAAGTGAAGCATCTACACACCAAGGAACACCGGCGATTGCCAGGGATTGCCCACAGCCACCAGAAGCTGAAAGAGACAAGGAAGGATTCTTCACTAGAACCTTTGGAAGGAGCACGGCCCTGTCAAAGCCTTGATTTTGGACTTCTGGCCTCCCGAACTGTGAGACAATAAAGTTCTGTTGTTTTAAGCCCCCTCATTTGTGGTGCTTTGTTAGGACAGCCCCAGGAAACTCATACATGCCCAACTAGACTCTCAGGCCCTTGAGGGCAGGGGCCACATGTAATTTGTTCACTGTGGAATCCCCAGTGTCTAGCACAATGTCTGGTGCATAAATGGTCCTAAATAAACTTTTGTTGAGTGAAGGTACCCAAGCCTGAGCAGGTGTGATTGAAGCAAGAAGGAAGAACAAGGACTGTGGTGATGTGTTTGGTCCCATGGAGAAAAATAGCAGCTAGAGAGTGAGAAATTGAGCTTGGCTCTTCCTTCCCAATCTCACTCTCAGATGCTGAAATGACTATTTTTGGTGAATGCAAATCATACTGTGGCCGGTGTCTTCAGTCCAAGGCCACAAATGTGTGCACTGAGCCAGGGTTCTCATCACAACAGTTTATTTTTATTGTAACCACACCTGACCTTCTGGCTCCAAGGCCTGTACACTCAGACTTTCCTGAGGGCCACCCCAGCGTGGCCAGGTCTCCTGCACAGGGAAAAGCCACAGGTTTCAAAATGGAGGAGGCCCTCAGCCTTCCCCGCCACCAGCGAAGGAATACCACCCTCTGCCATCTGTCGCCTACACGCTGACCGCTTTCTGGCGTGTTTGACACCCACAAATCACAATCTGTTGCTCTTGGCTTGCTCCAGTTTCTCAAATTAGATGGTGAGTGTGAGCATGCTATGTAGCCCATGGGGTGCGGCTGCTGGGGCCAAATGCTGTCCCGCAGAGGTGGGAAGCTCCTTCTCAACCTCTGGTCTTCCCGAGAAGAGACAGGAAAACACTTCAGAACTGCTGGATTTTTTTTTCTTCTGTTAATTGAGCCACAAGTAAGCAGCAATCAGCTGCCCATGGGTACAACATAAGTTGCCAAAGATGGGGATTCTCCTTTGTCTCAGAGGTCTATTTGGGGTTTAGGTTAAGAACACATTTCTCAAAAGTTCAACCAGGGTTTGAAAAAAATAAGGAAAAACAGTATTAATCTAGTGAGACTCAGGATGCCTATTTTGTTTTTCATTTTCTCAAATTGTATTTTTCTTATTTAGTCTTTGTACCAATAAAGAATGACTCTGACACCCTCAAAAAAAAGAAGGAAGAAAGAAGGAAAGAAGAGGGAAAGAAAGAAAGAAAGAAAAAAAGAAAGAAAGAAAGAAAGAGGGAGGGAGGAAGGAAGGAAGGAAGGAAGGAAGGAAGGAAGAGAACATTACCCATTTGTCCCCAGGCTGGGTTTCCTTGGACTTCTGTGCATTCACCCCTCATCCACTGTGAGAACTGCTGTACCCGTTGCCTTACTGAAAAAATGAACTGAACACTCCACACACCTGATTCTGAAAACATCAGGGAGCAGTGTTGATATTACTGCAGGTTTCTGAGGGAGGGAAGGAGGAGGCTATATGTCACATGGCACAACTCTTCAAAATTGTCTTTAACATGTCTGTCTTTACCCCAAAGTTTCACTCCTCATGATGGCTGTTCTATGTCTCCTTCTTTGTCTTCTTCTTCCTGGTCCTCTCCCTGTTTTTGTCCTTGTAGCCACACAGGTTGTCCTTCCAACAACCTCCTCTTTCCAGCCTCTCCTGATATATCAGTCCTTCAGCTGGGTATCTCCCTCAGCTTCTCTTATGCAGAGTACCTTGGCCTTCTCTTAGCCTCTCTGATTGTCCTCTCAACCTGTCACCCCACACAACCCCTGGCTGAGCTTGCTGCTCTAATAGGATGTCCTCCTTCTTAAAAAGCATGTGGTTTCCCCACACAAGCAGAAACCTTGGTGGATATAAACAACCATACCTTCTGTTGACATCTATAATCCCAGGCTGTTCTGGGCTAGTCCCATTACATTCTCCCCATTTTCTGTGAGGTAGAGGGCTAGAGCATATATGATAGAGAGGGGTAGGAGATGGCCAGGATTTCAGTGTCAATTCCGTAAAAGGATCAAGGATTTGTGAGTATCAATATGAACTCCCCCCCGCCCCTAGGGAGGCACCAGGCATGGCCACTGCCCTTGAGGAGTTTATAATGTGATTTGGAGAAACATATATGAGACTATTGTAGAGCATGTGGAGATAGCAACATGGGCTAAGTGCCCCCAAGAGTTCAGAAGGGCAGGTGGGTACATCCTGGAGAAGTTTTCAGGCAGCTTCAAGAATGGACGTAGAAGATGGGCTGAGTCTAACCAGGGGGAGGGGAAGGGAGCGGGTAACCCATTCAGGAGAATTAGCGTGAACAAAAACTCGGGAGTGGATGTGCAGTATTGTGGAAGACAAAAGGAGCTCCACCTGGCGAGTGATCCATTTCCCCAAGCACATCCCTAAACTGGTCTTATTACTTTAAAATTGAACCCGAACTATATCCTTCCTGGAATTTCTCCCATTCTTAATTGTAAGGAGGCCTCCAGTCTGGTGCACAGGCAGGGAATCCTCTACTCACCAAGGACTGAGTTTGCAAGGATTGTTATTTAGGTTGGTTGATTGAATCTGGGCATGCATTTTTCCACAGAAACCAAGGTATACCTGGGAATTAGCATAGGTGTAGTAAGACTAAAATATGTGTGTGTTGAGCGGGGGTAGGGCTGGCACATGGATTACTTTAACGTCATTATGATAGATAACCCCTAAGCAAGTAAGACATTTTATGAAAAATTAGTATTTTTCAAATGATTTTTTTTTAAATTTATAGAAATGTCACATTTCTGTGATATTCCATGGAAAGTTGGTGAGAAATGACCCCAGGATGTCACACTGAGAGTTCATTCGGCTGCTCGACTACCCTAGAAGTTCTAATGTTGACCCTGAGCACTGTCTCCCCCAGAGTCTAGAACCAGAAGCATGAGGCCTGCTGGGGCTTCAGCCATACCTGGGGCTTCACTGGGTGGGGTCTGGAGGTGCATCTTATGTCTTTAGGGCATAGGAATTTAGCTGAGGTCCAGGCAGCCTTCATGGGGAGGTGGCTAATCAGGGGATGTGGCACCATGGTGAGGACCCAGGTGGAAGGGAATATGCAAAGGCAGGCAGGTGGCTTGGATATGTTTCAAGGAGTTTAGCTTATCCCCTGCAGGACCTCAGGCACTGCCTGCTGAGTTTAGAAGCAGCATCTAATCCTCCAAGGAAAGGTCTAGAAAAACTTGGTTTGGTGTTAGGCTCCACAAGGATGGCTGAGATCCAGAAGAAGCCTAGTTTTGTGAGCTGAGTCAGTGTGGCCAGGATCTAGAATGGTATAATTTGAATGGTTCATATTGTAGCCAAGAATCTTCCTTTCTTCCCCAATCCCTCCCCCACGTCCCCCACCTTGCTTTTTTTCTTACTCTCATTCATTCACACTACCTGCCAAGCCATTTCCTAGGTGATAGGATGCCATGATGGACACAATTCCTACCCTATGGAAATTATAGTTTATGGTGGAGGGGGGATAGACACATAATAATGGCTAAATTCATAATGACATGATTATAATTATGGATAGTGTTCCAAAGAGATACAGCATTTAACAGCATTAAGGGGGAACCTAACCAGGTCTGGTGGGGGAGACTGGGAGTGCTTAGCAAGGCTTCCCTGGGAAGTGGCATCTAAGCTGAGACCTAACAGATGAGAAGTCAGCCAGGCAAAAGAGAAGACAAGAATAAGAATAGGAAGAGTATTCTAGACAGACAGAAGCACCAGTGCCATGTCAGGAAGAAGGATGGAATGTTCTGGGACCTCGCAGGAGAGAGTGAGCAAGTGGGGTGGGATGTGAGACAGCGGGAGCAGATCATTGGGCACAAGTCCGGGGCGTTCACAGGGAGCTGGGTTACTAAGGCCTCTGAGTGGAGCTGTCTTCGAGCATTTTTAATGGTGCTAATAATACTAATAGCTAGCTCTTAGAAAACACTTTCTGTGTGCTACCTGCTTTCTATGCCTCATGTTATTCGACACTCACAATCTCCCTAAGGGATTTGTACAGTTATCTTTCCGTTCTACAGATGAGGAAAACAAGGAAAACAATTAGTTAGAGAAATAAATAAAGGGACCTAAGGCCATGCAGCCAACAAGTGAAGGAACTCAAACTTGGTCAGCGGCCTGCCTGATTCCCAAAGCCTTGCTCTGAAAACTTGCCCCAACCGCCTTCTGGCATCAGCGACGCTTGCCAAGGGGGGCCAGGGAGGCACGGGTGCTGCAGGCCCTGAGCCCCGAGAAGGGAACAGGGTGCTGCTGGTGACTCTGGCTGAGGCAGAGAAATGCTGGGGAGGACTCCAGTGGCGGAGGTGGTGGGACGAAATGAGCTTGTTCTGATCTATGAATCATTCGTAAGGTGGGGATTAGTCAGATACCGGCCACGTTGTTGCGGAAGTGGTGGGCAGGGTGTCTACTCGACACGGGGCTGTGAGGGCTGGAGTTGTTCTTGCGGCGACATTGTGAACCTGGCAAGGCGAGTCAACTTTGCGGGGTGACTTTTAAGTGGAAGGCATGTGTTCTAATGCTTGCCGGTGAACTTTGAGGATTGTTGGAAGAAAGGTATGCTGTAGAGAGTTTATGGCATCCTTGAACAGATACACCCAAATAAGCTAAACTCCTTGAAACATATCCAAGCCACCTGCCTGCCTTTGCATATTCCCTTCCACTTGGGTCCTCACCATGGTGCCACATTCCCTGATTAGCCACCTCCCTATGAAGGCTGCCTGGACCTCAGCTAAATTCCTATGCCCTAAAGACATAAGATGCACCTCCAGACCCCACCCAGTGAAGCCCCAGGTATGGCCAAAGCCAGGCACCCCGTTCTGCAGGCTGCTCATGCAATCGCTAAGCAGCACCTGGGAAGATTTAAAATCAGTTGGGAAAGGAATTGATCACAAAGACAACTCAGGGACTTCCTGGCAGGTCTTTATGCCTGTGATTCAGAGAGAACTCCCAAGCCCCTTGAGTGCAGGAGAGTTGGAAAAAACTTAAAAGTGGCTTTGGAGCGATAGGCATCAAAATGGCAAAACCAAGAACCATTGCAGAATTTAGGAGAAGCAAAATGACTCCTCCTGTTGGGGCTAACACTCCTATCCTAACTATGGCCCTGGTGGTGTGTTCCCCTCTAATTTTCAGGTGCCGGACTATGTGGATGGGATGCTTCCCACTTCGACCCTCATATTAGTGATCCAGCTATCATCACTATTCAGACACCAAAAGGTAGCAGTCTGGGAATGTTTGACCTGTGAGGGGCATCCATTTAGTCCTGCAACCGATATTTCCAAGAACGTATTAGTACCCAGCATTTCTTTAAGCATATTACATGTTATCTCTAATGGTCCTTAGACTAGTCCAGTCCTTATAGTTAAGATTAGGAAGTCCTCATTAATAACACTGTATTATATACTTGAAAGTTGCTAAGAGAGTAGATCTTAAATGTTCTTACCTCAAAAAAAGAAATGGTAGTTACATGAAATTACGGAGTGTCAGCTAACACTATGGTGGTAAGCATTTTGCAATATAAAAAAAAAAGGAAGTCATCTTGCCCAAGGTCCACAGTTGTTAGCAGCCGTTTCTGTGGCTAGTAACAGTTGGGGTCCCTTCCTTCTTTTCGGGATCATCAATTCCACAAGATCTGAGTATAGAATATTATAAAAGAAACCTCTGACCTTCCCAGAAGCTCTGCAGTAACTCACGCAGCTGGAATCTCAACTTTAAGAGGCAGCGTGGTTTATGAGAAGGAGCTCTGGCTCTCCTAGTGCAAATCTATTTCCTAGGCGTGACCTTGGGCAGGCTCCATAACCTCTCTTTGAGCCTCGGTTTCCTTGCCTTGACAACAGAAATAATGAGATCTTCCTCCCTGCACTGTTGTGAGGATTAAATGAAATAAAAAGCAATAAGACAGAGGTAAAGTTTTAATTATCTTACACATAATTTTTGTACGTATGTACATTGAATGTACATTGCACATTTTCCAAAACATGCAGATATCATAAACATCATCAGATTTTTTTTTTTTTAATTAAAGAAAAAGTAAGGAGGGGCGCCTGGGTGGCTCAGTCCATTAAGTGCCTGCTTCAGGTCAGGTCATGATCTCAGCGTCCTGGGATTGAGCCCCACATCGGGCTCCATGCTCAGCAGGGAGTCTGCTTCTCCCTCTCCCCCTCTCCCTCTCCCCCAGCTTGTGCTTTCTCTCCCTCTTTCACTCTCTCAAATAAATAAATAAAATCTTAAAAAAAAAAAAAAGTAAGGAGACTAGCACGTCTACAACTTTTACTCCTATGCCTGGCACACAGGAAGCCAACATGAACCTTAACAATTGATTATACACAAGGTGCTCCCCAGGATGTAGGCCTGTCCAAGCAAGTCTGGGGGACTGGCAGGGCAGTCCACTATGGCTACGTATGCACAAGCATCTGAGGCTACTCCTGGGAGAGAATTTGTGCGAAAGTTAGGGAATTGAAGTTCCCAAGTTAGATAAAGGGCAGTAGGTCAAAGCTGGAGGAGACAGGTATTTTCAAGCACAGCCCTGGGTCTGTCACATAGCCTGACTCCCTCCCTTGCACCAGGGCCCTCTACCCTAGTCCCCATGGCCTCCTGCCTGAGCTCCAGGGGAGGGAGTGACTAAACTAAAAAAAACTTCCTAAAATCTCTGCTAGTTTTTGAGAGCATATCAGGCAGTCAGATTTGTCACCTTTTAACCTACCACGCACAGGGGAACAAAGGACACTTCTCCCCCCAGCCCCCGCCCACCCCTGGGTGTCTGCTGGAGGGCAGAACTGGGCACTAGGAACTGAGCCAACGTCTTGGTGCAGTAGCCTCCAAGGCCAACTTGACTGTAGGGAGACAAGAAGAGGAAAACAGCAGCCATTGGTTCCTGAGGGGATGACCTAGGCACACCTGAGACATTTTTTCTAGAGATGTCAGATCTATTTAGGGAAAAATCTGAGGACCTCAGAGTGTCACCTGAGCCATGGCCTTGGGTGCTAGGCCATGTAAGGGTTGGGTCTCCTGAGGGGGTGAGACCTGTCCTATTGGATGGTGGGTAAGCAAGTGGACTTGTTTTGTTTCCTCTATTGGGTTTTCCTTCTGGCCTAGTAATTGTTATATCAACCTTACCTTTTATGAAATGCTGATGAGGCAATACTTTAGGAGAATATGCTCAGAGAGAGGAAAAGATCCACTTCCTCTAGCTCAGCTATACTTTTTAAAATTTATTTTTTAAAATCTTGGTTATATATATATAGAGAGATCTATATATATTATAGATATACATCTATATATATTATAGATATCTATATCTATTATATATATACATATACACACATATATGTGTATATATATATAAAATTTGCTATTTCAACCACTTTTTAGTGTCTAGTTCAGTGATATTAAATCATAATGATTTTCCCTGTTTCCTTCCAAGACTGTTATCTTAAGAGTGTAGGTCTTCAATCCATTTTTAGTTAATTTTGCATACGGTGTAAGGCAAGGGCCCAACTTTTTTATGTGTTGATTTTGTACCCTGAAACTTTGCCAAATTTGTCTATTAGCTCTAGTAGCTTTCTTTCTTGTGGATCCCTTGGAATTTTCTATATATAGCATCATGTCATCTGAAAACAGAGATAGTTTGTACCTCTTCCTTTCCAATTTGGATGCCTTTCATTTCTTTTTTTGCATAGTATCTCTGGCTAGAACTTCCAGTACAATGTTAAATAACAGCAGTGAAAACAGGCCTCCTTGTCTTGTTCCTGATCTTAGGGAAAAAGCTTTCAGTTCTCATTATTGACTATGTTATTAGCTATGGGCTCTTCACAAATGCCCTTTATTATGTTGATAACTCTACTTTTTATCTGAGAGTGTCTTAATTTCTACTTCATTTTTTGAAAGAGTTTTGCTGGATATAGAATTCTCAGTTGACAGGCTTTTTTTCTTTCAGCACTTTAAATATATCACCCCACTGCCTTCTGTTCTCCATGATTTCTGAAAAGAAACTATTTATCTTATTGAGGGTCCCTTGTGTATGATAAGTCACTTCTGTTGCTTTTGGGATTCTCTTTTTCTCTTAGGTATGTAGATTCATGTCTTTAATCAAATTTGGGAATCTACAAATATTCTTTCTACTCCTCTCTCTCTCTCTTCTCCTTCTGGGACTGCCATAAAGCATACATTGGTCCATTTAATGGTGTCCCACAGGTCTCTTAGGTTCTATTGACTTTTCATTTTTTTTTTCTTTCTGCTCCTCAGACTGGATACTTTCAACTGTCCTATCTTCAAGTTTGCTGATTCTTTCTTCTGCATCCTCAGATATACTGTTGAAATTCTTTAGTGAATTTTTTATTTTAGTTATTGCATTTTTCAGGCCATAATATCTGTTTGGTTCCTTTTTACAACAGTCTCATTTTTTTTCATACATTGTTTTCCTGATTTTCTTTATTTCCATGTCCGTATTTTCCTTTAGTTCTTTCAGCATATTAAGATAATTGTTTTAAAGTCTTTATCTAATAAGTCTGATTCCTGGGTTTTGATCCTTTGAATTAGCCAAATTTTCCTATTTTTTTATATGACTTGTGATTTTTTGTTGTTGTTGAAAACTGGATGTTTGAATATTATGTCATGACACTGAAAATCAGCATCTTCCTCTCCCCAAGATTTTCTGTTTTTTGTTATTGTGTTTTGTTTTGTTTACTGATTGTTAAAGTCTGTAATTGTCCACTTGTTTAATGACTTTCCAAATTATTTTTTTTAATATTTTATTTATTTATTTGAGAGAGAGTGAGCAAGAGAGAGAACATGAGCAAGGGCAGAGGGAGAGGGAGAAGCAGACTCCCGGCTGAGCAGGGAGCCCAGTGCAGGGGTTGATCCCAGGACTGTGGAATCATGACCTGAGCCAAAGGCAGATGCTTAACAGACTGAGCCACTAAATTATGCCCCTAAATTATTTTTGCAAAGCTTATTCCTGGTTGTATGTGTGGTCACACAGGTCTCTGTTCCATTAGCTTACGTTCAGCTAATGTTTGATAGAGATTTTGTTGAATGCCAGAAGCTAAGACAAAAACTAAACAAAACAAAACCGCCAAAAAAAAAAAAAAAAAGAAAAAAGAAAGAAAGAAAAGAAAAAAAAAAAGAAAGAAAGAAAAGAAAAAGAAAAACACAAAAAGCAAACACTTATCCTAATCTTCACAGATTGACTTTCTCCTGGAGCACTCCAACACTTAGGCTTGCATTGAGCCTAGGGATTGGCACAAAGTAAAAGCTGAGGGTCTTCTCAGGTATTTTCTGAGCATGCAGCTTGCTTGAGCTTGTGCATGGCTTTCTAAATTCCCCTGCATATACAGGTGCTTTTGAATGTCCTAATTTCCCAAAGAACTTGCCCCAGCTTTTCCTCCTGGGTCTTAGGTGATCATTGGTGATCTGTATCTGGACCATAATCTTTTGCCTCAGGCTTCTGTGGGTTGTTAGTTCATCCAGCAACATTCTCAAACAATGTCCACTGCTTTTCTGGCCTGAGGTCTGAGTTAGGCAAAACTAAGACAAGCATCTTTTGGTAACCTCCAGACAGGTTAGAATGGACATACACAATAATGTGTGAACAAAATGTGTGTTAGAACAGATATAAACAATAATGTGTGAACACAGGGAACACAGGCTGCCATCTCTTCAAGACCACCTTCACAGTGGGGAGGGAGTGGGGCCAGAGCAAGCAAAAATGCCACACAATTTTCCTACCATTGTCAAGTTGCCTTTTTTTGATTTGGCATTTAGTTGATTGCTGTAAACCTTTGGCTGTTTTCTAGAGTTCTGACAAATTGGTTCTGAAAATTTCAGCTTGTTCGTGTGTGTGTGTGTGTGTGTGTGTGTGTGTGTATGATGTGTTTCTTCGGGGAAATACGAGCTTACAGCTACCTACTCCACTATTTTGCTGGCGTCACTTCCAAGCTATACTTCTGATAGTGACATTATTTTTACCTCTATATTACTGTGGCCTGGGCAACTGGGTTACACACACAAAATCCACCTTGACCAAATTCTTGAGCTACTGTATGACTCCTGCTTTTTGTAGAGTAAGTTGAAAAGACCATGGGAAACAGACCAGGATCACACAGACAAACATCATTCTCCATAGGCCATAATTTTTATCCATGCATTATTGTAAATACTGTGTAAATAGCATCTACATTGTGATAAAAGGCTTGCTAAAGTTAGTCTTCATTTACAATTAATAGTAAAAGGGAATTTTCTAAAATGTTGGATTGAATGTTCAACAGTTCTAGTTTGTCCCCATGACAAGTGCTGGCAAATGGGTTTAATCTTTTATAGTGCTGGCAGCCTAATGCAATGTGTGAAGGGTTACAAAGCCATGTCCTGGCTCAGGGGACAAGAGTTCCATAATCAATCGGTGTTGTTTGTAAGGGGCACAGGAGGAAGGAGTGTCAACGTGTATATATTTCTGTGTAACTAACTCAAAACTTAGTGGCTTAAAACAACAACAAACATAGGACTGCCAGTGAAGATGGCAGAGTAGGAGGATCCTAAGCTCACCTAATCCCGCACATACAACTAGAAGACACCCACATCGGTGTAAATAACCCAGAAAACAACCCAAACACTGGTAGAACAAACTCTCCACAGCTAAATGTAGAGAAAAGGCCATATGGAAGAAGGCAGGAAGGGCAGAGATGGGTTGGAACTAAATGGAACTGCGAGGCTGTCCACAGAAGGGAGGGACACCACGAGCAAAGTGAGAGGAGAGAAACAGACTCTAACACCAGGGAACCTGCAAAGGGAAGACAAATCCCCATAGCATTTGGCTTTGAAACCAGAGGGGCTAAATTTCATGAGTTCTTACAATCAGTGGGGCTTACGACCTGGAACTTTAAAAATCAGCAGTCTCATGGGACAGCTAGGAGGGCAAGAGGAACCTGAGTCCTTGCCTTTAAAGAGACAGCACAATGAATAGCTCCATGGAGATACGGCACAGAAGCAGCAGTTTGAAAACTGCTCGGAGTATACAGGAGGGAGAGTTGTTTACTCATCTAATCGCATGTGCTGGAAGGGCAGGGGGTCATTGGGAGATTTCCCCAGGAAAAAGGGAGCTGGTGGGTGCCATTTTCCTCCCCTGCCCTCCAGCATAAACACACAGACACCTGTGGGAACCAGCACTGTGCCTACTCTGTGCCCACCCCCACGTGCTCCTATAGACATGCCTCCTCCAGCTCTAGGTCCCCTCTCAGAGCAGACCCACCCAAACCTTGCTAACACTGTGGGACCTGCTCCCATGCTCTTCTGCAAATCCATCCCCTCCATCCTGATATGGCTCAATCCCCAATACCTGCAGGTCCCTCCCACCAGCGAGGACCCTGCTGGCACTGTGTGCCCTGCTCCTATGTTCTCCTGTAGTTCAGTGCTACTGCATCTCTAACAAAGATCTGTTCTGTCTCAGCTTAAGTCCAAGGTGGCCCCAGATTGACCCTAACAACACAGGGACAAAACCCTGCCCACAAAAGGTAAAGACAGCTATTGCAGATGACTACACTGAAGATAAAAGCAGCACAACCACAACAGCAGGGCTCACACAACATGCATAGGAGAAACCCTGAAGTGCCAAGTTCTGGTGAACAGGGGACATTATACTGCAAGGCACTGTAGGAACCTCTTCTTCCTAAAATCACTATTTTCCAAGAGAGGAGAGATAGCTGACTTTCCTAACACAGAAACAGACAGAAGGTTAGACAAAATGAGGAGACAGAGGAATATGTCCCAAATGAAAGACCAGGACAAAATCACAGCAAGAGACCCAAATGAAACGGAGATAAGTAATATGCCTGATAGAGAATTTAAAGTAATGATCATAAAGATACTCAACAGACTTAAGAAAAGAGTGGAGGACATCAGTGGGACCCTTAACAAAGAGATAGAAAACAAAAAAGAACCAACCAGAGATGAATAATTCAGTAACTGAAATTAAAAATACGGTAGAAGGAATAAATAGTAGACTAGAGGAATCAGAAGAATGGATCAGTGACCCAGAGGACAGAGTAAAAGAAAGCAATCAAGCTGAACAAGAGAGAGAGAAAAAAAATAATAAATGAAGATAGATTAAGTGACACCATCATGTGTAATAACATTCACATTACAGGGATCCCAGAAGGAGGAGAGAAAGGGGGAGCAGTAAAAGTATTTGAAGAAATAATAGCTGAAAAATTTCTGAATCTGGGGAAGGAAATCAGAAATCTAGATACAGGAGGCACAGAGAGCCCCCAACAAAATCAACCCAAGTAGGTCCACACCAAGACACAGAGTAATTAAAATGGCAAAAACTAGTGATAAAGAGAGAATTTTAAAAGCAGCAAGAGAAAAGAAAACAGTTACATACAAGAGAACCCCCCAGGGAGCTATCAGCTGATTTTTCAGCATAAATTTTGCTGACTAGAAGGGAGTGGCTGAACGGGAAAAATCTGTACCCAAGAATACTCTATCCAGCAAGGCTATCATTCGGAATATAAGGAGAGATAAAGAGTTTCCCAGACAAACAAAAGTTAAAGGAATTCATGACCACTAAACCAGGGCTACAAGAAATGTGAAAGGGGACTCTGAGTGGAAAGGAAAGTACACAAGTAGGAGTAAGAAAAATAGGAAACACAAAAGCAGTAAAAATATGTATGTCTATAATAATCAGTCAAGGGATTCACAAAATAAAAGGATGTAAATTATGACACCACTTACCTAAAACATGAGGGGGAGAAGAGTAAAGAATGGGTTCAAACTTAAGTGACCATCAATTTAATATAGACTGTTATATGCATAAAATGTATACAAATCTAACGGTGACCACAAATCAAAAACCAGTGGCAGCTATGCAAAAAATAAAGAGAAAGGAATCCGAATAACAAAACAAATGGACAAAGAAAAAATGGAGACAAATAAAAAACCATACTCTTAACTTAGAGAACAAACTGATGGTTACCAGAGGGCAGGTGGGTGGGGAGATGGGTGAAATATGGGGATTAAAAAGTACACTTTTGATGAGCACTGAGTCATGTAGAGAATTGTTGAATCACGACATTGCACACCTGAAACTAATATAACACTGTATGTTAACTATACTGGAATTAAAATTTAAAAAACAAACAACAAACATTTACTATTTCTCATCATTTCTATGGGTCAGAAATTTGGGAATAGTTTGCTTGGGTGGTTTTGGTTCAAGATGTCTTATGAGGTTGCAGTCAAGATGTCAGGGGATGGAAATCATCTGAAGGCTTGCCAGGCTGAAGGATCCACTTCCAAGAAAGCTCACTCATGTAGCTGGCAGGTTGATACCAGCTACTGGCCCCAGGTTCAGCTCCTCTCTTCCTGGGCCTCTCTAAAGGGCCACTTAAGTGTCCTGAAAACATGGTGGTTGACGTTCACAAAAGAAAGCAAGCCAAGAGAGAGCCGGGCAAGCCAAGAGAGAGCCGGGCAGAAGCTGTTGTTTTTATGACCTAAAGTCAGAGTCACATAGTATCATTTCTGCCCCGTTGTATTCCTTTGAAGCAAGTTACTAAATCTCAAGAGGAGAGGAATTAGGTTTTATCTTTTGAAGCAAGGCATGTCAAAGAATTCGTGGACATATTTTAAAACCACCCCACAGCACTATGCCAGGTTTCATTGACCTACCTGAATACCCACTGAACCATCACACAATCTGAGCAACATAAAATACTGACTTATTTTATGAAAAATATTAATTAAAAAAATGCAGACTCAAAGGTAGAGAATGTGTGAGTGTGTGTGTATGGGTGTATGTGTGTGTGATAGAAGAGGAAAAAATGAGAGCTTCCTGGTTTCTTGGGGAATTACTCAAAAACAGCTTAAGGGAACGCCAACAATATAACAGCTCACATCTCAAGGAGTGCTACATCTAGAATCTATCTCTTAGGATCTTGGCAGAGAAAGGGGGGCAGGAAAGGGGCCTGATTTTGCCCCCCTTACTGCCTTTTCCCCAGAAGTTTCTGCCACAAGATCAGGATTTCAAGCCCTAGAGCAGACTCTAAGTTAAAAGCAGGCCAGTTGAGCAGAGCATCCCAGTTAGTGTCAGTCAGTGCACACAGTTCCCTTGCTTCACGGAAAATGCCCAACAGGTCAAGGCCACTGGCAAACAGAATTACAATGTGAGAGGAACATATACAAACACCTGCATTCAGTACTTCTCACTTGGGTGCAACAGAAAAACTAACACTCAAGCACAAAATGGTGGTCTTTTTTTTTTTTTTTTAAGATTTTAGTTATTTATTTGACAGAGAAAGAGACAGCGAGAGAGGGAATACAAGCAGGGGGAGTGGGAAAGGGAGAAGCAGGCTTCCCACTGAGCAGGGAGCCCGATGTGGGGCTCGATCCCAGGACCCTGGGATCATGAGCCGAAGGCAGACACTTAATGACTGAGCCACCCAGGTGCCCCACAAAATGGTGGTCTTGTTTTCTGGATGTTGGGTCCTGAGTGTTAGATGGTCTGTGACCTCTTAGCTTTTAAGTATGTTTCCTCTGACTTTAAGCAGCAGATTCCTCTCAGCAAGAGAGCACTGTGTACTTTCCAAGGTTGGAAATGGTAGGTTTTCAGAGCAGAGTGAAAATATTGTGTTGACAGCCCTTTGCCTGCTTAAGGCAGTGGGGTTGTTTATTTGGGCTGGAGCACAGCTTTGTTGAGGCAGAGAGTCATGGTCCCATCATCAGGGCTGCCTAGCAACAGGTCCATGCCATGTCACAAAATTTCAAATTGGGCTGGGCCACAAGTATCCATTTGGGGGGATTTCCACATGACAGTCCTGCCCTCACTGTGTCATATTGCTCCTAAAATCTGAGTCACATTGCAAGATCCAAGAGTAATTATTCAGTGTCCCCCCACATTCTCTTCTTGGAAGAGTTAAAAAGAATATTTGTTCTTTGAGTACATTTCTTTATATACTACAGAGATTTGGTCACTTTGGATTACTGAAAATATTTAACTTTAGTTAATAAACAAGTCAGTTTAATATTTAGCAAAGTAGCTGAATGTGTACTGTGATCATACTAGCAACAAAAACAATGCATTTTAAAGACATAGTTTGTCATTAGAAATATTATTACCAGGGAAAGAAATCCTATGTGGGCATAAAGATTTATCCTATATCAGATTGCGGGGATTGCACATGGTTTAAAGAGAGACTAATTTATAATTCATTCATTTATTGAACAAGCATTTCTGGAATGACTGCTAGACAAGACTAAGTAGCTAGGAAAGTTAAAACATTTGTCACCTGCCTTCCTAGAGCTCACAGTATGGCAAGAAAGAGATAATAAGGTAACCTCAAGTGCTGAGGGGAATATAATGAGTGTTTGAGAATTATAATGTGTAGAGGGAGAAGTTAAAGCAAGGGAGGAAGGTTTGGAGATTAGAATGTGCTTGAGGAGGCAGGGGGTTGGTTCTCCATGCTGGAGAGTAAATGGGATATATGCAGCTTACCTCCCAGTTTGTCCCGAAAATAGAGCCAACAGCAACATATCCCTTTCCCCTACTGATAGAAACTGGGCATAGGATGGTATTTTTGTTGTGTAAAATTGTGAACCTGTGTATCTTTGTGGTAAACTACTGTTGACATTGGCCCTGCTTTGCATTATTTATGATTTTAAAAAGCAATATTGATTTTATTACAAAGGGACTATTTTTCCTCATAGGGTTTGTTGATTAATGTCTGTTGCAGTTAAAGTCTCAATGTAGCCGCTATGGACTTGGGTCACTTAATCCTTCTATCAGATGTTTTTATTAGCTACTGTGCATTATGTATTCAGGAACTCAACATTAAGTGGATTTATGTTCAAATCAGGTTGAAGGCTTGGGTTTTGGAATTAGTGTTTTTTCTCTATTTCACTCTTTAGACACTTTTTGTGGATAAATTCAAAGTTAGGAGGTTAATATCAATTTGTGCCAGTTCCAGTTTTTAACCAGAATATATACAAGGTAGACTATTGATCTTAAGTTATTGCCTCTATTGCCTCTTAGGGGCATAAAACTAAATCTCTCCAACTTTTTATAGTAACTTTGACAAAACAATGTACAAGAGATGTTGGATGTATACTTTTTTTTGGCAAAGATAATGGCATATTCATTGCTGCTAATTACAGAACTATGGCTAACGTTAACTAGTTAAGTCAAATACCAGCCACATTTGCTGAGTGGTGCTAACATTTTGGACGAAGCTCAATTTGGGTTTATCTGGAAAGTTCGAAATATTTAGTTCATGAATCATTTCAGATCGTAGGTACTCATTTCCTGTTAAGATTAGTTAGCTAAGGGGCACCTGGGTGGCATGGTTGGTTAAGCATCTGCCTTCTGCTCAGGTCATGATCCCGGAGTTCCAGGACTGAGCCCTGTATCGGGCTCCCTGCTCAGCAGGGAGTCTGCTTCTCCCTCCGCCCCTCACCCCACTCATGCGCTCTCTCTCTCTCAAATAAATAAAGAAAGAAAGAAATCTTTAAAAAAAAAAAAGATTAGCTAACTAATATCCAGCTAGGATGGGTCAGGTAGCAGGACAGAAGAAAAAACAGGTAAAATAGATATTAATGTTAAAAATGACACAGTTGGATCATTGATAAACTTTTTTTAAATTTAAATTCAATTAGTTAACATATAATGTATTATTGGTTTCAGAGGTAGAGGTCAGTGATTCATCAGTCTTATATAATACCCAGTGCTCATTACAGCACATGTCTTCCTTACACTGATAAACTTTTTAAAGTAAATTACGATAAATAGGAATCTTGAGATTGGCAAGGATAATGAAAGAGTTAGACCAGATAATATTGAGATAGGTGTAGAGATAGATGTGATTTAATATTTCAAGTAGAGAAAAATAAACATAGATGTTTCTTACCTATTTGATTTAGCTCTTGTTCTTATCTTTGTGTAAGGTTCAAATTTCATAGTACAAAATATGTTCTTGAGATCTGGGGTTTTCTCCAAAATGGATTTGTTTTTGAATGCAATGCCAAGAACATCAACAAATAAAGTTTAATTGTTCATTGCTCTTTTTTTCCCCCTTTAGCTTAGTCTTTAAAATACTTCTCAATTGTGAAACCAGTTATTATCCAGAAATGGCATATATCATATTTTCCTTCACAATTTGACATACCCAAGACACTATTTTTCTTCCAAAGATATTTCACCTTATTCTCTTCAATGTATATATGTGCTAAGGGTTAGTAAATTGTTTTCATTAATATTCTGGAAAGGGAAATAGTTTCAGGATGTTCTGAAAGTTGGATTTCTTTGGAGATGGCAGACCTGAGTTCACATTATGTCTTACTTCATACTTCTGATTCCGTACTTCCTAGTAATGTAACATTGGGCAAGTCACTCAACCTCTTAAAGCCTTTGTCACTAATTTGTAAAATGAGAACAGTGATGACATCTACCATATAAAACTGTTTTTAAGGATTAGATTCAAGTTGAGTGTTTATTACAGTTCCAAACACTACAGGAAACGTTAGCTCTAACTGCAATTATCATCCCAAGTATTTGTCATGGGCTGAATTGTGTCCGCCCACCCCCAGATTCATATGTTGAAGTCCTAGCCCCCAGTACCTGAGAATGTTAGTGTATTTCTAGATAGGGTCTTCCAAGAGGTAAGGAAGGCAAAAGGAGGCCACATGGGTGGGCCCTAGTCCAGTATGACTGGAATCCTTACAAGAAGAGATTAGGTTAGGGGCGCCTGGGTGGCTCAGTCCGTTGAGCGTCTGCCTTCGGCCCAGGTCATGATCCCAGGGTCCTGGGATCGAGCCCCGCATCAGGCTCCCTGCTCAGCGGGAAGCCCGCTTCTCCCTCTCCCACTCCCCCTTGCTTGTGTTCCCTCTCTCGCTGTGTCTCTCTCTGTCAAATAAATAAATAAAATCATTTAAAAAAAAAAAGAAGAGATTAGGTTATAAACACACAGAGGAAAGGCCACATGAAGATGTAGGGAGGATGTGGCCATTTGCAAGACAAGAAAAGAAACTTTCAGTAGAAACCAACCCTGCTGACACCTTGATCTTAGACTTTTAGCCTTAAGAATTGTGAAAATTTAATTTCTTTTTTTTTTAAGATTTTATTTATTTATTTGAGAGAGAGCGAGAGAGAGAGCACAGAGGGAGAGGGAGAAGCAGATTCTCCACTGAGCAGGGAGCCCGATGTGGGACTCGATCCCAGGACCCTGGGATCATGACCTGAGCCAAAGGCAGACACTTCACTAACTGAGCCACCCAGGCGCCCCGTGAAAATTTAATTTCTGTTGTTTAAACCACTTAACCTGTGGTACTTGCTACAGAGGTCATAGCAAACTAATACAGGACTACTGACAAAAAGAATATATTCCTAAATTACAAGTGTAGATAAGGAACCTTTCTGAAAGCTATTAGGTTTGGTCTGTTTCTATCATTTCCTTGCATGGAAAATCATCCACTGCGTGCTCTAGTCTCTGGCCCTATGTTGCCGTCTGTGGGATTTGGCTAGCCCGAGTTAGGCCTCAGGTGGAATACAGACACAAAGATCATGGCACTGTTGTAACCAAGATGCCCCAGAACATGATATCAACAGCTTAATGATTTGGCATCTGTTATGTCAATACTGGTTAGAGCAATAGGTCTGGGGGTGACGGAGGCAGAGGTGAATCAGAGTGAGTTTCATATTTAAACATCACTCCATGAGAATGGTTTATATTTTTCTCCAAACAGAGCGAGAAAGATGTTGTTTGCTCATTTAGTGTTATTATGGGAACAAATCATTAAACACTATAGATTTTGTTTTCCTTAAACCAGATGGAATCATGGTTTCATGGAAACTGGGGATAATAATGCCCACATGGATGGCTGATTGCTCTTGGCAAGACAACTCCTCTGAACTCCAGGTGACTCTTTTTTTGTTGTTCATAGCAATTTGGACTTCCTTTCCTTCCTTCTTCCAAGCCCGTCCTTGCTGACTGCTCATCTGTCCTTCACTCTGCTTGTTTTCCTCTGGCAGACCAGCGTAGGCCAGATGTGGGCACGTGGACACCACTGACAACAAGAGAAGCCTCTTGCCCTCCTTTCAAGCCAAGGCTCAACTCCTCCAGAGACAGGAAGCGAGGACTTCCCCAGCCCCACGACCCTCAGGAATGTCCGCAGCCATACTGAAGCCCTGAATGCTCCCTCACGGATGAAAAGCAGCTTGTCTTTTGTCATTGGAAGGCAAAGAAGAAAAACAACAACAACAACTAAGTCATTAAAACAAATACCAGGGAACGTACAGGAGGTTGGCACTCCGTACGCGAGCCGGAGGTACGTGCTTGTAAATCACAGGTGGTAGGGAACAGCACGTAGTCCGGGTCTCTGCAGGCCTTTCTGGAGGGTCACGCAGGTGCACGGTGCTTGGCAGAGTGAGTGGCCCCTTCAAGTTTGCACCGAAGGGGCCTTGCTTATCGCACCCTGGTCCTGCCGCTACTACTCATCTGGCCGGCAGCAGCGGGCAAAGGACAACCGTGGTTTGCAGAGTCCCCAGCGTCACAGAGCAGAGGGGCATTTAGAGCGAAGAAACAGGAGCTTAGGAGCTGTGACGGTCACTAAGCTGAAACCTCGTGACCGCCCTGAGAGGCAGAGCAGATACTGTCCCCTCCAATTCCTTAGGTCAGTGACCCGCTCAGGTCTTGGGAGTAGAACCGGGACGGGGCTCTAAGGCTTAGTAGTGGGATGCCCCGTCTGCCCTCAGGTCATGCCTGGGAGGCCAGCTGCCCTGCCTGGCTGGATCCAGGCTGGATCCTCACTTGATCCAAGCCTGGCCTGATCCCCACCTGGTCAAGAGCACTGTGGAGATGTGTCACACTCTCACCACCACCTCCCCCCACCCCCGCCCGCCCCGCCGGCCTCAGTCAGCCCCTGGCCACATTGTTTCTTTTACTGAGCACGTTCATTATTGTGGGATATCGGAGGGCTGCCTGGAACGTTCCCTGCCCTGTGTTTTCCAGAGAACAGATTATCAGGAAGCCCTTGATCTCTGCCAACAAGAGAGATCTCTGGATCTCTCTGGCCCTTGATCTCTGCCAACAAGAGAGATCTCTGGATCTCTCTGGCATAGTGACTGTTTTGATCTGTTTCCTGCTATATTGTGCATCGAGAAAAGGAGGCGCGAAGAGTGCAGGTTGGAGGTACAAGCCCCAAGTCCAGACTTTTCCCAGCTGGGAAGGGCCAAGTCTGGAAATTGTGCGCAGTGCTCTAGCAGCTACGCCTTTGCCTTGCTCTGTAGAAAGAGCACGGCCTGGGGTGCCTGGGTGGCTCAGTCGTTAAGCGTCTGCCTTTGGCTCAGGTCGTGATCCCAGGGTCCTGGGATCGAGCCCCGCGTCGGGCTCCCTGCTCAGCGGGAAGCCTGCTTCTCCCTCTCCCGCTCCCCCTGCTTGTGTTCCCTCTCTCACTGTGTCTCTCTCTGTCAAATAAATAAAATCTTAAAAAAAAAAAAAAAAGAAAGAGCACGGCCTGATGGAAGCTGCAAAGTCAAACCGTAACAATTGACCTCGGGCCCGGGAGGTGATGATACATTGAGTTTACACTCTGTGCCCAAACCTATTCCATCTTGGCCTGCTTGCAGCTTATACAATAAGGCAATTCTGAGCACAGGGGGTTGGCCCAGGCAACAGTGCTGGGGAAAGAAAACCAAGTGTTTTGTGCTGCCTCCCAATCAGTGTGCCCGCAGTCTTGAGCAACTGTGACAGAGGCCAAGTTCAGATGGCAGGCGATCCGTGGTGCTTGGAATTCCCCCTGAGGTTCCCATGGAGATTCCCCTGAGAGGGCTGCTTCCACAAGCCCCAGGCTTGGACGGAGCAGGAGGGGCTTGTGTTAATGAGGAAGGAGGTCCCAGAGTGTCCGGGTTGGGACTGGGGTGGGTGGCCCCAGTGGCTGCCTTTTGGGGGATGGGCCTCGGTAAGAAAAGCAACTACTTAAAAAGTCCGCTGAGAGGAGCATTTCAGGTACTCTCTCCAGACATGAGGTAAACCCTCTTGGAAGGGTGACTCCCCAGGACCATTCCCAGCTACTCTGGTCACTCTCCTGGGACACGGTTGTCTGGGCCAGGGGTGGCAGAGAAGTCTGAAGATAGAAGTCCAAAGATAGACAGCTCGCGGGTCCTCCCTCAGGCCCTGAGGTAGCCTAGCTGTTCGTAGCTATTTGCTGCCTCGGCCACATACCCCACAGACCCCACAGTCATGTCACCCTGACCTACCCAGGTCTGGAGTGGGAATGAAGGCTGAGTGGGCTTCTCAGCGGGCCTCACTGCCGTGCGAATCGAAATGCTTGGACAAGAGACAGTATTGTCAGTCTGCTTGCTCAGACACCCTTTGTGCCTGTTTGTTCATTCCTTCATTTTTCTAAGTAGAGCTCTCGAGACCGGCTATGTGTCAGGTTGGACGCCAGGCCCTTGGGGTGCACAGGTGAGCAGGCCAAAGTCACTGCTGAGCCCACAGTAGGGAGAATAAGCAAGTCTGAGTGATTACAGGGCAGTACATGCATTTCCACAGGAGCCTGGTCCCCATGCCGAAGGATCCACTAGAGAGGAAGAGCTCCTAATTCAGTCATGCAAGATCAGGGAAGGCTTCCCGGAAGAAGTGACAGCTAAGCTGAGACCTTGGGCCTAGTTCAAACCCAAATCCCCACTTTGGTCTGTCTCTGAAGCTTACCTCTTGCCCTTCAGTCCGGCTTGTCTCTCCACATGTGCTACTCAGCCTCTTCCCTTTGCTGGTCTTGTCCTGACCCCCATCCACACCTGCACCCCCGCATCAAGCCTCCTTTATCTCTAAATCTTTATTGGGTGTTTACTCTGTGCCAGGCACTGAGCTAGCAACTTGACGAAGATTACCTCACAGTCACTCGGTGAGAGAATGGAGTCAGTCTGCGTGGGTTCAAATTCCAGTTCAGCTTCCGCAAGCCACGAGACCTTGGGGAAGATGGTCCACCTCTCTGTGCCTCTGTTTCCGTAACTGTACAGTAAGCCTCATGAAAGTACACACTCCAGAGCGCCAGTGTCAGGAATAAGTATATTCATGTACGCAAAGTGCTCAGAGTGCCATCGGGGATACCTGAAGAGCTGCGTAAGTATTTGCTGATGTTGGGGTACCCTCCGTTTTAGAGATGAGGAAGTCAAGGTTCAGAGAAGTTTGTCCCAAGGTCACACAGATGGAAATGGTCAGGGGCAGGATCTGGAGGCGGGCTTTCCAACTGCATGTCCGGAGTGCCCTTCTCCACGACACACAGCTGTGTCTGCTCTCTGGCTGCCTCTGACACCACCTCCGGTTCCGAGTCCCATCTATCTGTTCCCGAGCCCACGGCCGTGACCTCCGCCCTGCTAGACTGCCTGCCCCCTGACCCACTGGCGCAGCCGAGCCTGTTCCGGCCCCGCCCGGCCCACACCTGCACACTGGCACGCACAAGGGTTTGGGCCCCGAGGCCCCCGTCTGCCCGAGCCCATCTGCTCAGACTGGCTGTGCTTGTGCAGAGGGGGCAATGGGCCGCCCGGAAAAGGCCGTGTGGAGGGGAGGAGGCAGCAGGAGGACAGCCGAGGATCCTGGAGCGCTGGAACAGGCGGAGATGGAGGAGGGTCACAGTGGAGGGGCAATGGGGCCAGAGGAGCATAAAGCGGGCGCAGCGAGGCTGGTGGGGAAAGAAGGGTTGCAAGTAAAGGAAAAATGTTGCTTTGAATGTGACAGCTTATAGGCTCAACACTGACTAAGGCACTGAGCACCAATTTCAAGTGGAAATTCCTACAATTGTTCTAAAAGGTCTCAGAGCAACTCACTAGGTCTCTGTGAGCCCACCCTTCAGTTCTTTTGGCCGTTTGGTAGGAAAAGTGGCCTCATGAAGGTGGGATTGACCAGAGTGGGTGAGAAATTGGGTGAGAAATTGGGGCCTGCGATCTCCAAGTTCGTGCCCTTTCTGTGACCTCGGGAGAGATGACTGTCTTTCCAGAGCCTGTTTCCTCATCTGGAAACTAAGGGAAATTTTGCAGTTTTCCTCTGAGGGGTATTTTGAAGAGTAGTCATAGACCGTTTTCCAAGTACCAAGCGTCAGATGTACAGAAAGAACGCTGGCGTTTCAGCAAATCTACAACTCAAGTTTTCAAATCCACTGTTCTTTCCATCCAGGGGCATTTTCCTAAAGAGGGGCCAGGTTAGTCCCAGTGGATTCAATACTGTATTCGTCTACTCCTGAAGAACAAAAAGCAGAGTTATTTATTTATTCAAGTTTCGTTGGAGACATTTCGACCCATTATCCTCTAGCTGGACCATTGAACCTGCACTTGGAAATGAGAACCAGCTGACTAAATAAACAGTTGCATATGGCAAAGAAGCAGGAAACCCCTCCCCAAAGCTAATAATATTAACAAACTTCCACGGGAGACACAATCCATAATTAATGACAATTTGGGGGAAAAAAAAAAAGACATAAAAACTCGGAATTTGAAATCTGAGTCTGAGAACAGGCTGGTGAGGGTTTTTTTTTTTTTTTTTGGCTCAGAATCTGTCCACCCTTTTTTCTGGCCCCCTTTCCTTCTGACAGCCACATTTATTCAAATTCTTTCTGTAAATGTCTTTAGTCTGAGGATTTAGATCTTGGGATTCAAAGAGCAGCCTGTCAGTAGGAGCTTATTAAAAACCTCACTATGTCATGTGACCTGATGTGACTGATTCTAGCTAAACTCACAGGAAGGTTGGTCTTGCTTTCAGAAACCGGTTCCCTGGCAAGGCTGCCTTTGGGGTCAGATTCAGGACACTGAACCACATGTGAGGGCAGACTCCAGTCTAAGCACCTAGGCCAAGATTCAGCAGGCCGCAGGTGCCTAGGGAATGGGCTTGACTTCCTGGACCCGCTCCTTAGGAGAAGCACCCCATCTAAGGCTCTAGAGCATTCCAGTTCCAGTGCAGCCCATACAATGCCAACATTCAGGAGCCATTCACCAGCATGTTCCAGGAGATCATATCACTCTCCACACTTTCTCTCAAGTGTGTTTGGGACAGAAATGGCTAGTGACCTCTGAAGAGTCATGGTCTCCTTCCAGAGTGAATAGTGGCTGTTGAAATGCAGCTAACCAGCCAGGGTCTACATTCCTGAGACCCTCAACCCTCCCCAGGTGATTCATTCTGACCAGTGAAATATGAGCCTGAGTGATGTGACATTTTCTGGCTGAGGTGGTTAAGTACCCAGCGTGTCTTCCCTCACTTTCTTCCCACCTAGGAGCTCTAAGGGGCAGGAGCCCGGGGCCCAGAGTCACTGCGTGGAGGAAAAGCCCAGAGCTGCATGAGCAGGAGACTGTCTGGTTAGAGTTTATGGGAGCAGGAAATAAACTTTTGTGTTCAGCTGTTAGGATACAGAGCTGGTTATTGCCCCATTAGCCTATACTGACTAAGATCATGCCGTGTAACATTTCCTAAACAGCAATGGGCCTTAGGGTACGGGGGATTCCCCCAGCTCCTAACTTTCTCTGTGCAGAAAACACCAGTCCTGCCCACATGCCTGTGGCCTCATTGGAGTCCCTGTGAGTCTCTCTCTCTCTCTCCACGCTCCCCAATGGAGCCTCTCTGTGAGGAAACAGTAAAGCACGCATAGAAGTGAAAAGCATGGTCTCTGAATCAGACTGCTCAGGTTCAATTCCAAATGCCACCACTTACTAACAGGTGAGGCCTTCAGCAAGTAGCTTAACCTCTCTGACTTCAAATCCTCTCTTCACCAGGGGGATATTACTTCGCAGAGTCGTCAGGTCACAGAAACTGAACTTGGCCAGTCGTCACAGCAAATATTAGCACTACTGTTACTATTCACTGAGCCTTCTTCAGAATCCCAGATGTGCAGACTGACGCAGCAATCGATACCATCGATACTCTGGTCTCTCCTCCTGTTTCCTCTTCACGCCGATAATTCCCACCAAGAACTCACACTTTTCTTTCATGGGTATTTGTATTTCTTCTACCTCTGTCCCCCAGATGTCACCCCTCCTTCTAGTCTTTACCTGAGGTGCTACAACAAATTTAGGGACTTAGAAGCATCTTGCAAAATGAGAAGTAGGTGGATCCAAAGAAGTGGGCCCAAATGCGTGTTGAATGCATGTTTATCTGCTTCAGTAGACAGTGGATCCTGTTCAAGAACTACCATCCTCGTGTGTAAGCATCGCCCTCCGTGGCCTCTCCCCAGGGTTTTGTGTTGCCAGAAGCTCTTAGGAGCTGTTGTAGTGCAGAGAGCAAAAAGGGGAAAAGGAAAGGAAGTACCCCGACTGGTACTAGAGAGGGTTTCCTCCAACATTTCAGCAGAAAGAGAAGCTAGAGCATGTTTGGGGTAAGAAGGAAACAGATGGAAGAGAAGAGGAGGACTGTGAGCAGTGTGGCCCGGACATGTCTCTCCTTCACGATGGTCAAGAAGCACAAATAAAGGACAGAAGTTAAATAGAGTTGCTCTGTGGGGGCTGGACTGTCTTTCGTGTAGCACGGCCTTACTCTGTGACTGGACTGCAGGGGCCCCAGAGTCAGTAGAGTCATAAGACATTTTTGCAGAGTTTGGCATTAGTCTTCCAGTCAGATCGAGGAGCTTATTTGAAAATTCAAGTCAACGCTTGCCGCGTTTGTTCAGCTGAGGGACAGGGTCAAGGACTACATCTGGGGCAACAGGTGTAGAAAAGCCACGAGAAAGGCCGGCAGATTCCCAAGATGAGGCGGCACCTGTGCTTGGTTCTTGGCTCTGTAAATGCTGAACAAACCAAGAGGAGTGCAGCCAGCTTGGAGGCAGACTTCCCTAAGCCCAGACTCTCAGCACGGCCTCCTCCTCTTGCGATGAATCAACCGTCGCGGCCATCTGAACGCCTTGGAGCCTGGACTGTTGGTCTCCTGTTAGGTTCTGGCTGGAATTCAGATTCACGCACAGCCTCCAGGCCTCTGAGCTCTGACTGAACCTTTCCTCACAGCCTGTTCATGTCTCCTCCACGGTCATCCCACCGCCACCAGCCTTTTCCCGGGTCGCAGAGCCTGGCCCAGGAGAGCTTTAAAGATCATGTAGTACCACTCCCTCATTTTAGACAGGAGGAAGCTTGAAATCCCATAGATTTCCCCTCCTCTAGCACACGCTTTGCTAAGCTCAGATGGTCACAGGAACTGAACTTGGCCAGTGGGACAGAGGGCTGACATTTCCCTGGAGGTGTGGAGTGAAAGAGAGGCATCCTTCGCATCCTTCCCGTGATGGGAAGACCTGGAAAGTGAAGTTCCTGAAGAACCTCCACTGGGCTCCCTTCCTCCCCCAGCCCTGGGAGTGGAGGGCAACAGGCATTCAGGCAGGTGGAGACGCCCCGGGGCTGCCCGCTCTGCTCACTGCTGCATTACCTCCCCGTGGCTTCCAGGGGGAACGCTGTGTTTCGCAGCAATCCCCAGCACGAGGGCTCAAAGGTGAGCGACATTGCACAAGAGGTGACTCAACCCTTTGGCTCAAGTCTCTGTCCTCTATTAAATGCAAGTATCCTTGAACAAGAGGTGCCATCATGGGAGAGTAGAGAACCGAGTTCTAGTACCAGATCCCCTGCCAGTACCCAAGAGACTACGGGCAGCATCCTCACACCCGGTCACAGGACACCCTCTCTGAGGGAACTTCAAGGGCTGCCAGGAGTCCAAGGAGAACAGATAAGAATGAATGACCCTCACACTTGACTGTGGTCTCTTCCAGAGGGTAGCTTAGGGGGGAAATGGAGGCGAAGAGAAACTGGGAGGCTGTGAGCCCTGACAGGGAGCTCTACTCTCTGGCTGGGTAGGGGCTGCCCAACACAGTGAAGTCAGTGCTCACAGCTTAGGGCCCGCAACATGATACTCTGGACAACCGTGTCCTGAGCCCTTATGAGGAGGCAGCTCTGTTCCCAGAGATGTGATACCCTGAATCCAAAGTCTCTATCTCTTGAGAGGAGGCTGGAGAGAGGATTCTGGGATAGCTCCTCTCTCCTGCATGAGACTAAGGGATGAGCTAGCTGGAAGGTAGAGGTACCCATCGCGTCCTTGATAATCCCTTATTTACCGGACTAATGCCCCCTGAAGATTTTATACCATAAACACTGCTTGCCAGTTTTCTCCAGTAAAAGATAAGATGGCTACAATTATTTTTGTGGGGTCTTTTTGTTTTGTTGTTTCGCTTCTGAGGGCCTACTCCTGTTTGAGTGTGAGTTTTACCCATTTCAGGCAGAGGAGTCATTTTGGCTTACTCGAGAGGGAGCTGAATTACGTTAGGCAGAGAATCTTGTTGTAGTTGACACTGTGCTTCACATTGTGGTGTTGGTTGGCCTTGGCTTAGCTCAGGGGTTGAGTGAAATAGATAACTGCAATGTTTCCTAGCCGCCTGGCAACTTTTCAACCCGTCTTTGCTCTATTTGGGCAATTCCAGCTTTATGAGTCCTGCTTTTATCAGGAAGAATCCAGAAAATCAGTTCCCAAACTCCTGTGCAATTAGAGTGCAGGCATCTGAATCACAGTTACATTTGACGAGAAGTGAGAACTTTAGAGGAAAAGGCTCTTGGGTGAAACCCATTTTCCTGTCAAGGGGCGCGGCAGAGGTTTCTTTTAGAAGAAACGGGACAGAAATACTATCAGTGGAGTGGCAGTGCTGGTGGCCTTTCCCCTCGGTGGCAGTGGCGCGGCCACCAAGCAGCAGCTCCCCCCCCACCCCGGGGGGTCCGTAGCGTGGATTCAAATGCTGTTCTGTGAGGTTGCTTCTCCAGGCTAATTCTGTGAGCTAGCCAATTTCCTTTCCATAAGCTCCTTTCTGCTCACTTATCAGAATCAGCGTCTGTGGTTGGCAGTGGAGGGTCCTGAGGGACCCAGCAACCGACCGCTAACTCATCACCCCTTCCTAGGGACACTCGGAGCCCTGACATGCTAGCCGCAGCAGCTGCACCAGGAGACTGTCGTCTCAAACCTCGGCCCTCCCCAATGTCTTTCCCGCCTACAAGATCCAGGCCTCCCCTACGTTCCTCTTGGACCTCTCCCCTCATATTGCCAAGCTAACAGCCACCTTGCAGGAAATGGATGGGTGAAGAGGTGGTATGTAAACCCCATTTGACCACTTGGCCTGGTTTCAAAGAGGCACAAGTCCTCGCTCCCGGAGACAGGGGCCAAGGGCTCCTCTAGGATGGCTGCCTGCAAGGAAGCCACTTTGGGGGTTTCCATTCAGGTTCCAAATGCCTGGCCATCATTCTGTTCACAGAGCCTTTGAGGCCTTCTTGCTTGGATAATTCACCACTAGTCCATGATAGAATCCAAAGAAATGCCCAGTTAGCTAACTTCTGCTTGTCTCCAACCAGAAGTATTTACAGAATGTAAACTCCACAAGGACAGGGCTATGTTCACTCACAGAATAATCCTAGCGCCTAGAACCATTCTTGGCACATGGTGGGGTTCTCCATAAATCACTGTTGAACAAATTGTGAATAAGTGATAGAATTTTTTTATACTGCAAACTTTCTACCAGATAATGGGCCTAAAACATACTCTGGTAGGAATAGACAATACAACTTTGGAAATTTGGTATGTCTTGAGAATTTCACACACACGAAATATTTCTATCTGCCTACTCTAGAAGCCTATAGCTATGGTAGGCTACCCAGTGTGAAACCACAGCAGAGAAGACTGATTTACCTCTGTGATATTTTTGGTACCATTCACTAATTAAAATTTATTGGCACCACCCACTAATTAAAATTTGTTGGCACTTGAAATATTTTTTTGAGGCAGCCTGCCAAACCCCCAAATCTCTACTATCTGAAAAGCACCTCATCTTTAAAGACAATGAAGGGGCAATGTGCATATTGACAACTTTAGTCAGCCTGGTCTTTAACAGTCAGCCTGGTCTTTGGCCAGCCTGGTCTTTAACACCTATATAAACTAAACATAAGCCTCCCAAGGATGCCACCCTCCTGTACATGGTTTTCAAGGGATTGTATAGAGTCACAGGTCAGAGAATTTTTAGTCTCTGGCTGATACCATGCTAAAATGTTTGCCTGCATCATCACATTTCTCTTTCAAGGCCTTTGAAGGATGTAAGCCATATAATAATCTCCAGTTGACAAATGAAGAAAGTGAAACATTAAATTATTTGCTAGTGGATGGTGGCACCAAGATTCCAACCCAGTCCAGCTGACACCAGAGCCTACAGCACTAACCACTGAGTGTTCTGTATCTGATCCACCAGAGGGTTTCTGGGACTCCTCCAATGTCTGTATATGGAAGCAAATAGTCAAAGATGATTGTCATCCCCAAATATCTAGTTCCCCCTTTGAGTCTTACAGCACCTACTCGAGGCTCAATGGGAGGCACTATGAGAACTTACACAACCCAGTGACAGTCACTGTTTCTAGAATATTATTCTCTAGTCTTATACCCTGACATGCCCCATCATGCCCCAAATGCAAACTTTTAAAACCTAGTATCTCTAGAAAATATTCTGTGCACTCATTCAATAGAATGCAAAGACTCACTCTTCTATCTTATCTTTTTGGTCAAATATTCTGTTCTCTTGTGTCACTCCAAGTGGACCCAATTTTGCAGTTTCTTTGATGGAAAAGTTCTGGATTGCCAAGTGGTAAAGGTTTGACAGCAAAATCATTTGTTTTAATTCGCCAGAAGGAAAAACTTGGTCACCATTACATCAGCTATTTCAGACTTATCTTCTGTTTGCCGAAGCAAGTTTGCCTGAATAGTTTAAACACTGGTGAGAAGTGGAGGGGGGTGGGTAGTGAGATGGAATCTCGCCTAATTTCCAATCCTTCACCTCTTATCCATCAAAGGAAGAAAGCAATTTAGAGACTATTTTAAAGATAACAGACTCTCAGTCATAGAGCTCTGTTACAGTAAGCTGTGAATAAGTGATTTTTCAGATGCTTCAAAAATACTGTGTGTGGAAAAACCTTTTTTTTCCTTAAAAAAATTTTTTTTATTATGATAGTAATGCTGTGGGAAATGGCAGTTAAAGTCATCAGGAAAAAGAAAAAGTAAAAAAAATACCAAGTAAAATCTGAACTACCTTCTCCATTTCCTGAATCCATTCTCTAGAAATAATCAATATTAAGAATGTTCTAATTACTTGATTTTCCATGAATATGTAAGCACAGATGTATATATTTTATAGTATTTGTATATATGTGGAGAAGCTTTTTGTCGTTGTTCTAAGGCCTAGATGTAAGCTAGGCTTTGTTGAGGTTAAGTTAACTAATAGAGGCCCCTATTTGAAAGTATCTTATCTATACCTCCTTTTTTCACAAGTATGACATTTATGGACATTTCCCTACTTTGGGCAGAGCACTGAGAACCCAGAAATGAAGTGGATGTTGGCCTAAGCTGTTTCCATACTAGAGCTCTTGGCCAGGTCTAATTGTGTTCTGTCCCGCTACCCAAAGTCAAACCTGAAAATACAAACCTGAATTTATAGCCAACACTGGGTAAATAAATAAATAAATAAAATACAACCCAGAAAACAAACAAACAAAAACCCCATGAAAACAATTTCCATTTCTGGGGTGCTTGAGTGGCTCAGTCGGTTAAGCGACCTTCTCTTTGGTTTCAGCTCAGTCCGTGATCTCAGGATCATGAGATCAAGCTCCGCATCAGGTTCAGTGCTTAGCTCGAGTCTGCTTGGGACTCTCTCTCCCTCTCCTTCTGTCCTTCTCCCCTGCGTGCTCATGCTCTCTCCCTCTCCCCCTTCTAAAATAAATAAATCTTTAAAAATATAAACAAAAAAACCCCCACAACAATTTCCACTTCTTTGCCAGAACAGGAAGTTATTGCTGAATAGAGGATATTAATGCTTAAGTTTAGTAGACAAGCGAAGAAAAAGTAACCCAGCACAGCTGAGCCCATTTTTTGGGGGGGGGGGGAGGCATTCACCTCCCATCCTCACAGGGAGGTTGTTGAGCCAAGCATATCAGTAAATGCCCAGCAATGGAAAATAGCCAAATGTTCCCAGGGAGGGGGCTTTCTCACTATCTTGGGCTAACCTAGGAAATCAGATCTTAATAAAGTCCCCGATTACTTTGCCCATGTCTACAACTTAGCCTTTTTCCTGGAACAGGAAAACAGCTGAGACTGTCAGGCAAGTCCTCCTTGCTCATATGATTCCTTTCTTTTGGTTTCTTGTCCACTTTTTTGAAACCCAGGACCAATTCCAGCCCTTCTTTACAAGGGTGGGGCCAACAATTTGGTTTCAGTTTGATTTATCCCAGTACCTAACCCAGTATGGAGTTCAAATAAGAATTTTATAAACACTTTCTGATGCCAACATACGTGTCTTGCAATCTAGACATCTCGACATAATGTTAAACAAACATTACCCACCACAAAAACCAATTGGATCCATTTGTGGTTACTTCAGCCCTGGGTAGTTCCTTCTTGCAAGGTTCTGGCCTGATACCCGTGGGAAGTAGCTTTTGACCCCAGTAGGCTGCTGGCTCAGTGAGTTAAAGCGGTCGCGGAATCATTTTCTGTTTTTCTCAGACCTGTAATATGAAGCTGGAAGGCCCAGCCCCTCCCTAGTGGGTGGCTCAACATTCTTCCTCTGGCACTAAACTTACTTATGACAGTTTCTGTTGAAATTCTTTGGGTTGGCCCGGGTCGGGGGGAGTAGATTCTCAAAAAAGCAATGCACCATCAAGATGTGATTCTCCTCATTCACTTAGAGATCCTGGAGGTATTTGGGAGTGGGCTTTTCGAATTCCATCCTACATGACCTTACCTCCCATGACCTCTTGGAAAAGTTTCCCACCCTCCATAATACTTCCAACTACCCTGAATATAAGACAGAGATGACACAGTGGTTGATTCTCCAGCATTCTCTAACCAAAGGTTCTATATGTTGCTCTTATATTACCCACAATCCTATCATGGCCAATAGTAGCAATAGCTAATGTTTATCAATCACTCGCTACATATACAAGGAATTGTTAAGCCTCTTACATGCCTAGTCTCATTTCGTTCCCATAACAACCCTGTGAGGTGGGTATCCCTGTTATTTCATTTTGCAGACAGGGAAATGAAGGAGCAGTTGGACAGACAACTTGCTCAAGGGCATTCAGCTTATAAATGGCAGGACCACCACTAACCCTGGTCTGTCTGGCTCCAAAATCCACGCTTTTAGTCATGACCCTAAACTGTCAAGTCAGAGTTGATGATAAGGAAAAGGAATCTCGGTTTTATAATTGGCACTAGGTATGTGACATGTCAGAATCAAATGCAAGTTCTTATTCATTTTAAGGTCCCTCTCTTGTGCTCATCTTCTCCCATGCCCAGGATGCTGATAAGTGCACGTCTCCAGATGGACAAGGTAAAAGAGTAAAGGAGTAGTTGAAAGATGCAGAGCAGGGGGAAGGGAGAGAGGACAGGCAAGGGTGGAAAGGATCCTCTTATGGACATAAAGAGAATGTCCTCTGAACTCTCTAGAAAGGTCAGATAGGGCCTGTCAGCTGGAGGAATGAAGATTTTAGTGTTTCCAATCGGACCGGTGTTTTGACCATGAGTTCCAGAGTGTCCAGCCACCAGCCCCAGATACCTCAGGGGGTAGGGACAGCCAAAGTGGCCTGGTGGCCTCCACGGAGGGGGTGGTCGGTCCTACACTTGCTCGGCCTTTGCAGTCTCAAAGAGGTGTATGCTTTTTGAGAGTTGACCAGACTCCCCAGCCCTGTCTCCGCCCTTAACCATCCAAAAGAAACTCACAGACGCCTCTTCCACCCACACTACCTCAGTCACACATCGAAAGAGCGCACCAGTAGACAGCCTCAGCTTGCTGCCCGGAGGAGCTAAGGGCAGGGTGCCTGCCCCAGCAAGGTCTCAGGTTACCAAGACTTCTTTCCCTTTGCACCCCCCGACCCCCAGTTCTGCAGGGCATTTTGAGTGGCTTTTAAGTTTTAGCATAAATAATTAAAACTAGGTTAGCCTTGTCAGAAATAAACACTTGCAGCTGCGATATAATATAGCCTTGGGGGGGTGTGTGTGCGTTTGTGTTTCTTGCTGATACGTAAACCTTGCCCCATGTATGAGTCCACATTCCAGGGGTCACATTCCCATATCTGTTGGCGTAAACTGAAAGCACGGAACTGTCAGCTTCACTCCCTTCAACCGAGCAGCTCCCCGGACGCAGGGGCAGGCTGGCACTGCCAATATGTGGCCGTGGCTGCGAGCTGCGTGTCTAGGTTAATATTTGCTCATGTTTATATCTTGCCTGGTAGGTGGATGGAATTTGCCAAATGATTGTGGTTCCCTGAAAAGTTAATCAATGTCTAAACGAGCCAGTCACAGACCACCACAGAGGTGTAGTGAAGTTGAACTCTGAGTACCTGTTCCCAAGGGCCACGTCCCTGGGGTCAGAGCAACAAGAAAGCTGCAGCGAGCAGTGCATGTGACCTGAAGAGCCCAGGCCTATTGCTGCTGGGCTGTTGTACACTCTATGGAAAGCTCTAGAATCCGAACACAAGGGATGCACCTCCTGGGCATTATATGTGACCTGTCCAACCAACAGGCCTAGCTACAGCCCTGCTTTCTTCAGGTCCCTTCATCATCCTGACCAGGGGACCTTTGGGCCCACTTCATCAGGCCTGTTCATCCTCGAGTTGTCAGCCAGAGGGGCACTTTTATCCCTGCAAACATATACTGAGCTTACATCAGGTGCAACACTTTGAGGACACTAAACGGAAAAAGGTGACTGAGATCCCAGCCCTAAAGCAGCCGACAGTTGAGAGAAGGGAGACGAAAAAGGCAATTATAATCTGGAGTGTGACATGCTTCATGAGGGAGTCTGCCCCCTGAACACAGCCTGGGTGATCAGGGATGCCTCTTAGAGGAGAAAAACAAAATTTGAGCAGAACCCGGAGGGCAGATGTGTCCTCAAAGATGTCCACATCCTAATCACCAAAATCTGAATATTACCTCATATGGCCAAGGATACTTTGCAGGTGTGATTAAGTTAAGTGTCTTGAGATGAGAGGTTATCCTGGATTATCTGGGTGGCCCCAAATGTAATCGCAAGTGTCTTTGTAAGAGGGAGACAAAGGGAGATCTGACTTTGGCCAAGGAGAAAGCAGGCTGACCACAGAGAGGAGCCTGGAGTGATGTGCTTTGAAGATGAGCTGGAGGCCGCCGTACTGGGATACAGGCAGCCCCTAGGAGCTGAAAAAAGCAAGGAAATGGATTCTCTCCTCTGAACCTCCAGAAGGAACCAGGCGAACCAATACTTTGACTTTAGCCCAGTGAAACAGACTTCAGACTTCTGGTTCACTGATGTGACGTCTTGACCTGAAGCACGTCTGCAGTCTGAACTCTCACCACCCCCTTCCCTCCATGCCCTGATATCAACCCGGTCCTGCAGCTACAGTCATAAGATGTGTCTTACCCAGCCTTTGCCATGCCGTGTCCTCTGCTTGGGCCACTTGCAGTCTCCAAACCCCACCCCTCTGTATCAGTTTCCCATTTGCTGCGGTAACAAATTTGCACAAACATAGTGGCTCAAAACAAACCACGTTCATTCTCTTAAACTTCTACAGACCAGACGCAGAGAGGCTACAGGCAACACTCAATCCTGGCTCTGTGGCCCAGTAGTAGCTCCCATTGGGTTTCCAAGCTCTCCTCCAGATCAACTTCATTTCATTCAATTAAATACTGAATCATTCCTGACTTGTACAGGAGTATGCAAGTTTGCTCTTTATGGTAATTGCCTACAAATAACACTGTGCCAGGCTTGAGTTTTTGCGATATAAAATTAGGCGATGCAGGTGGATTTTTCCAACTAGATCTTATGTAACCATGATGAGGAACGTAAATAGCTTGTGAATGGCAGCTGGGCCTGGAACTGGTGGGCTAGAATTTGGGCCCGTGTTTCTATGTCTTTAGGGGATTATATCTGCTGCTGCTGACGATTTCTGGTCTCTGGACCCTTCATCAGGTGCCAGTGTCTGCAGAAAATCGAGATTTTCTTACACTCTCTGAGGTGCCCCTAGATAGAACTTGATACAAACCTAAATCCCTGCAGGAGCCAGTCCAAACATAAGCAGAGAATGGTGATGCCTGTTCTGCCTAAAAGCATTTGAATTCAGATGATTAAAAAATACATCCCAGGCAGCCTGGGGTCAACTTTGTGACCCTAATGAAACTAAGCCCCTTTCACAATCAGCCTTTTCTCACAGATTCATCAGGGCCCCTTTTATAAAGGGAACCCACTGCTGTGGCTTTTTAAAAAATTTGATTTTTAGTGTGGGGAGAGCTAGAGAGGGACCGTCTGAGTAGAGTGGGTGCCAGAATCTTCCTGATGTACAGGCTTGAGCAATTGAGAATAGCAGCTCTCTCACTCCTTGCCACCCCAGCTGCAGCAGCCAAGGGGTAGCTAAACTTTAAAGGACATTGTTAATAATAAACTCAACCACTTAGGAGAAGTCACTGGTTCAGAATATGAACTCAAGGCTGGGGTATGTGGCCAAGGACAAAAGCATTTGAGAGGACAGGCTTTTCCTCTTAGGCAGTGGGAATGTTGTAGCCCTTCAAATGTAAATAAAAGCCAAAAGGGCTTCCTAACACAATGTCCTTATTTAAGAAGAGGTCTGGGAGTTCTCTCAGCCTAATGAATAAAACCTGGGATAAACATTTTTAGGCAAGCTCATTTCATTGAAGGAATCAGGGGAGTGAGTGGTGAGGGAAGATGACAACTGAGTAAATTAGCAAAGAACAAGAGGCCTGGAGCTGTAATTTCTGACTTCTGTTTACAGTTTTGAGATCTTCAGTCTGCATATCTGTAAAATGGTGCTACTTAACTTTGCCCCCAACTCTGTGCACCAAAAAGTTTACTGAAATGAGAAGTGAAATAATATCACTAAAACCCAGCAAAGCTGGCTTATTTATTATTGGCCATGAAAGAGGCATTCCTCCAGGATCTTTATGTATGAATTTATCTAAACTTTATTAAACTTCACAGCAAACGTGGGAGACACTTTGGGATTATCCCCATTTTTAAAGGTGAGTAAGCTGAGGCATTGTGAAGACAAGTATTTTGCACAAAGTCACAGTAGACAGAGCAGGAATTTGAACCCAAGAAGCAGAGTCCAAGATCTTAACTACTATTGTATTTTACAGCCTTGATAGAAAAAGAAAATCCAAATGACTGCCCAGCAACTGTCACTAAAAAGTGATCAAAGTAGTAGAGATAGAGTTCTGTGTTCCAAAAAAAGGTGTAATAGTTTGTATTAGACCAAGCCTACACAGATGTCACACAGATGACAGTGATAAACCCTGGACAAAGCATACGAAACAACCATGTAAAGCCACTAGAGCATGACCATAATTAAGCAGAACCTGGAGGGGAGTTGACACGTGGAAGAAGAACATGACTATGGGTGAGCTTCCCTTTAAAATTTTTATTTTTATGGGTTTTTACCTAGCGGTAGATCTCAGTCAGCTCTGCAAGTTAACTATAATTTGGAAACAAACTGGAAATCTTACCGGCTTGAGGAATCAGATAATTGAATATGGGGCTGCCAAAGCAGCTATAAAGTGACGGGGGGAAGCCTGGAAAGGATAGAGCCAAAGAGATGGAACCCCAAATTCTGTATATAAACTCTGCTCAAATCTCTGGCTAACTTCTGAGCTACACGTATAGGGCAAACCCCAAGCAGTTAAGCGAAGCTAAAAGGACCAAACGAAAAATGCAGCTTCTGTTCAATGGAGGGGAGATAGAGTTTGAAGTTTGAGTTCAACCAAGTTAGTTGCCTATTAAAACAACAACGATAATAAAAATCAACACCTTACTGAAGAACGTACCAGAAACTAGAGTCTATACAATGTATCATTCACAGTGACCAAATTCAAAATCATTAGCTGTTTCAAGAAGAGAGAGAATGTAACCCATCACTCAAGAGAAAAGGCAATCAATGGAGACACACTGAGATGATCCAGATATTGGAACTGGCAGACAAGGTCTTTAAAGCAGCTATTATAATTATGGTCAAGAATGTAAAGAAAAGTAAGTTCACAACCAATGGAAAGATATGAAATCCTAGCAGAAACATAGAAACGATTAAAAAAATAAACAACTTGAAATTCTGGGACTTAAAAATACAGTATTACATAAAAATTCATTGAATAGGCTCAACAAAAAATTGGAGATGACAGAAGAAAGTGTCAGTGAACTCAATGATACATCAATAGGAATTAAACAATCTGAAGAACAGAGAGAAATGAGGTTAAAAAAATGAGGTGATCAGAGACCTGTGGGACAGAATTAAGAGGTCTATCATATGTTACTGGAGTTCTAGAAGGAGAGGAGAAAATGAGGCATGAAAAAAATGTTTGAAGAAATAATTGACAAAACTAATTCAAATTTGATGAAAGACACAATATAATAGATGCAAAAATATAAGCAAACCGCAAGCAGGATAAATACAAGGAAAACCAAATGCAGGAATGTACTCCATCTTAGCTGACAACTGAACATAAAGAGAAAATCACCTAGAGAAAAATGGCACATTACATACAGGGCAGCTAACAATATAAATGACAGCTGATTCATTCATGAAGGACAGAAACAGTGGAGATCAGAAATCAGTTGATCCTCTCTAAAGGGCTGGAATGAAGAAAAAAAAAAAACGACCAGAAAACAAAAAAACCCCTGTCGACCCAGAATTCTGTATTCAGAAAAATCCACTACAAGAAATGAAGGTGAAATAAAGACACTTTCATATAAATAAGAACTAAGAGAATTAGTCATCGGCAGACCTAAACTACAAGAAATGATAAAGTTCTTTCATGCTAAAGGGAAATGATATCAGACAGAAACTCAACTCATCAGCAAGGAATGAAGGATGCTATAAATGCTAAGTATGTGGATACAGGTAAGAGTCTCTTTTTCTCTTAATAGCTTTAAAATACATAGGAGTACTTAGAGCAAAATGTATAACAGTATGTTGTAAAGTGTATAACGTATGTAGATGTAATACATAAGACAACTGGAGCATACAGATGAAGGCAGTGAATAAAACTATATGGTTGCAAAATTCTTACATTTTTGTGAAGTGGTACAATATTGACTCTAAGTAAATTGTAGTAAGTTAAGGGTGTTTATTATAATCCGTAGAGCACTTGCTTAAAAAAAAAAAAGCTAATGCAAATAGGGATCACTAAAAACCCAGAGGATAAATTAAAATGTAATTCTAAGAAAAACAAAACAGAAAACAAAACAAACCTCCACCCCCAACCACAACTACCTCCAGAGAGAGCAGGAAAGAGAAACAGGAATAAAAATAGACTGGACAACCTAACAACAATGAATACCCATATCAGTACATTAATTACATTAAATATGAATTGACCAAAATGCTCCACTTACAATTTAAAAATTATCAGACTGGAAAGAAAAAGGAGGAACCCAATTTTATGCTGTCTACAAGCACAATATAAGTGTAAATTCAGAGGCAGTTTGTAAGACAGGTGGAAAAAGATATATTAACACTAATTATTTATAAAATAACACATTCCATGAGATCATCATAACCCTGATACCAAAACCAAGGAAAGCTATTACAATAAAAGTAACACACACCAATATTCTTCATGAACATGGGTGCAAAAACTCTTAACTAAATATTAGCAAGTTGAATCTCAAAAATAAAAGAAACATCTCCATTAAACACAGGCAAAAGATGTGAACAGATATTTCACAAAAGAGGATACATCACCAACAAATAAGCTTGTGAAAAAGTGCTCAACATCATTAATCACCAAGAAAATGTAAATTAACACCACAATGATACACCACTCCATACCCACCAAAATGGCTTACAGTAAGATGACGGAAAACACTAAATGTTGTAAGGATGTCAGGAAGCAACCAGAACTCTCATACATTATTAGCCGATGTAAAATAGTTCAAACACTTTAGAAAAAAGGTCTGCCCATGTTCTTATAAAATTAAACAGATGCCTCCCCTCCATCTCAGCAATTCTACTCCTAAGTATTTGCCTAAAAGAAATGAAAACATATCCACAAAAGCCTTATACAAGAATATTCATAGCAGCTTTATTTATGATGGACCAACATGTCCATCATCGAGAGAATGGGTAAACAAACTAGGATATATTCATACAAATGGAACAAAATCAATAAGAAAAAGGAATTAACTACTAATAAATGCAAAAAAGGATGAATCCTTACCTGAGTGACAAAAGCCTTACACAGAAAGAGTGTGTGCTGTACAATTTCATTTATATGAAGTTCTAGAATAGGCAAAACTAATCTAAGGTTTAAAAAAATCAGAATAACACTTGTTCTGGGAGTGGAGATGGAGATTGAGTGGGAAGAGGTATTTGGAACTCTTTAAGGTAACGGAAATATTGTATATCTTGATAAGGGTTTGGGTTACACAGGGATATGCATTTGTCAAAACACATTGATTGGCACACTTATGATTTGTGCATTTTAGTTTTTGTAAATTCTACCTGAAAAAAAGAACTATCTACAAATAGTGAACTTTAGTTGATGATATGCAATCTAAAATGTTTGCAGGTGAGGAATGCTGAGGTCTACAACTCAGAAGTGTATCAAAAATAAGATGGAGGGATAGATGGATAGATACATGATAAAGCAAATATTGCAAAATGTTAACAAACAGAATCTAGATAGAGGGTATATGACTGATCACTGTATAGTTCTTTCAATTTTTCTGGATTTTGAAATTTTTTATAGGTTGAGAAAAAAGAGTAGAGAATAGAGTTAAGTAGGGGGAAAAAAAGTGAAGAGGGGGTCTTGGGTTCATAGACAATCAAAGGAATGTATGAGGGAATGATGAGGTGTATTGAAATGTCTGGGGCACTATTTCCAAATTGGATAATCCTGAAAATATTGTGGAGAGCCTTAAAAAATATGGATTTCTTAGCTCCCCTCTTAGAAGTCCTAATTTTGGACTGATCTGGGATAGACCTGGAAATACTTTTTATTTTTTTATTTTTATTTTTTTTAAAGATTTTATTTATTTATTTGACAGAGAGAGAGAGAGAGTGAGAGAGGGAACACAAGCAGGGGGAGCGGGAGAGGGAGAAGCAGGCTTCCCACTGAGCAGGAAGCCTGATGCGGGGCTCGATCCCAGGACCCTGGGACCACGACCTGAGCTGAAGGCTCACTGAGCCACCCAGGCACCCCTGGAAATACTTTTTAAAAGCTCACCAGGTTATCCCTGATAACCATCCATCTTAGGAACCATTGGTCTAAGAGGCCATAGTCACTTTTATCTGCAAGAAGTACTGGGAAAGATACTGTGTACAAGCAAAATCAAGTAATATTTTCATTTTTGGTAATCTCTGTTCACCTGTTAAGCTTGCACTTTGAAAACAGTTTTACACGGAGCGATTAGTAGCGACTGATTTCAGCTCATTGTTATTCCGGTATAATGTAGTCAGATGTCAAATGTGGGCGCTCCTCATTTCCCTACTCAAAGGAGTAGTGATGCCACTCTCAGTTGATGATAAACTGGACGTCTGGGTGATGTTGAAGGCACTGCAACAGATGTGGATGACGGGGGTGTCCTCATGTGGGATCTTGAGCCTGGCGAGGACTGGGTTGGTAAGGAGGTTAGAGTATCTCCTTCCTGCTCCCATCCCCATGGCAAATTCACTTTGACTTCTAGGTAGTTTCCCAGCCTGGGGATCCTCCCCATCTCCTCTCCATGTATCCCAATCCTTCAAAGTCATCAGGTCCCCCTTTCTACTAAGACTTCTCCAACTCCCATGGGGCAGTCTTATTGTATTGATAACCTGCAGAATTCCTATGCTGCAGTGTTCCTTTTTTTTTTTTTAAATCAGAGTGATTATTCTTTTACATCCCAACTTTCTGTTTCCGTACTAGATAGAGAAGGTGTGGCGAACATTTGCTATTTGTTTTGGCTGCCTTGGAATTCCCCACTTCATGAATGAATGTTCACCTCCTGCTAAAAATCAGAACCTTCCAGACACTCAGTTTTTCAGCCTCCCTTGCAGGTAGGATGTGGGCATGTGGCTCTAGACTCCTGCCTCCAACTTAGAATTGAAAGCCTTAGAATCCTAGGCCTTGCCATGGTGACAGAGTCCTCACCAGCTCGTTCCTATGAGGTTGCCCAGTGGTTCTTCCTGTTCTCCAGCCTCTCATGGTTTCTGCCCATTTTCTGAGTCTGGGTCCCAGCTCAGCTTCCCAGTGATACTTTTCTGAATTTCTTTTCTTCTTGAACCAGGCCAGAGTTTGCTTCTGTTGCTTGCAATTAGGCAAATAGATTTGATCTATATAAGCATTTAAGATACTGAACAATTAAGAATTTAGGATTCCAGGTAAGACTCAGAATTTATTCATCCCTTCAAGAATTTTCCTAGCCATTTAGGCAAGTGTCCTTACTTTTGAGATCTCTTGTGTGGTTCTGTCTTTCCAGAGAGCTTGTCTTAGCTCTCCATCCAGATTGTAAACCCTTGAGGTAGGACTTGTTCTGAATCCTCTTGTAGTCCAGCTGAGACGCTAGCCTGTAGTATTGCTCTGTAAATACTTACTGATTGATTGAGACACTAATAAAGGTAATTTGCTTTCTTCAAGTATGAACATTCCTTATGAGGTGGTAATTCCCACTCAGTCCCATGTGTATGTATGTGCATCCTCTGGCTGCAAGAGTCCATTCATTTTGGGTTATCTCTTAGCTCATTGTTTAAGGGCTCGTGTAAGCCTTCTCCAATTTCCCTTTGGTCTTTGGCTTAAAATTGTTTACTCAAAAGGTTTAAGTATTCTCTCGGCCACATTCAAATCTCTGCCACCATGGCTGGTGGGCTCCCTCCCTGCATATCTCAAGGGCTCTATGACCTTTAAGCTGAGAGACCCAGGAAGCACACCAAAGACTGTCAACATGGCTTTTATCCCAGAGAACAAAAACCAAACCTGTACACAGAAGTTCTGTCTGGCCAAGCCATTGTCAAGGCACTCAAGATCAACTTCATTCACTTACCAGTAGTGGCTCTTTCTTAGAAAAGCCACCTGCATTCACACTTCCTTTCCCGAGTCATGTCAGGGGTCTCTAGCCAGCTGAGAATCTGAGAATCTGTGGATTTTGAACATGAACAAAACATCTTCTCCCTGTAGAAACATCCTGAGGAGCAGGTAGATTGGTCTTAACTAAAGCTGCTGTCTCCTTTCCAGTATTTTTACAGATATGGCCTGGATCTGTGACCTCATCGATCAACCTACCGTCAGAGATAGAGTGAGCACTTACTATGTGCCTGTAGGTGGCCCAAAGAAATAAAGAAGACAGAGCCCTGCCCTTAAGGGTACTAGTTCAGTTCAAGAAATATTTATAGACTGCCCACTTAGGCAAAATGGTATAGGACAGTGTGCCAAAACCAGGGGTTCATCTTGGCTTAGAGCTACGAGGTGGGTCTGCCAAGTCTTTGCTACTGAGGCAGGAGGTCCCAGGTTCCTCAGGGTATGTCACAAGGCTCTCAGGGTGGAAGGGCCAAGGTGACAGTGTCCTGTGCCAAACAGCTGGCCATGCTCAAGCCACTGAGAGTCCTTGATAAAGAGGCTGATTCCTGGGCCCTACCTTCAGAGGCTCTGGTTCACTAGGTCTGGGGGGGAAGACCAGGAATCTGCATTTTAATTAGTGCCGCTGGTGGTTCTGATGCAGGTGCTCCAATGACCAAACCTGGAGACAATTTCACCTTCAGAGGCATATGGGATATAAATTTCACCCAAACCTCCTAAGGCCGCACCATATCCACCAAACAAAGGAAGTGATCACTCGTTTTTAACCACAGCCACTAGAGAGTGGATACACCTGGTATTTCGACATTCTCCCCAACTGCAAAAACAAAGTGTGCCTCCCACTCCTTTGTGGCTAACAGCTTCTATGAACTAACAGGGGAGAGCAGTTTATTACTTCTGGCACAATTCCCATTGTTTCATCCTACAGAAAATCTGCAGGTTTTGCCCCAATAGAGGACTCTGCTTAAGGCCCACTCCCCTGGGCCTGATGATAGCTACCCCGACCCAAGAGTCCTGAAGGACATAGAGCTCAAGAAATCCACTGCGAGCTCATCAGAGGAGGCTCCAGAGGGGAGCTGGGCCATCCATGGGGACAAGGAGAGCCCAGATGGAAAGGGACAGATTGGGAAATCTGGGCTGGGAAAGTAGCAGGAAGGAAGGTTTTGAGGTGGGAATGACCCTCCTTACCTGTGAGGGCTCCAGCCTCAGCACATGGGAGCCCCCGGCTGTGGGGGGAGGAGGAGGACAGTAATGGGGTTCCTGAGCGAGAGGAACTAACCCCACTGCAGACTGTGGATGGATGTAGGGGCCAAGGAGGAGGCGGGTGGCCCCTAGAAGTGTCCAAACCCTCGGGTCTCAGCAGCAGGAAGCAGTCAGGCAGAGACTCCTCTGAGGCCCAGCCTGGGGAAGGGGCAGCAGCAGAATGATCTCACCTGGAATTGAGGGCAGAGATTCAAGCAGGGGAGGAAAGGGCTGACCCTAGAAAAGGGGGGCTTACTAAAGTCACCATCAAAGAGTACTAGCCAGACAGTAAGCCCTGAGACAGTGAGGGAGGGTGTCAGGACAAGGTGAGGTCAGTCAGTGGATTAATAGTGGAAGGCAGGCCCTGGCTGGAACGCACTCCCAGTTAGAACAATTAGGAAGAGAAAAGGGAAACTGAGGCAATAAAAAATTGGGGGGTCTAACCATAAGTTGGACAAATACCCACGTATCACTACACAGTTTCTAGAGATGCCACATTTAAACTTCCCTTCCCCCTGGGCCCCTCCTCCATCTCGAAGCCAAAAGTTCACATTATTCCATAGGGCACCCAATAAATGTCCAATGCTCCTCTAAATCAATTTGACTTCTTTTGTTCCTTGATAGATGGGAGGAACCAGCCTCAGCTGGGGTAGGGGTGGAGGCTACAGGACCCTTGTGTCAAGGTCTGTAACCCCAAGCCTTGTCCTGTTTTCCATTAATAATATCATTAAGGCCAATGTATCTGAATGGGATCCTAAGAACTTATCTGAAGATTAATATCACAAGCCTGATATTGAGCGCAAAGCTCTGCAATGTATTTGTGCTCAGGGAAGATGTTTGCTAATGTTTGGCTTTTATTTCCCTTGGAGCTGGTATACATCAGTGAGGCCTGGGGATAATGAATAACAGCACAGACTATAAATTTTAAAACGAACAAAATAAAAACTCAAAGAATGCTAATGCAGACCAGTGCTGGGATATGCTGCGTGTTGCTAAGGCCGTGATGATTAGACTTTAGTGAGCAGATTCTATTATCTGGTCCTTAGAAGCAGTAGGTGGCTGCCTTTTGATTGTATTAGTTCCTGAGTTATAAATTCTCAACATGTTACCTTGCAAATGTGACAAATGGGGCGAGAGCAGGAAGGCAAGGGAGGGCGGACTTGGGAAAAAGACGGATGGGGTCTCTGGCAGGGGCCACTGGCTTCCCACCAAAACCCATCTCCCCGTCTTGCTGGGTGAGAACTAGGCAATATTGCCCAGCTCCTCTTGCAGGTAAGGGTGGCCAAGGACTGGCCAACTGACTTCCAGCCAATGGAGCGTGAGGAACTTCTGAGACAGCAGCATGCTTCCTTTATGGTCTTGTTTCCCTTCCACTGGCTCAAGGCCCTTGGGGATGATGGGGCCACAGCTGGAAGGAGCCTGGGTTCCTGAATCACCCTACAGCATAGAGCCACCTGCTGATCTGGAACATCCACCCTGAAATGTCCCATGATCTAGAGATACACTTCTAATGTATTTGAGTCCAGGCATTTTGGGGTCTAGTTGTTACAGTGGTTTAGCCTGTCCTAAGTAAAGCAGGGCCAATTCAGCATTCCCACCACAGGAATTCTGGAATGGGAAGGAGGACCACAGAAACTTTGCTTTTCATGAGAGCTCACTCCTAGGGCTTCAGGAAGAAAGATGCAGAGGACACTGGAGCTGATGGTCAAGGCCGGGGACACCAGAAATAGGACCCTTGAATGAAGCATGGAGGGTGGTGGGGGCTGACCCTTTCCTGAGGTGGGAAGAGAGCCTCAAAGCTCTTGCTGGGCCACACCCCGGTAAACAGGGGGAAAGACTTTAAGAATGACAGTCATTCAAAATGCTCTCTGGAAATTAGGGTCCATTTCTTCAGTAGAAGGAACCAGAAGTTAGTCAAACAAACCAGCCAAACAAATCTACCACCACAGCTTCCTCTGAGGAGTTGGTACAAAGGCAAACCCAAGGAGGGGCTGTCAGCTTACATAGGAGTGCAGCTCTCGTGGCCCCAGGCACCAGGGGTTCCTCGGTAAATTGGTCCTGGGAAGGCACCACTGGTGAGTGTGAATGCAGAGACCCTCAGTGGGATCAGGAGCAGCCGCCTCAATGAGGCCTCAAGGGACAGTGTGTAAAGGACCCCAACAGCAGCAGCAAGAGATTGATCTAGGACCTCAGGAGGAAGGCCTGAGAGACCGGTATACGAGCTCCAGTGACACGCCCTTGACACACCCTTGAGGTTGAACTCCAGCCCTTCATTATCTCCTCCAAGACTCTATGACCCTGGGAAGTGAACAGTACATTTAAATACGTATTAAATCACTATGTTAATGACATTCCAACACGGCTCTTGGGTATTCATCTGTGAAGATTGACTCAGTGGAAAAGACATTTTCAAACTGGAGGGAAAAAAACAAGATACTTTTCTCCAAAGTATTCATTCAATAAATATTTACTTAGGGGTTACAAAGAGAAAGAAGGCCTGCCTCCTGCCCTATTGAGCTAATAAAAAAGGAATGTGATTTTCCAAAGCAGAGGTATGTATATCAAGAAGAGGAAGGAGCAATTCAATAAGAAAAAGAGCATTCAGGGAGAGAAAGAAATGAAATATATTAAAATATAAGAATCTAATAATGTGTGGACAATGAATTTGATTATATTCCAGAATTATTCCACAATTTTACTTTTAAATTCTGTCAACATTCTAATCTATTTAGCTAGACATGAATGACATCTTTGTGTACACTCAGAAGGAACTGAATTTTAACTAGCTGTAAAAAGCCATACAATCACTTTCCTGCCCTGGAGAAGGTGTGAACCAGGCCTTTTGCACTGAATTTTAGCTTGGTGGGTTTGAGAGCAGATCTGTCCTGTGCCCACCCCCTTTCCCCAAGTGGGAAAGGATAGAGATGCTAGGGGAGAGGAGGTAAGGCTAGACTGTTAGATCTTTGCATTCTGGAGGTCTCTTGCTTTTATTGGGAGAGCTGCAAATCCTCAGAACCACGTAAGCACTCACATTAAAACACAAAACATCCAAAGTAAAATTAAGTTTAAAGTATTACTTACAAAACTAAACATACTCTTGCCATACAATCTAGCAATTGCGCTCCTTGCAAACTTAACTCTCGTACAAAAACCGGCACAGGGATGTTTATAGCAGCTGTATTCATAATTGCCCAAATCTGGAAGCAGCCAAGATGTCCTTCAACAGGTGAATGGATACACTGTGATACATCCAAACAGTGGAATAGTATTCAGCAATAAAAAGAAATGAGCTAAGTAGCCACGAAAAGACTGAGAGGAACCTTAAATGCATATTACTAAGTGAAAGAAGCCAATCTGAAAAGGCTACATACTGTGTAATTCCAACTATGTGGCATTTTAGAAAAGGTAAAAATGATGGAGACAGTAAAAAGATCAGCGGTTGCTAGGGGTTGGCGCAGGAGGTGAGCAGTAGGGGACTAGAGAGGAGGAGGGACGAATGGGCAGAGCGCAGAGGAATTTGAGGGCAGTGGAACTAGTCTGTGGGATACTGTATTGGTGGATACGTGTCCTTCTACATTTGTCAGAACCCACAGAAGGTACACCAGGAGTGAATCTTAGTGTACACTAGGGACTGTAGTTAATAATAATAATAACTGATTCATCATGTGTCACAAATATATCACACTAATGCAAGGTGTTAGTAACGGGGTGGGGGAAGGGAACTCTGTACTTTCTGCTAATGTTATTCCATCCTCCGGGCTCTGATGTCAGCCCCACAGTCCAGATCTACTAGTCTGAGTGGCTCATCCAGAGCTGCCCGCACAGTTCAGGAGTCATCCGGACTAGTTTGTGCTCATGGAAGTTACCACTGGTCTTCACTGACTGCGGGGAAAGCCAGGTGGGTTGCATTCTGGAGCTTGGCCGATTCGGCTGCCCGTGCTCTGGCTGTAGGTTCCTCAGCCCCGAGGCCAGAGAAGAGGAAGAAGAAGTAGGGCTAAGAAGGGAGGTGGGATGGAGCAGTGGGAAGCTCACAGGCTCTGGGGGCAGCGGCTCTGGGCTGGGGTTCCAGGGCTCCCCTAACTCACCTGTGAAAGGGATCAGTATAGCAAATACTTTATGCGGCTCTTGGAGGGAACAAAGGAGATGTTAGTTGTAAGACAATGACCACAATGCCCGGAATGTTGAAAAAGCTTAATAAATGTTATACTTATTAAAATAAAGGGAAAAATGAAGGGGGTGGGGATCGGAGGGGGAGACGAACCATGAGAGGCTATGGACTCTGAGAAACAAACTGAGGGTTCTAGAGGGGAAGGGGGTGGGAGGGTGGGTTAGCCTGGTGATGGGTATTAAAGAGGGCACGTACTGAATGGAGCACTGGGTGTTATACGCAAACAATGAATCATGGAACACTACATCAAAAACTAATGATGTAATTGGGCGCCTGGGTGGCTCAGTTGGTTAAGCGACTGCCTTCGGCTCAGGTCATGATCCTGGAGTCCCTGGATCAAGTCCCGCATCGGGCTCCCTGCTCGGCAGGGAGCCTGCTTCTGCCTCTGACCCTCCCCCCTCTCATGTGCTCTCTCTCTCTCATTCTGTCTCAAATAAATAAATAAAATCTTTAAAAAACAAAAAAAACAAAAAAAACTAATGATGTAATGTATGGTGACTAACATAACATAATAAAATAAAATTAAAAAATAAAACTCATTTTATTAATACTAATAAATTATAATTAAAAGAATAATAATAAATGTCATTATAACTCCTTTCTCACGGGTTTTTGGCAAGGAATGGCTCAAAGGAGAGATCATGAATAATTGCTCAAGACAGAAGCACAGTTCACAGACGAGAAATGGTAGCTTTGTGATTACAATGTTATGTTATATTATTCGTAGTCATGACATAGCAAAGGATAGATACAGATGCTCGAAAAACCCACGGTGAACTCCTGCCGGGTTCTATTCACAAAGGTTGCAGTTCTAAAAAAAAAAAGTCTGCTGACAAAACGGTTACCAGAAAATCCCATTTGGGTTTGCACTGTTATCTGGCTTTGATGGGCGGTCGTCGCCTGGGTGACATTTCTAGAGCCCGTGGTCTGAGGTGCAGTCACCTCCCTCCCTGAAGGCTTCCACACTCCTCCAGCAAGAGCATCTTTTATGAGATGACAGGAGAGGCCTTCATAGGTAGGCAGCCCGTTACATAGTGGGACCGACGGGTCTGCAAGAGAGCGAGGGCCGCTTTTAATCCTCACCACGGGGGCCCAGCAGGCCATCAAAGCTCAGGCAGGGGATCACAGGCCCCTAGGGTGACCGGCTGTCCTGGCCTTGAGCAGACATGGCTCCAGCGGGCTCTCCCCGGAGGCAGAGATGACTTCCAGACTCTAGCCAGCTGGACCCAGTGTCCTTGATAATTCTGGCTTGGTAGTGTTGGGGCACAGGATGCCTGAGCTTCTACTCCTGCTGCTGTGGGGGATGGGGGGCACCACCATGCTCCAAATGTCCTGAGAACTCTTCTTTCAAACTGGTCCAGAACATGAGGAAAAGCGACTCTGGCCTCTGACACAGAACTTATGTAGGGGTGCGTGCACAATAAACATCTCTGGGGTTTTCCCTCCAGACAGCGCACGGGCCCCCGTGTGTGATATGTGAGCCACACACTGGCTGGGCTTATACTGTAAATATATGCTCAGTGCCTGGACCACTAGGTATTTGGCTCTTTTGTTGCTGTGATAAAGATTTGCAGAGTGTTCATGGGGAAAAGAGCTCCTGCCATGGGCAGCATAGGGCTGCAGCATGATTCATATTAGGCAGATAAGATCAAGGTCCTGTCCCATCCCCAGCACTCCTGTGACTTTCTTTCTTTTCTTTTTTTTTTAAAGATTTTACTTATTTATTTGAGAGAGAGCGAGAGAGAGGAGGAGTAGAGGGGGGGAGGAGCAGAGGGAGAGGGAAAGAGAATCTCAAGCAGACTCCACACTCAGCACGGAGCCTGACGTGGGGGCTCGATCTCATGACCCTGAGATCATGACCTGAGGCAAAATCAAGAGTCGGGCGCTTAACCGACTGAGCCACCCAGGGGCCCCACTCCTGGAACTTTCTGGGGAACAGTGAGAGGCAGGAGGGTCTTCATTAACCTGGGACAGGGCAAAGACCGGGCCTGTCTAGGGCCACCACTCCTCTGAATGTCCCTCCACTGGGAACTGTGTGACACGAGCCATACATCAGAATAGTGAAAGCAGGGGCTAATGTTTAGAGCGCTTACAGTGTGCCGGGGGCCATGACAGTCTCTGCAGCAGAAATGCGCAGAGCTCATATTTCGCAGGTCTAACCTGGTCCTGGCCGGGATTCACTTCAGTGGTTAGTGCCCAGCCTGGTAGTAAATGTCTTCACTACCGGCATGGGGCTCTAGCACAGGCCTCCATTTCACAGATTAGGAAACTGAGGTTGAGAGAGGTAGCAGCCTTGCCTGAGATCAGACAGCTTGTCTGTGCAGAGTCTGGATGCAAAGCCAGGTTGTCTGACTCCAGACCTTGGCGCTTAGCCTGTGCGTCCGCTGCGTCCTGGACTCACGCTTGGAGGAGCGGCCAGTGAGCACTCTTCCGACACAGTCGACACGAAGGGAGAGCTCGACAGCATCGGGGCGTGGCTCACCGTCCTCCACAAGGCTGCTGGGAGCCCGCAGGGCTTCCGACCCAGCAGCTCTTCAACAAGAAAAGACCCTTAGGCCTAAGGAGGGAGAGAAATGAGGCAAGAGGGGTGTCCGTTGCAAGGCCTGTCCTCTTGGAAAGGAAGTCAAGTCTTCGAATCATCTTCCCGGCTCGTGAAGCTGGGACTTACTGGACCCATTCCTCTGCATCCTCTCCACATTTCGTGCAGAGTGCAAAGTTAAAGGATGGGCCAGACCTGACTGCTGTCTCAGCCCGGGATGTTTGTCATCACTATTCTCTACTGCCCCACCCCCTTTTTAGGAATTTCAAAACAGAGAGGGTATGATTTGGTCTGTGGCTTTTGTATAAATTTATTTATTTATTTATTTTTTTAAAGATTTTATTTATTTATTTGAGAGAGAGAGAATGAGAGAGAGCACATAAGAGGGGGGCGGGTCAGAGGGAGAAGCAGACTCCCCGCCGAGCAGGGAGCCCGATGCAGGACTCGATCCCGGGACTCCAGGATCATGACCTGAGCCGAAGGCAGTCGCTTAACCAACTGAGCCACCCAGGCGCCCTATAAATTTATTTTATACAGATATATTTCCTCAGCACCTGCTATGGACCAGGAACATTCATTCATTCATGCATTCATTCAGCTGATTTATTATGGGCCAAGCCAGGTGCTGGGCTCTCCCTGGTGAAGCTCAGCAGTGGTCTCACCCCAGGGATCTTGCAGCATTGGGTGGGGCAGGAGGAAGGAAGACTGGGGGAGGTGGTGGGAAAACTGGTTTACAGTTGTTAAGTTTCCTGTGAGCCAGTAGATGACATCATTTGATCCTCTCAGTAGACTGTCAGGTAGATGTGCTCATTATCGCCATTTTACAAATGAGCAAGTTAAGTAAGATTTGGCAAAGTTAGGTAATTCGCCCGAAGTGTCATGGCCAGTACACTGTGGAGCTGGGTTTTGAACTCAGATATCCGACTCCAAAGCCTGTGTTTTTATTTGCCGCCTTGTATTCCTTGCCTTTGACATGTATTATTAGCCCCAAACCCGCAGGGAGTCACTATCAGTCCCATGTAACTGATAGGGAAACCAAGACTCGGAGGGGAAGGTGGCTTGCCCAGGGCCTCTCTGGCGAGAGCAGGGATCTGAGCCCCGGTAGTCTGGGGCCAAGTCCAAGGCGTGCTTGTTACTCCGCAGAGCCTCTCTGGGATACAGTCCTGGGGCCGGGAACTAGACTGCGGGAGGTCCCCGCTACAGCCCAATTGGGCCTTAGCCCAAGCACTGGTGTAACAGGCTGGGTGGCTGAAGACTGTTTCGCTGATGTGTTCAGGGCTGGCACCCAAACATCTCTTGAAGCACTCTAGGAAGCTGGGTAGGTGGGAGGGGATGGCCCGAGGAGTGCAGGTAGGGGTGGGTGACAGGGAAGCCCCCCGCGAAAGAGGGTGACTTGAGAGGCCTTTGTGCTCTTCTCTTGTATTTCACGTTCCAGTTCCATACCCTGTGATTTGCATCATTTTGAGTGAGAAGAAAGAGGCTGCTGATTCACAGTGAAAGGAAATGGCATAGATTCTGAAACTTCCTGTTTGTCTGGTATCTGCAAAGATATCTGTGTTATGCAAATATCCTCACTCCCGAAAAATGCAGGCGTGTACACACACGCACACCCTCCGCCTGACCCTGTGCACTAGGTCTCCTCTGTACCAAGTACACTGAAGAATGATTCCACTAACATGGTAGCCAAGGTACTGGGGGAACCTGCTGTAGGAATTTAGGATCATTAAAATAGCAGCATTTGCATGTGGTTCGAATTGCTTAGCAGATGTCTCTTCCAGGTGAGCCCTTGCTCTGGCCCCTGGCCCAGGGCTGGTTTGGTTTCCACCTGGCAGAGCCTGCGAGTCAGGGATCCCTTATGAGGGAAGCAGATGTGTGAAGAGGCCTCATCCCGGCCCCAGGCTCCTATCCAGCCAAGGAGCTCCATTTCCTCGTGGCTCAGTTTTCTCTCTAGGAGCTCTTGGAATGTGCCACATCCCACTCCCAAGCCCCCAGTAAGTTGAGATAATGACAGATGTTGAATATTTTCTGTTGGTTCGCTGTGATCTTTATGCAGGTCTTTCTTTCAAGATCAGTTCAGGTTTAAGCCCAAACCTGTGGCTTGCTGAGCTGGTCTGTGCTTTCAGAGAGTGATGACCTCTGGCAAGGGCCTGAGACCCACCCTGCTCCACCAGCTGCTGGCTGCCTCCACGCTGAGGAACTTTTTAAAAAAGCTGAATGTAAGCTTCGATTTTAATAGGTGAAAGTGAAAATGACATGTGACTTCCAGAAGATTCTCATAGATTCAAAAGAATTGTTCTTTGTCATGAGTTGAATAGCATTCTTCAAACGGCTGAATGCTTTTCTCATATTCAGAGTTGCCTGAATTAGGGGAAATGGATATAAATTGTCGCAAGAGAGAAATCTAGTTAGCCATAAATTAAAATAATTTTTTTGGTTTTTTTACTCTTTACTCTCTTCCTGAGCCCACCCAAGAGCTCTCACCTGGGCAGTGGGAGGGTGGCCGTTCCTTCCCCTGTCTAGAAAGGGATAAGGCTGAGGTTCCAGCCGGAGAGTCCATCACCTGGCCTCAAGCTGGGTTTCTGGATTCTAGGCCAGTGGCTGCCCCATTACGAAAGGGAGTGGCCCAGAGGCAGGAGCATGGGCTGGTAGAAGTCAAACTTGATTCTGCTATTTACCAACTGTGTGGCCTTGAGCAAGTTTGTTAACCTTGCCAATTCTCAGACTCTTTTAACTGCAGAATGGGGTTTTCATGAAGATGACAAGAGACATATGTATATAAAAATGGCTGGTTCCAGGAACCAGATCAATAAGGGAAGTGTCATGGTGGCCACACCATTCTTTGATAGAGCCTCAGTCACTGCAACGGGTCACGTGGGACCTGAAGGGTCTTCAGAGTGCTCCTAGAATCTGTCTTTGAAGCAGAGGGTTCCCACAGAGACTACTCTTGCTTTAGGGATGTCTGTGAGGAAAAGGATGGGAGGAATAGTGAACATGTTTGTGAGAAAGTTTCTCTCCACCTCTTGAGAGGGGCCCAAGGCCAATGTCTACACTTATCTGAGAACTTGACCTGCTTTCTCTTTGCTGGCTCAGGCTCTAAGGAAATAAGAGATCAGCCTTGTGCTTCTCCAGTCCTGCAGCTGTGACCCATGTCTGTAGAGAAATGGAAACAGATGCCCTAATGCACAACCCATGTGAGGCAGCTAAAGACAGAGATTCAGCGCATTTAGCCACTGAGCACTTCCTGGGCACCTCCTGAATGCCTGGTGTGATGTCAGATATCACAGGGACTTGTCACACTAGAATAATAGCTGACATCTGTGGAGTCCCTACTGTGTGCAAGACACCAGGCTGGGTTTTTGCAAACAGGGTTTCATTTAATTCTTCCAGGAACCTCTCAGGGGGGCACGAATATCCTCTTGATCGATGAGGCACAGAGAAGTTAAGTTCCTTGCCCAAGGCCACACAGTAGCAGGTGGGACCTGAATGCACCTTCTGTCTGCAGCAGTCTGTGCTCGCCACCACCACTCTGAGCATGTAACAAGTACCCTCCAGCCTCTAGGAATTAAAAGGCCTGGAGATGAAACACACAGCCCGAAATGCTGAAATAAGGATACAGATGCCAAAGAACCCAGAAAAGAAACACAAAGAAGGAGAGGCAGCTAGGGGTGACTTCATGGAGGAGGCAGAGTGGGGATGGGATCAGAGAATGTCTGGGGAAGGTAGGGGCAGGAAAGCAAGTGGAGAAAGGGAGAAGGTGCAAACCTTGAGGAAACTGGACTCAGTGTGGTGGCACGTGGGCTCCTCAGAGGCCACTTTGGTTGCCTTGGAAGTGGGGACAGAGTCTTTGGAGAAGGCCGCTAGGCTGGCCTTTGGGTGTCTGTCACCTGCTGGGTTCAGGGTTCTGGGGAGTCTGACCATCCTGCTCCTTCCAACTTGGCGGATGGGGTTTGATGAGGGTGTCTGGGGGGCTGATGGTTATCTGGGCAGCTTCCGAGTGGATGGGCCAGGCCCCTGTCCTGATTGGCCGTGGTGCTTGCTGCACTGCTAGTTAATTATTTGCCTCACCCCTGTGGACACTGGCCTGTGCAGCAGGGCTTTCTAGTCAGCTGAGCCAGGTAGGTCAGGTTGGAGCAGTGGGTGCTGCAGAGGACAGAGGGAGCGGGAAGGGGCAGATCTGCTCCCTTCCTGTCCCCATGCACCCTGGAGGGGCGAGGGCCAGCAGGGGTTGGGCACAAGTGGCCAAGAGGGGTGGGTACAAGTGGCCGGAGGGGTGGGCACAAGTGGCCAGAGGTGGGGGTGGGCACACCCTCTGCTCTTCGTGGACCCGGCATCACCCAGGCTCCCCAAGGACGGGCAGCCTCAGCAGGGATCAGGGCCCAACCTTGCAGGACCTTGGGTCTTCCCCGGGGGGAGGGGGCACTGTCCCAGCAGCAGCGCTGAGACCCTCTGCAAGCCACTTCAGGGCTACAGAGGTCCGCAGTGGGGGCAGAGCACGAGAGGGAAACGCTTGGCTTCCTCCACACCTGTTCTTCCCTCGTCTGCCCCATCTCAGGCAGCACAGGCCAGCACTGCAGGCCTCAGGGGCACAACTCAAAGTCTTATCCTGTCCACCTCCAAAACAGCCCTCAGCCGCCCACTTTCCTGCAGGGCCACGTCCGGCTGATTTCTCTGCCTCAGTCACTGCAGTGGCCTCCATTGCCACACGTAGTTCTCCCGAGCCTGTTCCTCCCCAAACAGCCAGACGACCAGTGATAAAACAGAAATCAAATCACTGTCTCGCATTGTTCTCTGCCTCCCGGTCAGCAGGGCGCGAGGGGCCCTCCCTGACTGCCCCATTCTTGGGCTGACTCATTCATTCACTCATTCATTCATTCATTTCAACACACATTCATCAAAGCCCGATCACATACTGTTTATGGACTGGGAACAGTGACAAAACACAAAACCCCTGATCTCATGGAACAAAGTATTAGTGGAGGGGAGGGCAGACAGTCAGTAAACCAATATATGAGATGGTAGATGGTAAACCTGTGGAGAAAACAGAGTAAGGCCAGGAAGTAGGGAGAGCAGGGGCTGGGGGTGGGCGTCGGCGAAGGCGTCTTTAGGAAGGTGACATTTGAACAAAGACTTGAAGGAAGCGAAGGAGTGAGTCATGGGGATTGCAGGGGAAAATTTGTTCCTGCAGAAAGAACAGCAGCTGTGCCCTGAAGTGGGAACACCCCCGGCTGCTCGGGGTATTTTCAAGGAATACCCTAGCTCCTGTTGGTCACTACCAGGTTTTCGTCTTTAACACAGCATTTGCACAATTTGTAATTTATGTCTGTTAGGTTCTTGTGTGTTTTCTGCCACGAGCTGTCAGCTCTCTATGGTAACGGTGTGTCTGTCTTACTGACACCTGAATCCTTCGTGTCTGGCACGGGGCCTAGGGTCTCGAAGGTGCTCAGCAAACGTTCAAACGAGGTGATGAAGCGGGAAGCTGGTGTACTCCAGGGACACCTGTGAAGGGTCCCTTTGGGGCTTCTGGGAAATGACTGGGGCACTCTGAAGGAGGTGCCGTTCTACTTCAGGCGGTGTTCTGTGTGTGGTGGGGTGGGGTGGGGGTGAGTCACTGCGACCTGGGCATCAGTGTGACCCTACTGTGTGTCCAGGCCGGTGACCTCTGGGATTCCTGGCTGTTGGGCTAGTTTACGGAATAAAAAGCGAAGGCATGCCTCCATCTTACTAGCTCCGATACCTTGTTTTGGGTAGTCATCTTGCCCTCCTCCCACTGTTCCTCTCCCTAGGAACGGGATAAAGCCTTCTAACAGAGCAGACTGACTCTCCTCACAGATGTCGTTCTCGTTCCAACAGCTCTCCCACCTGTGGCTGGGGGGCAGTTCTGGCTCATAGATTTACAACACTCTTGCTCTCCCAGCCAGTGGTATGGAACACGTGAGAAGCAAATTCTACCTTTAATAAGAATTTCTTGCAGACACCGGAGACTGGCTGATTCTTTTTCACTGTGACTGGCCAGCTCTGGTTGCTGGAATGTTAAATACTGATAAGGAGGAGAAGATAAACCCTGCTACCCTCCCGGGCCCCAAATTTCCCCATTCCTGAGCCCAGTCTTCCTTGTTTGAGAGAGACTGCCAGTAGCCTACTCTGTACCCAATTTGCCCTTCTGCCTTACCGAAAAGTACCTAATTCGGGGAGGGGCAGCAACACAGCCAGCTAAAGGTCTACATTTCCCAGTGCTCTTAAAACTAGGGATAGCCAATGAGGTATAAATGCAAGGAGCTGGATGGGGCTTCTTAACAGCTTCTTAAAGGGAGCTGGGAAATGTGCTCTCAACTCTCTACCCTCTGTCCTTTGAACGCTACTATGATTTCCGGTGCTCCAGCAACCATATGGGACCAGGAGACGACCCTGAAAAGGGACGCCACACTCTAAAACACTGACTCTCAGTCTTTAAGGCTGAGAAAGGAGAAAGCAGCTCCTGACATCTGGGAACTGGCCTGACACTTTCAGCTAGGCCTTAGCTTGTCTGAAGCTGGCCTAGATGTTTTCTTGTTGGACATAAACGATCTCACAGAATGCCATCAGTCAACGTCACTCTGCAACTGTGATGAAGTGAGTCAAAATGGACTGCCTCGTAATTTTATTTAAGCACAGACAAAAACAACCACAAAATACTAAATGTCTTCCTTTCCTTGCTAATAGGAGTGGTGGCTGCTTCTTTACCAATTACACATTTAGCTTGGATCTGGTTTACCCTCCTTATTGATAAGATTTACTAAGATAGTCAAAGAACTGTCCCATTTCCTGACAAAACCCAATCCAGAGCAAATGCCTGCTTTCTTGGGCCCTCCCTAAATTCACCCAACCAAGGCCAAGTCCTGCAAGTCCTGTCAAAACCCTTCCTACTGAGATGGTCCACCGTTGCCCCAGGTGTGCGGTCTCCCTCACCATAGTGAGGATAAGCCCAACCTGTTCAACTACAGGTGTTTCAATCACTTGGGGATTGATTATAATGCAGGCTGTGGTTCAGCAGGTCTGGAGCAGGCCCTTTTCATTTTTTTTTTTTTATTCTTATGTTAATCCCCATACATTACATCATTAGTTTTAGATGTAGTGTTCCATGATTCACTGTTTGTGCATAACACCCAGTGCTCCATGCAAAATGTGCCCTCCTCAATACCCACCACCAGGCTAACCCATCCTCCCACCCCCCTCCCCTCTAGAACCCTCAGTTTGTTTTTCAGAGTCCATCGTCTCTCATGGTTCCTCTACCCCTCCGATTTCCCCTGCTTCATTCTTCCCCTCCCGCTACCTTCTTCTTCTTTTTTTTTTTTCTTAACATATATTGCATTATTTGTTTCAGAGGTTTCATTTTTCTAACAAGTTCTCACACTCTGAGTAGCAAGGCAGTCAAGGATGATGAATCTGAATGCCAGAAGGGCTTGAGTTTGACCATGGGGCCCCCACATGAATCCTGGACTGCTTTCTGGAGAAAATATGACTGGTTTTCAATGAACTCACTGCTATTTGGTTCTTTATAAACTAGCAACCCAATCCAACCCATTGTCCTTGTTCTTAGGCAGACATGTGGTTACAGTTGTAGGAGCCATTGGTGAGATGTTGTGGTGGCTAGGTATGTGCAGGCCGCAATGAGGCTTGGGCAATTATTATTATTATTTTTTTAAGACTTTATTCATTTATTTGACACAGAGAGAGAGAGAGAGACAGCTAGAGAGGAACACAAGCAGCGGGAGCGGGAGAGGGAGAAGCACGCTCCCGGCCTAGCAGGGAGCCCGATGTGGGGCTTGATCCCAGGACCCTGGGATCATGACCTGAGCTGAAGGCAGACGCTTAATGATTGAGCCACCCACGTGCCCCTGAGGCTTGGGAAATTATTGATCAAACTTGGTGCCTTTGAGGTGAAATTTTAAGCAATAAGAGAAACCAAGTCATTCCACTCAGTGGATTGGCGGAAAATCCTCCAATAGTCTTATGCTGGCTCCATGTCAGGCTCTTGGACTGGAGGACCAGAGATCTGGGAGGTTCTAAAATGTGCTTTCAGCTCAGGGGGTCTACGTCTGGCCCACTTCACCCCCCAGCTCCATTTCTCACAATCCCACACCTGACAGCATCAGGATGTCTCCAGCGCCCTGGCCTTCACTGTTCCTTTTGCCGTGAATGCCCTTCCCATGCTCCTTCACTGGCTAACTGCAAACTTCTACTCGGCTCAGCTTCCCCATCCCGCACAGCCAGCTGAGTGCCCCTTCTCTTTGCTTCCAGGAACACTGCCTTCCTCTGCCCTGCTCTTTCTCAGCTTATGAGCATTTTTTTATTTTGTGTTTACCTTTCCATTTTCCATCAGCTCCTAGAGAACAGGGACCATGTTTCATTTATTTTTGTATCCCTTGACACAGTCCCCAACACTCAATAAATATGAAACTGACCTGAGGCTCCAATCCCCCACAGCCTGCCCCTTCATCTCTAACCCACTGGAGGAGGGTTATAAAAGAACAGTGAAAGAAACCCTCACATAACCCTCCCTTTTTAGGTTATGTAAAATTGGGGGTTCCCAGGGGCTTTAGGCGTAAAGTTGTAGGTCCTATCCCACCCGGAAACTTGGCGCCCAAGAAAAAGGTAGGCTTCTGAAAAACCACAGAGGCATGAGTTAGTGTTCAGTAAGTGACTATTAAGTTGAAACTTACGGCATGTCTCTATCTGGGCTTCTCCAAGTTGAATGGGCCTACAGGTCACCGAATAGCAAATGCATTTTAGTTCCCACGTGAATCCTGCATGTTGAGACCTGCAGCATTAGTATCATCTGGCAACTGCTCAGAAATACAAATTCTTGGAACCCACCCCGGAGCTACCGAAGCAGACGTCTAGGGGTGCGGCCCAGGCATCGGTGTCCGACTCCAGCTGAGGATGGCTGGATTCTCGGAAAGAGTGACAGGAACAGCCCCGACCCGAACAAGCGGCTTCACCTTGTTCTAGGGGAGCTCCTGACTTCCCAGTCTTATAGCTGGACCTCTGAGAAGGGGAGCCATTGAAAACAGAGAGAAATGCCCGTGATGACGCCAGGCTGTGCACTAGGGCTACAACTGTGTCCGTGTGTACTGGGGAAGCATTTGCAAGGAAATAAGCTAAAACCCTCATGGCAGCTGCATTATGAATAATTTCCCCCTTTTCTCTAATTAAAACAATAAGTTCTTGTATAACAGAAAGATACGTGTGTTCAGTTTTATAAAAATACATTCTCACTTTATGCCGTAGGGGGCAGAAGGGGCTGTGGGTCGGACCGTGGAATGGTTCCTACAGTAGTCCTGTGGCACCTGAGAAAAACCAGAGTTTGAGCCTCTCAGACAGTGTTGGGGGGGGCGAGGGGGGGAGGCATGGGCAGGCATGTGAGGTGGCAATGCCACTAGGGTATGTGTTGGAACAATTTTAGTGCAAGAGATAAAAACCACAAACTGGACCGACCAAAATAAAGAGGCGGGGGGGGGGGGGAGAAGGAGGGGGCAGGAGTAAGGGAGGAAAGAAATTTGCTTGATCTGTAACTGAAAAGGCCAGCCGGAGCCAGGTGCCCCGAGGAGGGTGCGGCCAGGTGTCCGTCCACCCCTTAGCTTTCCCTCCCTCGGCATCAGCTCTGTCCTCAGGCAGGCTCTGCCCTGGACTCCAGTCTAGCAGTACCTGCCCGAGGCTCTGACTGGCTCAGCCTGTGTCCATCCCTGCAGCCTGGGCCTGTGGAAGCACATGGACAGGAGAGCTGCTGCCCCAAAGGAAAACCCACGGGCTGCCGTCAGGAGGAGATGCTGGGCAGGAAGAACGTTGTCATATCTGCTCCTATCAATCGGATTATCGGCGCTTTTGAGCTCACCCCCAGGTCTGCCCTGGGCAGTTTGCAGACTTGTGCAGAGGGTCTGGATAAGACTTAGAGTGGCTGCGGGCTTTCAAAGAGAAAAGCGGCAATTGGGGTCATGGGGGGCGGGGGGGCGGTTCTTACCCACCGAGGTTAACACTGTGCACCCTGTTCTCGGGAGGAAGCGGGAATTTCCACAGGGTAAGTTCCCTTCCCTGTACAATGAATTACTGTCTTGATGAGAAACCCGTGGGCAGCTGGTTGAGAAGAGAGAGGCATTCTCTGAATGAGAGGGAATTTACCACCTTCTTTTATGGTGGCAGCGCTTCTGGTATCACGGCAGGGTACGGCTTGATTCACCTACAAATATATGTATCTGTGTAGACACCATACTGCTAGCCTCTGCAGAATACAAGCCTGGAGATAACTTCTGCAGCCCAGAATACGTCACCTCTTGTCACAACCACTCTCTACACCACCCCCACACCCTGCGGGCCCAGGCATGTGGGCCTGGGGTTCCCCAATTGGAGGCCAGATGAGAGTCTCTGTGTGCAGGGATTTGGGGGTGGGGGTGGGGAAGTGGGGCTGGTAAGCTGGCTGGCAGTGGCCCAAGTCCCTTCCAGGGCCTGTTGGGCCTCTCTCTCCTGGGGGGGGGGGGGTCTCTTCCACCACTGAGTTTCTAACCTGAACCTCCAACATCATTCATATCTCATCCCCCCTGCCCTGGGGTGCTCAGACTTGGTTCTTCTTGGAGCCTCCTGCCAGGGCTCAGAGCCTTGGCTATTGTCTTCAGAGCTCTGTCCTCCCAATGAGGGGACAGAATAAACAGAGCCCACTGTTCTGGATTCTGAGTTGGAGCAAAGCAGCTCCATCTGCTTTTTCCTTCCCCTAGAATCCTCCCCCTCAGTCACCATCAGCCCCTAGAGTCTCCTCGAGAGGGCTCCAGCTGCCACAGCTCCCCATGGCAGATGTCTGGCTCCTTCCCACCCAAGGGAAACATGGGCTCTTCCCCAGTTCTGGAGTTCCCCGTCCTGCCCAGGCTACTGTGGGCTGAGGAGGGAGATGGTAGGAAGGGTGAGGGTTGGGGAGAGGGGCCATCCTTTCACAAGACCCAGGAGTTCTGCTAGATGAACACACCGGACTCCTGGGCCGTCTACGAAAACTCTGCCCTGACCTCCACAGGTCCTCTGACTTCCAATGAGGCCTATGGAAACTGAATTATGGGTAAAAGTGATGTTTAAAATGACATGAGAAAAGATGCAGTAGAAACTCTAACAGTGAAAATTTTTTTCAACATTTGCTGAAAAAACTAAAGAAACTCTCACAATATTTTGCTCTATTGGATCATTTCCACCAACATACAAATGTGCTGTTATTTGCCCATCTTTTAAAAAGAAAGTTTTCTCTGTAATAAATGATTCAACAAAGAAATAAAGGAGAAGGGGAAATCTCCCCTAGAGAAGAATTCCAAGTAATACATGTAGATACTACCCACTCCAGGAGGTGGAACTTGAATCTCCTCTCCTTGAGGGTAGGCTGGACTCTGTGACTGGCTTCTTGAAAGTAGGGTATATAGAGGAAAACAGAAATTTTATTAGGGAAGACACCCGGCAGACAGCATGTTAACCAAGTGATGAGGGTAACAACATCCCCAGTGATAAGCCATGCTGCTGTTATGTGCTCCCTGATGTGAACCAAAGAGAAGGGCACTTCAGCTCTGGGGCATTCTTCTCCCAAATCCATCACCCTAGCCAAGTCATAAGAAAACCTCCAATAAACTCAAATTGATGGACATCCCACAAAATACCTGACCAGTACTCTTCAAAACTGTCAAGGTCATGAAAACCAAGGAAAGACAGAGAAAGGATCACAGACTGGAGAGACCAAGGCCTGACCCAGTGTGGTCTCCTGGGACAGAGAAAGGTCATTAATGTGAAAACTGGTGAGATATAAGTAGAGACCATAGTGGGGCTACTCAAATTGTGCCAATGTCAGTTTTGACAAATAACTACAGCTTTATAAGAAGGTAACATTGCATAAAGCTGGGCAAAGGGTGTACTAGAACTCTCTGTTCTGTCTTTGCAACTTGCCTATGAACCTAAAGCTATTCTAAAATCAAAAGTCTATTCCAAAAAAAAAAAAAACAAACTTCATCTACAATTTAAAGACTGACAATACCAAGTGTTGGTAAATCTGTGAAGCAACTGGAACTCACACATTGTTGGTGAGAATGGAAAATTATATAGTCATTTTAGAAAAACATTTTTGTAGTTTCTTATAAAACTAAACATACATTACTATATGACCCAGCAATTCTACTCCTAGATATCTATCTACCCAAAAGAAGTGAAATTTATGTCTGCACAAAGACTTGTATACAAATGTTCTTGGCATCTTTAATCATAATAGCCCCAAACTAGAAACAATTTAAATGTCCAACAAGGGAATGGGTAGTCAAACTGGGGTATATCTGTACAATAGGATACTACTCAACGATATAAAGGAAGGAACTACTGATACATGCTGAGCAAAAGAAGCCAGGCACAGGAGGACATCCTGTATGATTCAAGTTATATGAAATTCTAGAAAAGGTGGAACAAAGCTCAACAACAAAAAGCAAAACAGTGGTTGCCTGGGGCTGGGGACTGGGAGGAGGGGGTGGGAGAGATTGACTATAAAGGGGCAGAGGGAATTTTTGGGGTGGTGGAAGTGTTATATATCTTGATTGTTGTGGTGGTTACATGGGTGTATACATTTCTCAAAACACTGAACTGTATACTTCAGACATAAATTTAAATTATGCCTCAATAAAGTTGGTTTTTAAAAACGCTTTATCTTGCTCCCCCTCACCATGCCAGCCATTGTGCAAGGCTCCCGAGTTGTCTGCAGTTCTGCCCCACAGACTCTCTCTTCTGTTCACACCCGTTTCGTTCCATCCCGCATGGAACTGCTCCTTCAGGACTGCAATGACCTCCATGCTGCTAGATCCAATGGTCGGTTCCCATTTCTCTCAACTGACCCGACCTGTCAGGACATCCCATCCAGTTCACCCTTTCTTCTTGGAAGCTCTCTTTTCCTTTGGTTTCCAGGACACGACAGTCTCTTGGTTTTCTTTCCATCTCTGATTACTCTTCCTCAGCATTCTTCACTGGTTCTCCTGACCTTCCAACCATCTATTGTCGGGAGTGCCTCAGGGTGCTCGTCCTGTACGTACTCAGATGATTTGATTTCATGGAATCTCAGGGCTTTAAATTCTATGCATATGCTGAGAACTCCCAAATTCTGTATCTCAAGCCCAGCCCTCTCTCCCAAATTCTAGCTTCATAATTCCAACTGCCTACTTGACATTTCTATTGGGATGTCAAACAGACATCTCACATGAAATACATTCAAAACCGAACACCTGATCTTTTCCCATAAGCCTGCCCCCCTGCAGCCTTTTCTATCTCCATAGATGGCCCTGACAGATCATGCTTTATGCAAACCAAAAACCTAGGAGGCATCCTGGACTACTCTTTTTCTCACACTCCACTGGCCCTACCTTGAAAATATATCCATAAGATGTGTATTCTTTGTCATTTTCACTACTACTATCTTGGTCCAACTGCCATCATCTTGGAAGAAACTCCTAATTGGTCCTCCTACTTCCATTCTTGCCCTCCTACATTCTATTCTCAACACAGCAACCAGTGACCTTGTTCAAATTTAAGTCAGACCATGTCATTCAAAATTCTATCGTGATTCTTGCTCAGAATAAAAGCCAATGTCTTTGCAATGGCCTGTAAGGCCCGACATGATCTAGCCCCCCACCACCTTACCTCTGTGATATCATCTCGTAATACTCTCCCCCTTGCTCATTCCTCTCCAGACACACTGGTCTTTTTGCTATTTCTCAAACATGCCAGGTATATGCATGCTCTAGCTGTCCTGTCAGGATGCTCTACTGGCCCACTTCTTCACCTCCTTCAACTCTTAGCATACAGACTTGCTCAAATCTCACCTTCTTGGAGACCTACTCTCTTTATTACTACAACCTGACCCACCTCAGCACTTATTTCCTTACCTTGCTCTATTTTTTCCTTTGTTCCCATAGCACTTACTCTCTACAGGACTCCTACATTGCTTTTGTTGTACCCTGTGATCTCTGACAAGCGCAGACCTCCGGTTGGCTGGGCTGCAGCTGTGTTCTCAGAGTCACTGCCCACTTGCCAGGATCATCTCTCTTGGGGAACCTTCCCAGGAGAGACGACAGTTGCCTATAACTGCACCATCCTGCACAGTAGCTGCTAGCCCCATGTGGCTACTGAGTGCTTGAAAAGTGGCCAGCCCAAAATGAGGTACGTTAAAAGGGTAAAGTTTCAAAGACTTAGTACCAAAAGGAATATATCTCATTAATAATTTTTTTCAAGACCCTATTTATTTGACAGAGATAGCGAAAGAGGGAACACAAGCAGGGGGAGCGGGAGAGGGAGAAGCAGGCTTCCCGCTGAGCAGGGAGCCTGACGCAGGGCTCGATCCCAGGACCCCGGGATCACGACCTGAGCCGAAGGCAGACGCTTAACGACTGAGCCACCCAGGCGCCCCTATCTCATTAATGATTTTTAATATTGACTCCATGTTGCTATTTTGGATATATTGGGTTAAATAAAATACACTATTAAAATTAAGTTCATCTATTTCTTACTGCTTTTTAAAAATGTGGCTGGCTACTAGATGATTTAAAATTACTCAACTGGCTTGCATTATATTTCTATGGGGCGACACTGATCTATGAGGTAAAACTACTCACGTCTAGAAATCAAATCCCAGGAGCTTAAAATCCACATTTCCTAAATGTGAACTGATGTTTTTTTATTTCAAGTACTATTGAGATATAGTCAAATTCCATTAAGACAAAAGCCCCTTCAGGATTTGATTAATTGGGTTAATGGGGACTTTTTAAGAAGCTTTGGCTTTGTTTTTATTCTTCTATCATCTGGTGATGCTGTGCCTACGGGACTGAGAGCCCCCCAAAGGACAAATGCGGTCTCCTCTCAAGGTTCCTCTGACACTGTACTTGCACCTGCTCCAGGAACTAGACTCTCCAAGAGCCTGAACCTGTGGCCTGGCAGGGCATTGAGGCTCACAGGGTGGAGGCAGGAAGCGGGTGGGGCCTGCCATGCTTGGGGCGGTGTCTGCACCACGATGGCCCAGCTCAGACCTGTAGATGGGCAGCTGGTGGGGCTGCGGGTACTCGGGGCAGACCTGTGTGGGAGGCACCCAGGCTGAGGGCCAAAGGAAAGGGATTCCTCTTCTCAGGACTAAATGCAAGGGGCTCATTGTCTCTAGAAACCAGTTTTGGCATGGAAATCAGAGGCTGTGAGTGAGTTTCAGGAAAAAACAGCTCCCACTGGTCTGGGAAGACCACGGACTTCTTGGAGGCCAGGCCCCAAGAGAAGGGCACCCCAAAGCTGGGGGTTGTGGGAATAGGGAAGACAGAATGAGGGGCTCAGTGACCTAGGGACCTGGCACCAGAAGACACAATGATGGAAGGAAGGGCTGGATTAGGAAAACTTTCTCTGATCTCCCCAAATTCTGTAATCTTGCCATATTGTTTTTATATTATTGAGGCGGGGGCGCCTGGGTGGCTCAGTTGGTTGGGCGACTGCCTTCGGCTCAGGTCATGATCCTGGAGTCCCGGGATCGAGTCCCGCATTGGGCTCCCTGCTCGGCGAGGAGCCTGCTTCTCCCTCTAACTCTCCCCCCTCTCATGTACTCTCTCTCTCTCATTCTCACTCTCTCAAATAAATAAATAAATCTTTATATTATTGAGGCGGGGGGGCGGCAGAGGGAGCTAGGCAGGGGGATGCAACATCTCTTGAAAACTTACCCCCACTTCTAAGCTCTCTGCCTCTGGTCTTTCCTGGCAATGGTTATTCCTTCCTGACTCAGGCCTGAGGATCTGGACTAGGAATTATACTCTTAAATTTCTTATGAAAAGCAAAATAGAATTCCATCCTCTGTTTTCTCCCTCTTTCTCACTGTGCCAACTATAGGAAAAAGAGAAAAGAATATGCAAAGTGAAAAAGATTCAAGAGAGATTGCAAGGCTAGAAAGTGAGTAAGAAATGAAAACAACGAAACAAAATGTTATTTTTAATTTGCTTTCAGACCTCAGGAGTGCAGGTCGGCCATTTCGGACAGGGAGGTAGACACAGCTGCGCAAGATGCTCCAGGAGTGAACTGGGCAGGAGGCAATTTAGGATGAGAACCAGGGAAAACCTGTCCCTAGTCGCCTTGCCCCTGGGGGGTGGAGAGTCTCCTCAGCAGACAGAGGGATTGCTCTCAATCTTGCCAGAGGCCCGGGAGAAGCAGGGCCGCTGCTGGCCGTGGGTGGGGGTGAAGGGCCTGGCCTCTCGAGAGGGCTCTTCTTCCATCCCAGAGCCATTGTCTGCCTGTGAATGTGCTTTCATCAGCTGCACACTGTATTTATGGCTTCTCGGAATTTTCCGAATGAAGTAACTTTTTTCCCCAGACCATTTTTCTTCACAACTGAAATCAGATCCCCACAGTCCATGGAGACAAAACAGCATGACATCAGCCGCCGGGGAGTTGTCATTTCAGACACGGTCGCAGGTTTTTGTTCAAGATCAAATGGATGTGATCTGCCTTGTGGAGGTCGCATCCTGCCTCAGCAGAGGGGATGGTCCTCTGGGCTCAGCTGGAGGAACTGGGAGGGCCGCAGGTATGCCAGGCGGACTGCAGGGCAGGATGGGGCAGGAGGGGCCTGGTGGGGAGGTCTCTCTGCTTCTTCTCTAACTGCAGAGCTCCGGAGATGTGGCTCCATAACACAGTCATGATGGGGACGTGGGCACAGGGATACTGACGTCTGTGTCCCTCCTTTCTTGGCCTCGGATGCTTGGTGATAATAGCCAGGTACAGAGAGCATGGACCTGGGTTAAATGGTCTGGACTCTGCTTCTGTCTTGTCTTGCAAAGCTTCCAGGCCTCAGTTTCCTCCTCTATAGAAGTGCGGAGGGTAAAAAATCCCAGTTCTGCCACCCTACAGAGATGCACTGGGACCAAATAAGAGAATGAATGTCTGGACCTGGCAAGCACGGGCCCTGCTTCTCCAGTTCTTGTCCTTAGATCTTTCAACATTTGGAGGGAAGTGCTCTGTAGGTCCTCAAATGTCCTGGGCTTCCTGCAGGGAAGGTTCAGGGAGATGGGCAGAGATTGGGGTGAACCTCCTCTTGAGCTAATAATTAAGGTATTATTTAAAGAAAGCTCAAAGAAGAGAGGAAGCCATCCAGTCATCCGGGAATCCAATCAGCCAGTGCCTGAGGGCCTGACCAATTACAGGAGAACAGAAGTTGTCCTTTCTGCAAATAAATGCTTCCTAAAGTGTAGCGTTGGGGGCTGGCACAGTTCTAGGTAGTGGTTGGCCTAAAGGGAAGTAATCATATAAATACACTAATAACTGAGAGTTACCAGAACCTGCATCCAGCACTTTACATACTTTATCTCATTTGAGTCTCTGGTAGTGTTACTATTTTCATCTAACAGATGAAGCTGAGGCTAGGGAAGAAGGGTAGGTAACCTGCCCAAGGCCACTCTACTACAGTGGTAGGCTTGGGATCCATAGCCAGGTCTGACTCTAAGGCCCACATGCTTACCCACTAAGCCATTCTGTCTCCCAATCACAAATAGAGGGTGTCTGTGGAAAGGTGTGCCTTGTTTATTTTGTTTTCATATAAACCTGGCAAACAGTGAGAGAGACCAAGTTGTGTGTTTGTGTGTGTGTTTCCCTTGGAATGCTGAAGGTGGGGCATCTTATCTCATCCCTTCATATCTATTCTTGCAACTCAGAAACCCCAAAAGCAACAGATGGTCTGTTATAACTTATTTTATCCAAATTAAATTATCAAGAAACATCATACATCCATACATATTTTAAAAGGCTGACGTGTGAAATAAGTTGACCATCTGTATTTATTCCACAGCTGGAAATGCTATTTGAGCAGTTGTAAGCCAGCGAACCAAAGTTAGGCCCCAGTGTTGAGTAATAGGGCTCTATTAATGACAACAAAGAATCTCAATCAGCAGGAGAAAAGGGGTTTACCCACTTAACTCTGGAATTGAAATTATTTCTTTCTAATAAGAATAAGACTTCTGATTAAATAGAAATTGTATTCTGAGGAGGTGAGGAGGGTCAGATGTTTAGTCTGTCCAAAGAGAATTGTAATTTTGCGGGATGGGAGCTCTGGGCCCCTTCTTTTTATAGCATTCTTTGAGTCAGGACCAAAAGAACAAGAACTCCTTGCTTTTCAAGTCTTTCTCTCTTCCAATTGCAGCTCAAGACTAGGGCAGGGAAGAAGGCCTTGGAAGGGTGTAGGGTTTGTCAAAGGGGAAATAAGATAGGGCAGAGCTCCTGTGTTGGGGCCTGGGACTGCCACTTTCCAGAATGGGAATTCCAGTATGGCTGAAGGTTTAAATGAAAATCTAGTGCATTCCCAGTTCATGTGACCAACACAAACTTTTTGAAGATCATAAGAAGTATAGTGGGTTTCTAAGCTCAGCCATTAAAACATTTTTGTAATTAGGCAAGATGATGTCACCACATCTCTGGGGATCTGACATGGCCAACATAATCACAGATACAAAAATCATGAGAGAAAAATATGCTTCTCAAACAGAAAAAAGAGCTCAACTAGAAAGAAAATATAAGCTTCCATAACTCTCATTTACTCTGTTATCTTCAAAAGTAGTTCTATTAGAAGAACCCCTTTTCAAAGAATATAGTCAACGTGACTACCCACATCTAGACCTTTTTTCATGGAACTCAATGGAAATCATCCTCTTCAGTCCTACATGGTATGCATTTGGCATTTTACAACTTCATAGTTGGTTTAAAAGGTACACGTCCCTTCTCAATGTAAACTTGAGAATGGACAGTCCAGCAGTCATGAGCCTAAGCATTTTCCTTCTTCCTGTCACTGGAGAGATCTCGGGGCTTTCTCTTTGTGGCTGAGAAGTTCCTTTATCGAGAAAGGGCAGCCAGAGCTAATGAGATGATGCCTGGAAGGTTCTATGAGCTCTTATAAGGCTGCAGGTATGAAAAATCATGGATAGAAGTTTTAATTAATAAAGCGGTTATTGGGGTGCCTGGGTGGCTCAGTCTTTAAGCGTCTGCCTTCAGCTCAGGTCATGATCCCAGGGTCCTGGGATTGAGCCCCGCATCGGGCTCCCTGCTCGGCAGGAAGCCTGCTTCTCCCTCTCCCACTCCCCCGCTTGTGTTCCCTCTCTTGCAGTCTCTCACTCTGTCAAATAAATAAATAAAATCTTAAAAAAAAAAATAAAGCAGTTATTAAAGCTTCTTCAGCAAATCAGAAATTATGTGATAATGTGTAGATCATCTGCACATAAAAAGTGAGAGTTCAGTCAATAAACCACACAATTTATTCTGCCAAGAGAAAAGGAGAACTTACATTGAGTCCCTATACTGAGTACCAAATACTTTCAGATATGGTGACTCACTTAATGGGAGAAGCACCATGTTCTAATGGCTACGCACAAAATCGCCAGAATTAGACAGACTCTTGGTTTGGTCTACTCCATGACCTCAGGAAACATACTAAATTTTTCAAGCCTTGTTTTCTTTATGGGAATAACAACACTATCAACATTTATAGGGCCAGGCACACATACTTGCAGGCACACAGCACTCAAGTTATTTTTACTCATTGTTAAGTCTGTGAGGTAGGTATTAATTGTTTTACAGATGAGGACAGAGGTTTAGAAAGCTTACATTATTTGACCAAGGTCAGTCCACACTAAGTACAGCTGAGATCTAGCAACTCCCAAGTCTGCATGCTTTTCAGTATAACCACAGCCTCCACTGTCTGATCCAGAACTGGAACATAAGCTAAAATAACAGATGAATGTGAACAGTTCAGTAAGGTTAAATATAGAACTGACATCTGATTAACTATGTCTCCCTCCCCTCAAGTCAGGGGTTCTACTAAAATACAGGAGAATCCAAGACTAAACGTTTACTACACAGTAAGAACTTGGGGATCCCTACATTTTATTTTCTCCTAAACTTGAGTCACAGGCTAAAGAACAGCTTGTGCTGATGGAACTGTACTAACTAGGACTATCCAAAGTAAGTTATAGCTTTTTGCCAGCTTTCTGTGCCAGTGACCTAGAAACTATTCCAAAACCTATTTTCGCTTCTTCGGGGCTGAAATTTCAGTGAAACAGCCCAGCCAACTCTGACCCAGAGTCTTCAAATTTAGAAATTAATCCCCAAAGAAAGGGAACATTAATTTTTATTGTGACAGAGAATAACCTTCTCCTAGCTCAATTATAGGAAGAAATAACTAACTCGCAATGCCACACTTCTAAATACTTGCCATTTGCACCATGAAGATGCAAGAGAAGTAGGCTGACAATTGTTCTTTAACCTCCAAAAAGGTTTTATGGCTTATGGACACATACAAAAACACACAAGTATTCTGTAGAGCTAACGTTGCATGCCATACAATTTTAAAAGCACAAAGAAGAATACTGCAAAAAAGAGAAAGATAAACAACTGAAATTTGCTGAAATAGGTTTGTCCATAAAATAATATATGCACACAGTAACTTGTGATGATTCCTACAAATAAAAAATTAATCCATTTAGTTTTTTTTTCTCAAGAGTAGATTAACTACTGTACATCTCAAGTTGGAATTACCCTAAGTCAGCTTATTATTAAATTGATCCTTAGACCAATTTGGACATGAAAAAAATAACCTAGATTAAAAACAAAACCTTTAGGAAGGAAAAGGGGGCAAGAAGAATCTACTGACCACCCCTAAGTGAGTGATTCCTAATTAGATACAATGATAGTTTTTTTCTGACTGTGGGTTATTCTCCTATCTTCACTCGTTTCTCACTGCTTTTTTAAAAAATACTACCAAAGATGTGGGAAAGGACACATAGGAGCACGTACTGAAGAGCTCACTTGACATGCCTAAGACATGTCTGATACACGAGAGAACCAAGCGGAGAACAGCTGTGTGAAGCACCCTCAAGCAGGGCATTTATAACTCAGGGCTCACATTCCTAGTCCTGCTGCCATCGACCCCCTACCTTGAATTAAAAGTATACAGCAGACGACGGGATTGAAGAAATAGTTAGTTGTTCTAATAAGAAAAAGTACTGTGGCTGACCAGTGAGAAACAGGCAACACCGTGCCTCTGATGGAAACTCTGGGGCCTTCTGCTTAGCTTCCCCACAGCATTTCCACAGTATAAGGTGCTTCACAGAGAACGTGCATTATCTGATGTGGATTTTTTTTTTTTTTTTTTAGAAGTGAAAGACTTCTCAAAGTGTTTATCAAGAGAAAATGATAGGTTTATGATGATTCTCCCATAAACAAATAGACTGGGGTTACAGAAAAATACATTCTTGGCTTATGACATGATCAACTTACTGATTAGATCAGTATTTTGGTTAACTATTTAAGTACCCAAAACACCATGGCAAGAAAGTTTGTATTTATGTATCTAACACCAGATACTTGTATTTTTAAGTAACATTTCCGATAGCCTATGGGGAAGCTGGAGATGTGGGTAAGGGAAGTGTGATAAGAGTAATACACTACATCTGGATTCACAAAACCGTTCTGCCCCTTTCTTACTTGTGGGACCAGTCATTCCATCCCTCTTGGTCTTTTTCCCCTCCCTAGATGACTCCTAATGTCCCTTCATCTCTAAAATTTTGTGATTATAGTAACTTGTTACAATGTTCATTTTTCAGGCTTCACTCAGGATTCATCAGAATGCCAGAAGAGAACCAGGACATTCGATTTCCATAGTTTAGAATAATACCTGCTTATTCAGCAGAACTTAAATCCTTTTTTGGAAGAGAGACATATGAATAAAGTAAACTAACAATGGCAGCTATGCCAGAAACCTATTTTTGTTTCTTAGGGGCTGAAATAATTGTATTTTGAATAGGAGGCAACAAACTACTGTTTTCCATTGCAAAAGGTCAGTGCATTTTCTGCTGTTAGTTTCCAGAAACTGACAGTTTTATTGTGGTCCTATCAATTCATACTAATAAAAATAACTAACTATCATCCCCTATCATGATCCAAAAATAAATTAAGGGGGCTTAAATAATACAGAATTGCATAAATAAAAAGTGAACATTTAGAACAGGAAAATAAAACTAAAGATGAGCATACAAAATAAGCCAGGAATGAGGTTTTAATAAATCACCATTAACGGCCTCCATTACAACTGCTTCTAGTGGAACCCAAATTTGGCATTAAGCTTTCCAACATCCTGTATGAATGAGGAAGCCTACCTGATCAATTACATAACTCATAGAGAAAATAAGATGAAAGCAAAAGCTCAGCGGAAACGCAGTTGCTTGCAGTGGAATAAGCAAAAGCTCCTCTTTGGGGGTCTTCATAAAGAATTATGCCAACAGCATCCTCAGTAACTTTCCTTAAGTAGATGCAGTGGGTGGGTACACAGGGCTAGTCCTCAAGACAATTCTTACTTGAAAATGATGGCATCACAGCCAAGCAGAGGGAGACATCACAGCACGATGGTTAGGAGAGATTCCAGTCCTACACTGTCCAAGTGCAAATCCCAGCTCTGCTGTGTGACCTTGGGCAGGTTATTCCAACCTGGCTCAAGTGCCTTAGTTTCTTTAACTGTGAGGTGGGGATAACAACAGCAATTTGCAAAGATTAAGCAAGTTAATGAGCATTGGATAGTGTTATCTCTTATTAGTGAAGAGCTTAGTAGAAGTAACTGGGGTTGGTACTGCCATAATACAATTCAGTATCTAGCTCTACACTGATCTGACTTGACCCCATAGATTTTTAGAACAGTGCTGTCCAAAAGTGTTTCTGCAAAAATCTGTGCTATTCAATACAATAGCCTCTTGTGGATATAGAGCACTAGAAATGTGGATAGTTTTGCTTTCAAATGTAAAATGGATTTGGGTTTTAGGCTCAGATAACTGTGCTAATGAAGAATTAAATTTCTTTCAAATAACCACAAATAACAAGTGGTTATTGCACTAGACAGCACAGATACAGAAATTTCAGAAAGTTTGAATAGTACTGATCTATAAATATCTTCCAAGTAATATTCTCTAAATACCATTATAAGTTTTTGATGGGCATTTGGCAACAAGGACTCCAGATTGTATTCCTTGACATCTAACTGGAGTGTGGCCACCTCCATTGCCATGTAAACACAGCCCCTACACCTTGGACTGTGGACCTCCGTTTCTGATGTGCAAAGTCCAAGGTGACTAAACAGAATGCCCACCTATCTGTGCTGTGAGGAAAGCCAAGGAGGTATCCATGGCAAGGCCAAGATCATCCCTAGGAAACTGCTTTGAAGCTACTTCAGAGCACAAAGGAATGGGCTTGATCCCAGAGTTCTACTTTGATCAGCACAGTTGGAATTGTTTGGACTTGAACAATTTTATTTTTTATTTTTAAGATTTTACTTATTTATTCGAGAGAGAGCGAGAGAGCACAAGCAGGGGGAGGGGCAGAGAGAAGCAGGCTCCCTGTTCAGGACCACAAGATCCCAGGACCCCAGGATCATGACCTGAGCCAAAGGGAGATGTTTAACCGACTGAGCCACCTAGGCACTCTGGAACCGAACAATTTTAAAGGGTAGTTTAACCATATGCTGGCTTCTTCTCCCTGCCCCCCACCCGGTGTTCTATTAACTTTGAGAAATGCTATTTCCTGGTGTACCCTCTAAGATAAACTATTTGGAAAAGGTACATCAAGATGACCAAATGAGAGAAGGTATAGAATGAATATGAGTCCCAGATAAAAGTAACAATTGCTAAAATCAATATAATGATTTCATATAAGTCATGTAATATAAAGGCAAAATAAAGGGAAAGTAATGGATAATAAAATGTGTATTTCGATATATAAATGCATAGGCACAGCCACACAAGAAGCAATAAAGTCATCAGTACCTATATACAGAATTGTGTTGGTAACTCAGTTATCACCAGTAGCACTGGTAACAAGATTCTTTGAGACAGGTGTGGTTCTTGGTCAAGTTTTAACAAAATAAAGTAGAATCTTCCCTTACTGATCTCATGGTTGTATTCTTGGAAAATTCAGTGTATGTTAAAACTCTATAAAAAAATGGATTTGGGTTTAAGGCTCAGATAACTAAGTTGTTTTTTTTTTTTTTGAATGTTCAATAGACCATTCAAGAATCATGACATATGGAACAATTCTTTGTTGTGCTAAACCTTCCCATGTGCTGTGGGACATAAAACATCTCTGACCCCTGCCCAGTAATTGCCAGCAGTACCTCCAATCATTTCTAAAACCATTGCTCCAAGCCAATCATATGAGTTCTATCACTCCAACCCTCACCAATAACTGGCTCATCAATCCAGGCTTCACTGTCAGTGCATGGCCATGGTTGGTTTGAGAATAGGGAACATGACATAATGTCAGCCAATGAAACACAGAGGAAGTTGCTGGGGGCCTGGCAGGAAGTTTCCTAGGAGAAAACCACAGGAAAGACAGTCTCTTTCTTTTTCTCTTCATGGTTACAAATGGATGTGAGGCCTGAGAATTCTAAACTCATTTCAGAAGCAGCTGGAGGATGAAGTGAACAAGCAGGAGGGCAGAGCCAGAAGCACAGGAAAACAGGTAAATTTGGATTGTCACTCTTGGGGGTCTACTCTACCTCTAGACTTCCAGTTACATCAATCAGTAATTTCCTATGGTTTAAACCACTTTTAATTTGGATTTTGGTTTCCTGCAACTGAAAGCACTTTGATACATACACGAACAACTTTGCAAGACAAAGAATAAGGCCTGGTTGAGAAAAAAAAAAAAAAAAAACAAAACCCAAAACAACAAAAGGTGAATATTGTTACAGACTTCTATACCAAGTATACACCAATTATACTTTTTTTTTTTTAACCTGTGGTAAATGAGCCTGCATGCTCTTATGTAAAGGAGCTACACCGTTCACAAGTGTGCAATTCTTCCATCAAGCGACAGGCATACCATGGAAGAAGAACGACCAACACAGTTCGCACATGCAGCCCGTTAGAACATGTGAAAGGTAAAAAGCTTTTAAATCTAAAAAGAAAAAATAGGGGCGCCTGGGTGGCTCAGTTGGTTAAGCGACTGCCTTCGGCTCAGGTCATGATCCTGGAGTCCCAGGATCGAGTCCCGCATCGGGCTCCCTGCTTGGCGGGGAGTCTGCTTCTCCCTCTGGCCCTCTCCCCTCTCACGTGCTCTCTCTCTCTCATTCTCTCTCTCTCAAATAAATAAATCTTTAAAATAAATAAATAAATAAATAAATAAATAAAAAGAAAAAATATAGCTACAGGTGAAAAAGTAATACTGTCAATATGTGTGTACAAAGAGTTCTACACAACATAGGAGGCACTGTGGACAAATGGGTAGTAACATATATTAAGCCCCTGCTCTCGTGAAGCTTGTAATTAGAGACAAATGAAAAAAAAACCATGTTTATTTAGTATGGTAATTGATGAGGAAATAAGAGGCAGAGAAATGGACTGTCAAGGTTAACTAGGGAAGGTCTTCCGAATATGCCAGAGTTAGACCTTTAATTTTAAAGGCTGGCAATACTGAGAGGATGTGGGAAATGGTGCATTATAGGAGGAGGAAAAGTTTTTAGGAATGTGGGTGGAAAATTTAGTAAGGTATTGCTGTGATGGCAGCAGGCAAGGTGCATGACAGACAGTGGGGCAGAAGGAAAACAGAAACTTCTAATTGGGGATAGAGCTTCAGCTTGGAATCCCTGTTCCACTAAGACCTATCTGTCTGACTCTGGACAAGTCACAACCCTCCCTGTGTCAGTTTTCTCACTTTACAAAATGGGAAAATGTAGCTTGGGTCGGGGGGCTGACCGACGGCATGAGATGAGGCATGTTAAGTAAAATACGCAATAGAAAGGTGCTTAATCATGGTAGGTATCATTACTCTTGAATCCACAGGCAATTCACCCCAATTAGTTTCAGAGCACTTACAAGGCAAACATATGTGAAATTCAATATACCTGTTACAGCAGGTTTGAAAAAAACTTTTTTTAAACTGGCAATTGCAACCTATTACAAAGAGCCCTAAATCAAAAGAAAACAATGACACACTAAGAAAATGGGTTGTGATTAAGATACTATAAATGCATTTATTGGTAGTATTACTGAATGCTGAATGCAGAGATTAAAATACAAAGAAATCAGCACTTAAAATCTTTTAAAAATGCAGTATCTTTACATGTATGTTAACCAATTCTGCTCATCTAGATTTACAAACATAAAGCGAATTCCAAAGCTTTCATTCTGAATATACTCTGATTTTGAGTTCTAGTGTTCTCCATTCTGAAGTCAGCTTTTATTTTGTTGTCTTTTACCAAGTATGATTTATTTTGTTTCTACCCTAAAAACAAGACTCTATGAGCTGATCCTGAAGCAGTCAGTTAAATCAGGAATTTTTAAACAGCTCTTTAAGAGAGGATAAAGCCACATGAAAGAAAACACCTCAATCCTACATATATAAATACAAGAGAAAATAGCAAGAAGCAACAAGAATCACAGAAATGTCAATCCTACTCTAAAGTATAATTTCTACCTGTAGCAACAATTCAATTAGCAGTAGCTTAGATGCCTTTGTTCTAAAAAATAAAACCATTAGTTCTTTCACTACAATTTTCTGACTATACTCAGTGAATAATTATCAACTCTTTATATACTTTTAAAAAAATCAAGAATATGATTTATACATAACAGACTCATTGACAGAAGAGGCCTTCAAACATACTGCTGAAAGCTGCAATATAGTTTGGGGACCAGATTTCAATTTACATAATATCACCATCTGTAAAGAGTTTACGGCACCCAGTACAGTAGTGCTCAGCACCGTCACCTCAGAAATGCTCCATCCACTCTTGCATCAGAGAATTACTGATACGGATGAGACTGTTAAGACAATTCTAACGGGGCCTCTAAACAGGAATGCATGTAAAATGAAATAATTATCAACTATGATACAGTTGTAACAACGCAGCTAGCCGGTAGCACGGAATTTTTCACAATAATAGCACTACAGAATTACAGTGACAGATGTCAGAATGATCTTTCCCTGCTAACTACTGAGTAGAAAAAGAGTTTTCTGACTATTTTTGATGAACAGGAGTTCTTTGATATAAACACTAGGGGAAACTGGAAAGTGAACAAAATGAACTCAAGTTCTTTTTTCACAGATATTAACAACAAGCAAAGCAGTTTACAAAAAAAAAACAAAAACCCAAAACTATCCTATAAACAAATAAATATCAAATGAATCATTTTTGAAGAAAATATAGCTCATTTTCAAAAGTTCTGTTTGGTTTGTAACTAGACTTGAAAATATTAAAATAAACCAAACAGAGTCCCACATACTGATTTGCTATACAGGATGTGAAAAAAGCACTTCAAGTTTTAAGCTTAATGTTTCATTCTCTCCCCTATTCCCAGAAAAGAAAAAGAAAAAGAAAAAGAAAAAAAGGGGCTCTTGCAAAAATAAACAAAACCTAAACCAACCAACTATCAAAAAGTAATCACAGAAGAAAACCTTTCTCTTTTTGAATACTTCACTTTAGTTGGTCCCATATTAGGTAAGGTTTCTGTAGCAAGACTCCCTAGTCTCTTCCTTAATCTTTCATTCTTCAGTCACGGACCTCCATGTTTTTATCAAACAAGGCTATGTGAAGGCTTTCCTAACAAGTCGGGCTGAGTCAGAGGTAGCTTTAGGATGAAGTATACTTGACTATGGTATGTGGTTGGTTCAAATGAACACGTTGTTCGAAAAGGATTACAATACATAAAAATGCACAAAGAAAAAATGTACAGCCCTCACTGCCTTGCACTAAGAGAAAACGCTTGAGAAACTCAGAACAAACAGTGGAAGCCAGGAAAGAGGCACTGGCCCCACCCCCATGGGCTCCTTTAATGCACCAGTTCAGGCTGGTTCTCCACGAAGGGGAGCACCCCGCTCACGTAGTATGCAATGCCAAGAGATAGCAAAGCAATGACAAAGATCAAGAGCAACACCCTCCAGAAGCCCAGGTCCTCGACAAACTCCTGCCATGTGGTTCGGAAGCTGGACAGGACTCCTTCCCCTTGCTGCAGGTTGGGATTGAGGAGAGAATGGCTTTCCATGGCACTGTGAAAGGAGCAAAGACAAAGGAAAGGGGCATGAACACCACATTCCACCCATTTCAGAAAGATACAACAGCAACCACGTTACTTAGAAAAGACAAGACACAACACTTACAAGAAGAAAACTGACAAATGTGCTCCCATACATTCATGTACTGATGTATGTATCTGTCTGGTAATCTACCTTCAACTGTCAATTAAGCTGCAATGATTATGTTTCTTGGTTTAGTATCCAGCAGAGTCAGAGTTAAAAATTCTTTTCTAATGAAAAGGTCCCAAGCAGAAGTCTTGACTATAGGTCAGATGAGTTGTTTCAAACTCCTAGTATCTAAGTAACCAAATTGTGGTTACTTTAAATTTAGAAAAATTCAAAACAAAGATTCATAATTTAAGAATTCATGTTAATGAAAATAAGCAAAGATGGGTAAATCTGTAAATGATTTTTAGAGTCATTTTTATACAGTGTGTGAATCTTAAAGTTAAAAGGGAATTTTCACTAACTTAGTTCAGTTACCTGACCAATAAAGGAATTACTTCTTTTAACTGTAATCCTCTAAAAACAGACACTTAGTTCAGTCTGTTGTACATCTGAACACGCCTAGCCATTAGGAATTCTTCTTAACAGCTTCCTCCAACTGGTTGTAGTTCTATCTTGTACAATAATACAAAATAAGTTTATCTCATTTCTGCATAAAGGCTGAATCTAGTCGAAAATAAGGTACCACAAGCCATAAAAAACAATGATTCTTGATTCTGGTTTTCAGAACTCTATCAAAGAGAAATATGACCCCTACAAGTAGAAAACAGGATATCTGACTTTGGTATGTGGACGGCCATACTGTGATGAATTCAAAGTTCGGAGGGATTAGCACCCACAATTATGTCACAACATGCAGGTCCAATAACAGGGTATCATTTAGATTAATGCCACAATGACCATAATTCTATGTATCAACTATCTGTTGCTTATAAAAGGTAATTTACCACCCTTCCTAAACCCTCTCTCTTCATATTCTTCCAACCATCTGGGCATAGGACAATGGAAACAGAATAAAAGTGTCTTACAGTCTGGTTCATCATGCAAAAACTGGCATTTTATTTAACCTACAATTTTACTTTACTTCTTGACACTTAACCAGACATCCTTCAGCATTTACTAGTATTAAAGGTCTTCTCTCATCATAGGAAGGTGACCTCCCAATGGGCCACTCTGCTCGATAGCTGAGCTTTTCTTCTTTCTATATTAAAAGATGTTTATTCTTCAAATAAGAAAAGACATTTTCAGTGGGAGTCTACATGAATACAAAAATTTAAGAAAAGTGAAGCAAGTTCAAAAATAAGATTGGAACTTTGAGAAGGTTTAAACACATAAACATGAATATATAAAGAAGTTCAGGAGAGGTTAATTTTGACTTGTATGAAATATACTGACTATGTCCGAGTTGATGTGCTCTCATATTCAAAGATGTTAAGATATAAAATGAGGATTCAGCTGAGCAATCTCTAGGAGCTCATGAAGCTCTGCCAATCAGAATTTTCCATAGTGACCTTATCCAGTGAAATGTTTTCTACTGAATGTGCGTGTGCAATATTTTTTTTGTACGTGTGTCATCTACACTCTTTGTCATCCTATACCCACAGACATAAAAATAACTAAATTAAACTTAGGATATATGGGGGAGTGGGAAAATTTCATCATCTTGATGTATAGGCCCTTAAGTTATGCTATGTCTCAGAGAATCCTAAGAGTGATGGAAAATACTAAGTACATTCAAAACTTGCTTTATGGTCTGCTAATCATCACACAGCTTTGCCACAATGCCACATGCTAGCCAATCCCATTAAGCTTTATTCTCTAATTTTTTCTTTTGGTATAATTCACATATAAAATTCATCTTGTATAATTCAGTGGTTTTTAGTATACTGACAAAGTTATACAACCATCTCCACTGATTTCAGAACATTTTAATCACCTCTATAATCAACTCTGTACCCTTTAGCAATCACTTCCCATTGCCCCTTCCATCAGCTCCTGGCAACCACTAATCTACTTTCTTTTTGCCGATTCTGAACAATTCATATAAACGGAATTATACAATATATGGCTTTTTGACCAGCTTCTTTTATAGAGGATGCTTTTATTTATTTATTTATTTTAAATGAAAGTGTTTTAATGGAGGATGCTTTTAAAGCTCATTCACGTTGTAGCACATATCAGTAGTTCATTCCTTTTTATGGTGGAATATTCCACTAGATGCACAGATGACATTTTGTCTATCCATTTATCAGTTGATGGACTTTTGGGTGGTTTCCACCTTTGGGCTATTATAAATAATACTGCTATAAACATTCATGTACAAGTTTTTGTGTGAACCCATGTTTTCAATTTTCTTGGGTATATACCTAAAGTGGAATTGTTGGGTCATATGGTAACTCTGTGTTGCTTTTTGAGAACTGCCAGACTGTTTTCCAAAGCAGCTACTCTACTTTACATTCCCACCAGCAATGTATGAGGGTTCCAGTTTCTCCACATCCTCACTTGTTGTCGTTCCATCTTTTTGATTACAGCCATCCTACTGGTATGAAGTGGTAACTCGCTATGGCTTTGCTCTGTATTTCCCTAATGACCAATGATGCTGTCTTTAAGTTTTTTAATTTAAACTTCAACCATCACAGGTCTACCATGATACTGAGGGGCAGGAATAAGGTAGGGCAGCCAGGTAGTACAAATACTAGTAATTCAATTTTTTAAGAACTGGCTTTACTCAATGCTATAAATAATACAAATCCTTATGCTAAAGGAAATGACAGGTATATGAGAGAAGCAGGAGTAAATATTTCATACGAAACAGCTCAAATGACTCATTTCTACTACTTAGTAAGTAATCACAACCTAGGCAAAATAAAGTTAAAAAAAAAATAAATCTATAATAAAGGAAAAAAAAGTATATTTCTGATACAGAGGTGCCAAGACACTGGCTATTAACAAAATATAGCAAGCAAGGTCCCCAAAACATACCAAGCAAAAACACATTCTTGGACATTTTTCATGGAAAGAAGCTTAAAGTATTTATGAAAATAAATTTCAAGTTATTTTGGAAGAACACGATCTTTAACAAATAAGAGAAAACTCAATGTTACCATATTGCTTATGGCATTCCGTCAATCCAGAGTACACAGGTGAGAGAAAATATATCTTGGACTTCTTGCTTATTTTATCTACTTGTCAGCTTTCAGTGATAACTCATGACCAGCATGCACTGTTCTAGAAGTAAAGCTCTAATTTCTTTGGACAGTAGTAAGTTCTTGAAAGTATCTAAACAAATAGTCTGATCAGTCAAGCTACTGGGTCAACAGCTAATGAGGGCCCTTGAAATATATTCCACTGAAAATTTTGGGAAGTGACAATAGTAGGTTCATCATCTGTCCTACCTTGTAATTATCTGGAAGGCTGAAACTCCGTGGCAATCAACCAGACTCCATGCTAGTACAACTCAGTCTGGACTATGGACTTTCCCTGTGGAACTAGTGGGGCCAGGAGAAAAGACGATTTGTCACCTTTTCAGAGCTCCCTGAACCGTGTTGTAAACTCCTTCGAGATGAGAAACGACAAGATACCAAAGACCCTGTCAGTTACTACATCTTAGCATCAGTTACTTACAGGAGCCCAAATTTCATTTGTTCCAACTCATGGGAAAGTTACTTTCACTTTCACATTACTGAATTGTGTGCTAAATCTTCATTTCTCTCTTCCTGTTTTACTTTTCCTCAGCACTCCACTTTCCTGCCTTTGAAATGGCCTTTTTGGTCTTTTCTAATACTGTCCAAGTTTCTGGCCTTATCTTTCTCCTCCTTTCTGCAGTTCCATTTGGCTTGTGACCTGCACTTGAAATTCTCAAACTCCTGCTTCCTTCCCTCATATCCAGCTCTTAACCACCTCTTCCCTTTGTGCTGACAATACTGCAGCCTTCCTTGCACAGGGACTAAGAGAACATTACGTGCATGTGGGCACGTAGTACTTTCTGTTAATAGCTTCTCAATTGTAATCTGGAGCCATACGGACCTATATAAACTTCAAAGAAAGTATCAAAGCTCTGTACTTGAAAGCAAATAAATAGAAAGCTCACAAAGTTGTCATAAAAGATCCAAAGACTTAAAGTGACTTGCCCCTTAAAAAATTACATTGTTAAGTACCTTTCACTCTCAGCTGTCTGCATGGTCTCCAGTTTTGAGTGAGTTCCTCTGTTAAACCCTTTTACCTCTTGTTCTTCCAAAGATTCCAGCAATCGGATGACATCTTTATTCACTCCTCTGCGCTTTGCCAGAACCAAGGGTGTAGCACCTTGATGATTACTAAAAAAGTTCATAAATATAAAGAGGTCATCATAACAGTTGGGATTATATTGTTAGTACCCACCTGTGTAGATCTCAGTGACAAAGGCATGGGCCGAATTAACTCAAAGCCCAGAGCAGAACCAATGGTTGAACTGGAACTTGAATTTTGAGTAAACCTATTTTTTTTCCTTGTAGGGAAAGAGGAAAAAGAATATAGAGGCAAAAGAGTAAATACATGAGAATAAATAAAAGAAAAAGAGGACATTTTCTTAGAAATTAACTGGAAAGTTCTAGATTCTAGATTCATTCTTACCTGACATTTACATTTTATGGCAATAGAGCATATTGAAAAAAAGAAAAGTCTAAGAATTAAAAACAAATAAAAGCCCAAAGCAACCAAATAAGCTGCTTTGGTTCACCTACCTATTTAACACTAATAAGAGAAGACAGCCAAGTAACAGTGACTCCCATAGCCAATTCCCACCACATTTGTCCATCACATTTGCTGTCTTTTTCAGATTTAGGGACCAATAAATCAAGGCAACATGTAAGTGTAGTCTAAATGTCAAGCTCAGTTTTAAAGATGGTCTCACACCTTTTCCACTCTAGAGATAAGGTATCACTAAAACAAACACTTCTTCAAACTGTTCAGCATAAAAAGGACTCTGAGCCCCAGAGAGATTATGAAGCTAGCATGGTATATTATATGATAGAAGACAGTTTGGAATCAGGCAGAACTAGGTTCAAATTCCAGCTGTGTGACCTCTTTGTTTAAACCCTTCTTGTCTCAACTACTGCATCTGTAAAACGAAGATAACACTGACCTCAAGAGCTATTCAATCTAAGGATTAAATGAGCTAAGGTAAGTAAACACAGCGCCTGGTCCATAACAGATATTCAACAAATGTTAGTTCTTTTCTTTTTCCCTTATCTGACAATACACAATTATTGGTAGCAGAACCTCACCACTGTTTTCATAGAAAAACTTGCACCGCTTCAGCATCAATCTAGAAGTCAGCCTCTTGTTTCCTCACTCCCCTAACAAGATTACCTTGTCCTCCATGCCTTGTTGAACTTGTCACTGTAGATGATCAACAAGAAAGCAGAATCAATAGACTCTGAGATTGGACCAATGGCTGACAAACTAATGGGAAGAAATGACCAGATTTCAAAAACCACAGAGGACTTACCAAATATCAATTTTGAGTCCATTGGAAACTAAGAATTGAATAGTATCCACATGGCCACAGAGATGCAGGGCTGTGTTTCCTTGATAATCTGTGGCCAGAAGATCAGCACCAAATTTATGCAACAGTTGGCAGATGTCAACGTTCCCTCTGGCTGCTGCGAGGTGAAGGCCTGTTCTGCCCCTGCTGTCACGAATATTTGGGTCAAAGCCGCTTTCCAAAAGCCGCTTGGAATAGTTAAAGTCTCCATCAATACAGGCTTGTAGCAAGGGCACATTAGTCTGAGACGAATCATTTACAAAAACGTAGGACATTATTCTGATGGAGCGGATGGACTATGCCTGTAATGAAATATGAGGTGAGATTCGGTGAAGCCAAACTAAATGAAGACAATGAAGTCATTTAGAGAAGCACTATTTCTTATCCTTCTTGGCCTCCTGCCTCTAATAAATTACCTCACCAAACAGAAACAACAACAAAGTTATCAATTATGTTTTATTTCTCAATAAAATGTCTTATTTTCTTCATATCCACTTGATCAAAATTGCAATTAAATTACTATAAAGCTCTATTTTGCTTTTCATTAAATAAAAAGATTAAGAGAGATTTTTAAAGGTAAGGAAAATATGATCACTTAGATTTAAGTTTATTGCATTGTCAGAAGACATATATAACATGATCCTTAAACTTCAAACACACACTACTGCTGGTAGAGATTCTTATTTAAAACAAAGTAACTCTCTTTCACATATTTGCCTTTTATCATATTTGATATATTCTACATGGTAAACAGAACTATCTGCTCAAAAGTTAACTAAATCAGCAAGAAAAAATAATGAAATAACTTAATTCATATTCAATAAAGACCTGCTGAATGTTTTGTCTATAGCACAAACTTCAATTTTCAGGGGAAAGAGAAAAGCTAAGAAAAGCAACAAACTGAATTTAAAAATTGGAAATACCATGAAATCAATTCAGACTGTCTTTTTTACAGTATTGATTCTATTCTGTGGTTATCTAAATATCTGATTTTGCCAAACTCCCATTGTCTGAAGACTGAGAGATGAAGAAAAACAGGTCTGTCTGGGAATTCAGAGGCAGGACAAAGGCAGCAATCCCAACTGTGTCCACCCCACAAATTTCATCCATCTGAGGAACCTAGACTCTCCAGTGCGTCCACACCTCTTTCACTGATACTTCTTGCTCCAGCAGTCTCTTGGACTGTATGTGTGTGTGTGTGTGTGTGTCTGTCTGTCTCCCTGACCTCCTCTTGGTTCATTTAAGGAAAGTTAAAGTCTGACAAAAGAAACCTTACTAAGAAATTGAAGAGAAAATAAACCAAAAGAAGAAAACACAAAGGCAGAGACCAATGTGTTTATAGAGATGACTCCCTCACTCTACAGTCACAAAAGCTGAGTCACAGACAGGGTTGGCTTGTAATTTGTCAAACAAAGTCTTTCTTTCTGGAACACTGATGGAACTGGATGTTAGACCAATCTATTCTTGTGTCTGACCTCAAGGGGATTCAGGAAAACATGGCTACGGAGTTTGGTGAGATTCTTGGCCCCCACTCCTTTTAGCCTGGTTTCCCAGCAGAGCCATGGTCCCTCTAGACATGAGCTACTTGCCCCTAGAGCTCTGCTGCTGCCACGGGTTCTCTGTGCAAAGGGGAAACAGTCACACACACTGAGGGCCTGCTCCAAGCTAGGCACCACACCAAGGGTGCCTAATGCATTTTATTTCATCTTCCTAACAACTCTATGGTAAGGGTTATTATACTGAATTTTAGTAAGGAGTCACTGAAAGATTTCAAGCCAAGGAAATGGCATGGTCTTTTAGTCTTTCAGAAAGATTACTGTGTCAGCAACAGGGAGAGGGTAGATTAGAGGGGGTCAAGGCTGGGGACTGGGAGATCAATCAGCAGGTCACTGCAGAAATCCAGTCAAGAAATGATGACAGCCTGATCTGAGGCCGTGTCAGAGAAAAGGGAACACAATGGAGACAGATAGAGAAGACAGAATTAGCACAACTTAATGACCCGCTGCATAGAACAGGTGAGAAGGAGTTGTTAAGGCTAATTCTAAATAGGGGAAAAATCTGCTGAGGATTAAGAATTACAGAGATCAAGATAAAATAGACTTCAGATTATGACACTATATAATGCTTTTTAAAGAAATTAACCCATTGAGAAGAAACTGCTCATTAAAATAGTCAAGAATTCTCTTTTGAGGGTAGCCTCCCTATTTTCCCCTACAGTATTCCTTGGATTAGATCATTAAAAAGGACAAAGCTATCAGAAGCATTTTTTAAAAACTAAAATGCCACATATCAAGTGCTTTTCAAGAGATAACATGTTTTTGTTGAATTCTGTAAGAACAGATAATGAAAAACAAGCTACTTGATATTTTTGTTTCTAACACAGTAAGAATTCTTGTGGTTTGAAGACTTGGGATTCTTTTGAATGTTGGCTCAGTGGGGGGAAAAAAAAAGCCTTCCTTGTTTATTTTTTAAGTGAGAATAAGTATGGTATATTTTTCTTTGTGTCCTTGAGAAACTAACTTTACCCCCAAATTTAATAAGGCCAATGATAGATAACATTTTTCATCTTGATCACAGAACTGAATCTGCCACAAAGCAAGGCATCGAAGCTTTCACATACTCTGAGGAAGCTGACGGCAGAAAAATACTCATGTAAGCCTGAAGATTATATCTTTCTTTCAGTAGTCAGCCAGCAGTTTCTCTGAATTCTTAAGAAGGTTCAAGAGAATATCCAGAAATGTGACAGCAAGGATCTACAGTAAATAGAAACTTTAGTTATAACAAGGGTGTGACATGAAGTCTAGCTGTTCTATTAAACACAGACAAGCTGGTGGGGTCTGTGAATATTCTCCAGAAAATCTATGGGTAATGCATCAATTTGCGAGCTAGTAGTAACTGACAATAAAGTAGTGAAAAGGGAGAACAGAAGGCCTCCTAAGGAGTGACTCTGTTGCCCACAAACAAGAACACATGGTCAGAAAGATAAAAGAAAAAGAATCAAATTATGTGCCATCAGTAGAGAACAAACTGGACTCTGAAAATTCATGCTAAGTCCCTGGAATTCAGAATGCACATATTTCACGTGTTAGATCTCAGAGCAGCCCACAAAAACATTTCTAGAAATAAAATGCTATTTGCATGGGGGGAAAGTAAAAAGAACCAATACTTATATCTAAACCAAACAGGATACATTTAAGAAAAAATATTTCTAATCCATCCTGAATGCTGGTACTTAAATCTCCCCAGGAGATTGATCCTCTGCCCCCTTTGCTTTTCAGCGTGAAAGAAAAATTGGCCCAAATCTATCTGCAGACTTTTCCACATGCCAGACCCTGCTTCTCCTGAAATGTGCTGCTGCCTCACCTTCATGCTCTTGCGGGGACCCCCTCAGGTTTCCCCTCTGTACTCAGACATCTCAAGTACCTCGTCTGCCCCACTATACTCTTCTTGTGAGGGACTGTGGAACAAGGGCCATGCACAGGCAGTAGGGACCACAAAAAATCAGTATTAATCCATGAAACTAACAGTTACTATGTGCTCAAAATATGGCAAATACTATGCTAAGTGGTAGGATATAAAGACTAAATCCCGAATTTATAGCTCAGGTTGAGATTCAGATTAAGCTTTTACTGGTCATTCATGCTCAATTTTTATCAAATCCCTTTAAATAAACTTGTATGAGAAATAATTAATGGTATTTTATGAGGCTCCATTTAAATGTTGTATCATAAGGGTTATCAGTGCTAGACTGGAAGATGAGGACTGACAAATTGTATGTACCAATTTAGACAAACTTCAGATTACTGAGCCACTTAATTTCCTTGCACGAATATTCTGAATTCACCCAAAGTAGAGTATCTTTACTTTCTCATCATGACCACTGGGGGCTGGATCTTCACGACTAAAGCCTACCTCTGATATACGATTTTCAAGGTTAAAATGGTACAGGTGTTAGAATTCTGAAAATAGTAGGGTTCGCATTACGAAAAGGTCAAGCTTTGCTTCTCATTTGGAGACAGAATTATAAATTATATAGTTACCCCTTCAAATGACCTGTTAAATTCATAAGGAAGTTCCTAAACTGATGGTGACCAGAAGGGGAATGGGTGGGGGATGGATTAAATAGGTGATGGGGATTTAGGAGTGCACTTGTGATGAGCACTGAGTGCTGTATGGAAGTGCTGAATCACTATATCGTATGCCCGAAATTAATATTATACTGTATGTTACCTAACTGGAATTTAAATAAAAACTTAAAAAAAATTCACAAGAAAGTTTCTTTAAATTCACAAGACAATGCTTCTGCCATTTTCTTCTGATGACAAGCCCCATAAGAAAGTACATTTGATCAAATTACAGATTTATGTGATTTCAAACTTATTACACAAATGCATTAGACCTAATTATACTTGAAACCTCCAAGAAAATGTCTAAGACCCCAATTAGAACTTAATCACTAGAAATCTGTTAATAGCTTCTCAAGAAGTTATGAAAGTGAGTAAAACTTAGAACACATATTAACTATGGTTCAAAGAGTGAAGAGGACTAAAGATTTTTAGATTAAACTTTTTGAGATAATTGTAGATTCACACGAAGGTGAAAGAAATAGTACACAGAGATCCTATGTACTTTTACCCAGTTTCCCCGAGGTTAATATCTCACAAAACCATAATATCACAACTAGGATACTGACATTGCTAATTAAGATCTAGAACATTTCCATTACCACAGAGCTCTCTCATATTGCCCTTTTACAGCCACACCTACTTCCCTCCTACCCCCACCCCACCTTATCCCCTGGAAACCACTATCCTGTCTTCCATTTCTAGAATTCTGTCATTTCAAGAATGTTATATAAATGGAACCATACAGTATGTAACCTTTTATGTTTTTTCACTCAACAGAATTCTCTGAGGATTCATTCAGGTTGTTGTGTATATCAACAGTATCATTTTTTCTACTGCGGAGTAGTGTTCCATGGTATGAATGTACCACAGCTTGGTTAGCCATTCACCTTTTGAAGGACATGTGGTTGTCTGCAGTTTGGGGGTGTTATGTTAAAGCTTCTAAAACATTCAGGTTCATATTTTTATGTGAACGAACGTCTTCATTTCTCTAGGACAAATGTCCAGAAGTGCAATTGTTGGTATGGATGCTTAAAGGTTTGAACTGAAGGACAGTTGACGGGGTGCATGGGTGGCTCAGTCAGTTAAGTGTCTGCCTTCAGCTCAGGTCCTCATCCCAGGGTCTTGGGTTTGAGCCCTGCATCCAGCTCCCTACTCAGCAGGGAGTCCACTTGTCCCTCTGCCCTTCCCCCTACCTGTGCTCTCTCATGCTCTCTCTCTCAAATAAAAATCTTAAAAAAAAAAAAAAAAAGGAGAGAGAGTCAAGTCTGAAGGTGCCTACTGTCCCCATGCAAAAAAAGAAAAGGGAAAGGAAAGGAAAGAAAAAAGAAAGTAAGGTCTTCTTTGGGATCATCTGTCTGGATGGCTCAGGCAACCAGGACAGTAAGAGGTTATTTATGGAAGAGTTTGTTGGAGTAAGCATTAATAAGGGCCCTAGTATTTACCAAAGGTAGTGTGTAGTAAGAACCATTCCACAAGTAGAGTTAGAAACATTAATGTGTGATTATGAACACTGAACTGGTATCCTTCAAGATTCACAGAGGGCTGAGTCTGTTCCCCTGTAAATGAACATAAAAGCTAAGCATAGTGAAGTCTGCTTTTCAAGGTAGGAAGAGCAGGAGACAGAGAGATAAGATATGGTCTGACTTCCTGAGGGACTACTTTCAGGAGTGTACAATACTCCAGAAACGCAGTTTTTCTAGTGTCAGAAGACACTAGAAAGAGCTTGGCTACCTCACCCAGAATGTATCTGGAGCTAGACTGCTGGGGTTTGAACACCGGTTCAGCTACTTACTAGCTGTGTGACTTAAGTACTCACAAATTAATAGTTACTACCTTCCTGAGGATGGGCACAGCTCTGGGGAGACAGTTCTTTATGTACTGAAGATAGCCTGCGTGGAACATGGAGCACTGATCCCCTGCTAACAGAGCAGCATCTAGCAATGGGGTGACCTCTAGTGGAGAGTAAAGAAGTCCAAGAAAGGAAAAGAGAACTGGTTCCCGGCAGAGGAAAACCCACAAGAACAGTCAATTGTGGGAACAGCCCCAGAAAATCCTTTCCTTGTTCACCATGTTCCTAAGGGACAGTGTCCACGAGGGACGGTGACTACTTCAGAGGCCAATTCCATGGGACTGTTAAAAGGAGAACTCTGGGAGGTCACGTCTTGGAGGGCTGGCACAGCCTAAAAGACTTTATGAGGATGGAGCCACTCATACTTTAGGATGAAGCAGTTTCCTAGATATCAGTAACAAGAGCTCCTAATACCACACAGCGCTTGTCTCAGGCCAAATGACAAAACAGTAAGGAGGTTTTAGTGGAAGCATGTGAGTCACTGACCTGATGGGAAGTTCTAGTTAATATTCTTTTTCTTTTAAATTTTTCTTTTATGTTAATATTGGGTCATATCTACATAACTTTAAGATAGTATTCTTGATGGTTAAGAACTAATGGAGAAAACCTGTCATATTTTAATATATACTCATTAAACCTAACTTTAAATTGGTCTTCTATATCTATTATCACCAACCATAATGTATTGATTTACTTTTCATTTTGAAAAGCCACTGGGAAAGGCAAGACTAAGTGCCATATTCTTGGTTCAAATGGAATGACACTATGCCTACAAGTAACTTCAGAGATCAAAGCACCAGACACTTCCGCAAAATGCAAGGGAAAAATGGCATACCTGGAGAGACATTATCAGAAGGGACTGCCTACATTTTCTAATGTCATAGAAAAGTACTAAAACTTAGAGCCTATACAGTAAATGGAAACCCAAATCTGGATTCTCTATACCTCATGTGGTTATTCTTAACCTTTTAAAAGGATACAGTTGTTTTAAAAATATAAAAATAACCTCAAAGAACCATAAAATAAGAACTTCCAATGAAGTCATTAAATCCTAACTGCTAGCACTTTAGAATTACTGTTCTTAAAATCCAAGTGCTGTACAGATCCAGATATTAGGCAAGGGGAAAAAGCCACATCTAAAAGAAATCTAGCTCTGCAGAAGTAAAAATTTTAACAATTCCTTCTCAAAACGTTAATATATTTTTTCAGCCTGCTTATCTTCAATAGCTGTATTTCTCTAATAGAGTGGTCTTAATAATTTCCAAGGCTCAGAGAGGTTAATGAGTCTAAGGCCACACTGCTGTTAAGAGTGGGCTTCAAATTTAGTCTACAAAATTCCTAATATGCCATGCCACCTCTACATAGTTATCAAGATAACCAGTAGGAAATGGCTCATACAAAGCTCGGTTCCATATTCACAACTGTTTGCAAAAATTCCTGCCAGACCTTGTCTCTAAAATGCAAGAAATGGGTCTGAGATGTCTGTGTATCCTTGCAGATTACATAGTGCCTGGCACATTTTTTTTGAAATCCAGACATAGGAGAATCCAAATAATTCTTTGTGGATTATACACTCAATTAAGCTCATCTTAACAAGATTTCATTTTTTTAAGATTTTATTTATTTGAGAAAGAGAGAGAGAGAGAAAGAGAGATTGAACATGAGCAGGTTGAGGGGCAGAGGGAGAAGCAGACTCCCCACTGAGCAGGGAGCCCGATGCGGGGCTCGATCCTGGGACTCCGGGATCATGACCTGAACCGAAGGCAGATGCTTAACTGACTGAGCCACCCAGGCACCCCCATCTTAACTGGATTTTAAGGTAACATTTTTTATGACCAATTTTATAATTTATTGTAAATTTATTAAGAAAATAAATATGAACTAAGAGAAGAAAATACAAGTTACCCATAATCCTACCAACTAGAAATAACTATTATTACTACTTTGGTGCTATGGTCCTCCAGCCTTTTTTTTCTATATGAATATATATTTAATTCATACTATAAATACAAATGTTAAACTTTTTTACTTACTATATCATGAACATCCTTCCACATTACCAGTCTTCCAAAAACAATTTTTAATGGTTGTATTCTATAAGACTCTATAATTTTCCATAATTTTCTTATTAAATTCCTTAGCACTTTAAAAAAATTTGCTTTGCATTTTTCCTCTTACCCGAATTTAAATTCATGGACATTTTAAGCCAATCAAAACATAGTCTAAGAGGGGCACCTCGGTGGCTCAGTTGGTTAAGTGACCACTCTTGGTTTCGGCTCAGGTCATGATCTCAGGGTCCTGGGATCAAGCCCTGTGTGGGGCTCCCCTCTCAGAGGGGACTCTGCTTGTCGACCCCTCTCTCTGCCCCTCCCCCTGCTCACTCTCTCTAAAATAAGTAAATCTTAAAAAAAAAAGCATAGTCTAAGAGACTTTTAAAATAGTATTTTTGGTCAAAATCTATCAATAGATTCTCAGGCAATGTATTTAAAAGATGTGACACAGATGGATCCACCTATAATGTGGAATTATTTTTTTTTCTTTTTTAAAGATTTATTTATTTATTTGAGAGAGAGAGAGAATGGGGGGCGGGGGAGGGACAGAGGGAGTGGGAGAGAAATCTCAAGCAGACTCCCTGCTGAGACCAGAGCCCCACTTGGGGCTCAATCCCACAACCCTGAGCCAAAATCAAGAGTCGGATGGATGCTCAACCAACTGAGTCACCCAGATGCCCCTAGTCTTATTTCTTTATGGACAATAGTTTTACTTTGACAGCAATCTTGATGCAACGCTTGCTTTGCTCACAATAAAACGTCAAATGTACAGTTCATCTTAAACTACAGTTCACTTTAATTTGAATCCCTTTTAGAATTCTTACTTATTGATTTTTTGGAAGATTGTCTTAAAAGGGCCAGGGAAATAAATTCTCATAGATCATATGGCTAGAATCTCAATTCTTACCCTTTGAGGTATCTGTCCAAAATAAAGGCAAAATATGTGGATATTTGTTTTGAGTTCTTAAAAAAGAAAAAAGGTAGCCGCCTTTTTGAAAGCATGGAAGTAAATTTAAAAAAAGAATTGAGAATATTATCCTTTCAGGATATTCCAGCACCATGAAAAACATGTAAAGGAGGAAGTTTATAAGTAGAACCTTCTGAATTTTACTTCCAAGTCTCAAAAATAATTAACAGAAGTTCAAAAGTAATTTTTAGAGGGCGCCTGGGTGGCTCAGTTGGTTGGGCGGCTGCCTTCGGCTCAGGTCATGATCCTGGAGTCCCGGGATCGAGTCCCGCATCGGGCTCCCTGCTCGGCGGGGAGTCTGCTTCTCCCTCTGACCCTCCCCCCTCTCATGTGCTCTCTCTCAAATAAATAAATAAAATCTTTAAAAAAAAAAAAAGTAATTTTTAGATATATCTGGATCTACTACAGATACATTTTTACTTTACATCTCATTTTGTGGTATTTCCAAGTCTAACTTGATTTGTTTAAAATTCTCAATGTTGTGATTTCTTCAATGCCAAGCTACCAATTACTTCATAATTAAAACTTTATTAAAGCAATAAAGGTGAGGTTAATTTGAAATGTGTGAATTACAGAATGCTACTAAAGGCCAGTTCATTATGTTTAAGTTCATATAATAACTGAAAGTAGGCTAATCAGGCATTACTTAGTTCTTAGGAAAGAAAGCTTAATGAAAAAAAAACAAGGATTTGTTTATATGTCTGCTATTACTATGCAACTACTTAGCAACATGATACATAATATTTAACATCTATTAAGTTATTATATTCCAGGCACTATTTAAGTGTATTTCCTGGAATGACTGATTTAATCCTCAGATAAACCTTATATATAAGGTATTATCAATTATCCTCATTTTATGGGCAAAAAAAAATGGCACTAAGTTTGCTTTCATAAGATTCTTTTTCATATAATGAATTAGTTTAGGAAATTTTTCATCAAAGATTACATAAAGGGAAACAGTCTAGCCCACACACTCTGAATTAACTCCTTATAATCATTTCATTCAAAGTAAATTTTTCGAACTGCAGAGAAACAATAAATACCTGGAAATGTTTCTTACTTTGCAGGAAACACCGGTCACTTGTTTACAGGAAACATTCAGTCATATATTCTGAATTAACTCTGCAATCTTCTCAAAGTAATCTTTTCTAAGTGTGAGAAAACAACATCAAAACATTTGGAAATATATTCTACTTTATAGGAAGTGACTAAATCCCTGGAGTCATTATTCTCATGTATTTCTTACTCACTGGGATAGTGAGAAAACACTTGTCTAAATTTTTCTTTCTCCATCAGAAAACAAACAAACAAGGATTTCTGATATATATTTCTTCCAATGTTTGTGTTACTTGTATCTTTGCATTATTTTAACAGTTCAATTCAACTTTTGGAAAAATATTGGCTTAAAATAAAAATTAATTATTCACAAATGGAGTACTGGTACCGTGGGTATTTTATTTTATTCTAATACCTTTCAATATTTCCAAAATCTTTATTGTGTAATTTTAAAATTCTTAGCAAGGGACTTGCCCCCATAGGAAGTCTTCAGTTTATAATTTGTAATTATATAATAAAGATAGTAAATAAGCACTGGAAGGTCAAGCTGAAGTCTTTCATGCATATGTATTATTATTACTTATTTATTTATTTTAAAGATTTTATTTATTTATTTGACAGAGAGAGACACAGCGAGAGAGGGAACACAAGCAGGGGGAGTGGGAGAGGGAGAAGCAGGCCTCCCGCGGAGCAGGAAGCCTGATGCGGGGCTCGATCCCAAGACCCTGAGATCGTGACCTGAGCCGAAGGCAGACGCTCAACGACTGAGCCACCCAGGCGCCCGCATATGTATTATTTTTGTAATAAAGTGATTTTTAAAAAAAAAATCAGGTTTTTCCTGCAACAGCAGCACTTTATTTATGAACTAATGGTGCCACCTTGTGGCCTACCTGGGCTTCAAGTGCAACTTCAGCATCCAGGACAAGAATACAGCAAGAGGAGGGAGCACCTTGGAAGTTTTTGTTTCGTTTTTTTCTTTTGTTTTGTTTTTGTTCTTAAAGTTTACTTACTTACTTACTTATTTTAGTAATCTCTACACCCAATGTGGGGCTCGAACTCACGATCCTGATATCAAGAGACCAATGCTCTACTGAATGAATTAGCCAGGCTCTCCTCTCTTTGTTTTATTTCAGTTACTTACCATTATCATTCTCAATAATTCTTAATTAGTGAAAATTCAGAGTTGAGCTGAAGCTCAATTTTCCTTAAAAAAAAGTTTATCTAGGGCGCCTGGGTGGCTCAGTTGGTTAAGCGACTGCCTTCGGCTCAGGTCATGATCCTGGAGTCCCAGGATCGAGTCCCGCATCGGGCTCCCTGCTCGGCGAGGAGCCTGCTTCTCCCTCTAACCCTCCCCCCTCTCATGTACTCTCTCTCTCATTCTCACTCTCTCATATAAATAAATAAATCTTTAAAAAAAAAAAAGTTTATCTAACATAATGTTGTATGTCGATTATACCTCAATTAAAAAATTAACCAAGCAAATTAACAGCATAAATAATGATTCCAGGACTATTCGGAGATCTAAATCTCGTTAAACCCACCTTAGCAGACTTCATTTATACAAAATTAAAGTGCTAAAAAAATGACATTCCTGGGGTGCCTGGGTGGCTCAGTCAGTTAAAGCATCTGACTCTTGATTTCGGCTCAGGTCATGATTTCAGGGTTGTGAAATCAAGATTCTCTCTCTCCCTCTGCCCCTCCCCCCTCTAAAAAAATGACATTCCTACTATTCATTTATTTGGTGTTATTTAAAAATACAGGAACTACAACTTTTGTAAATTACTCATTTTCTAAATAGTTCACAAAATGTAAACCAGATTCACCTCAAACAGTTTGAAGGCACAAGACTGTTCTTAGGAGAAACCTGAATACTTTCCATAAAGTTTTTATGGCCAGGAAGGCCATTTTGGATTATCCAACCCAATTTCCTTATTTTACATATAAAGATACTGAGAATCAGAAAAGCTATAACTTGGGTGCCTGGGTGGCTCAGTGGGTTAGGCGACTGCCTTCGGCTCAGGTCATGATCCTGGAGTCCCAGGATCGAGTCCCGCATCGGGCTCCCTGCTCGGCAGGGAGTCTGCTTCTCCCTCTGACCCTCCCCCCTCTCATGCTCTCTCTCTCTCTCATTCTCTCTCTCAAGTAAATAAATAAAATCTTTAAAAAAAAAAAAAAAGAAAGAAAAGCTATAACTTAACATGCTACTTTACAAGCAAACTACCCCTTACCCTCAAGATTCTAGCTCCATTCATGATTCACGGTGGAAATATAAGGTACATTATCTTCAACATAACAGTTTGTCACAATTCTCTTGTAATCTGTCCCCATCTAATGCTTTAAATTGCACCAGATGGATGCTAGAACGTACAGCATCCTTCACACAAAACATCCATTCTAGTGACACAGGATGGACAAGGGCCCTCCCTAGGCTATACAAGCCCACAGAGGATCTAGTAGACTTCTTTGAGGTGTGCTCTGATTGCATGTGAAGCTATGTGAATCACTGTGGTCTAGAGCTCCATACTGCTTACAGTGATGTCCTATGTAGACCCTTAAAATTCAAGAACTCCTGACACATCATTATTAGACCCACATCCTACCTCACTTATTCCAACCTCTAGGGACCCTGGTAAATAAGGATATACGATGAAAAAAATGACTGGAGAGGACTAAGGAACCAACTTAACCAAACAGCCTCTAAAAATGGCATGGTTATGTATAGCCACAAAAGGACCACCATTTGGGGTGTGAGACATTTCCTCTTTTTCCTTAATTCCCTAAGAATTAAGGATAAGACCTTTGGTAGGAAGGGAGTAAAAGATGAAGAGTAGACGTCTGAGACTTTAAGGGAACCTTTTGTTTCTTTGCCTGTGGCCCCCCCCCTTTGGACTAGGGGCAACCTATTTTGGGGAGGCATCTTCTGATACCCAGAGAAAAGAAAATAGAGAATGACATACAAATGACTCTAGGTTCAAGAAAAGAGAAATAGGGATTCTTTTTCCCCTAAATTTTTTAGCCCATTTTAGGAGGATTAAAAATAAGAATTACAGGGAGAAGTTGTATTTTTTGGCTGGCGCTTTCCTCATGCTGCCACTTAGGAACCTAAAATGTGGGGCACAAGGTGGGAAATGCCAGTATTCTAAGGCAGAGCTGAATTGGCAGTCTTGATAGCTTTGTCACTATAACAGTAACTCCGAGTAAAAAGGACAATGAATTATAGCAGTCTTCTTTCCGACTGAGACCTGGTCCCCACAAAACCTCTCCTGTTAAAATGGCAGATCTGTGAGTTGGCTCAGTTTAAGTCTATGTACTCAGAGTTCTAGGGAATCTTTCAGAAACGGGAGTAGGGCTGGCAAATCCCTGTATCAGTTTCCCATGGAACTATTTTTACAGACTGCCCAGAGACCTCCCAGGTCATTGGGACCAACATGAGAAAAAGTGGTTAGTGACTAAGGATCTCTAGTTTTCAGCTACATGGCTCTTCATATAATTCCCTTGGTATGTCCCAAGATGTAAATACTTAGTTTTAAAAATACCTCTAAACCCCGCAATATATCATCAAAAATACTTAAAACAGCACTAAATATTAGCACACCACAATGCTGAAAACCAGTACTGTAGTTATTAATGCTAGGCACTTTACATTTAAAATTTAAATAGCCACAATACTGGATAATGTAACTCTAATATACAACAAATTTCTGTCTACGTATGTCTGTTTCTGACTCTCTACTCTGTTCTAATAGTCTGTGGGATATATATGTACCAATATCACAATGTCTTTCTGTCAAATAAATAAAATCTTTAAAAAAAAATTATTTGCAATCTTTTTTTTTTTTTTTAAGATTTTTATTTATTTATTTGACAGAGAGAAAGACAGCGAGAGAAGGAGCACAAGCAGGGGGAGTGGGAGAGGGAGAAGCAGGCTTCCCACTGAGCAGGGAGCCTGATGCAGGGCTCGATCCCAGGACCCTGGGATCATGACCTGAGCTGAAGGCAGACGCTTAACGACTGAGCCACCCAAGTGCTCCTATTTGCAATCTTCTATCCCATCTGAGTGTCAGGATTATTTTGACATGGAAATTTTGTTTACTATACCAAGTCATACCCTTGAAGATGAACTATCTGGATATTCTTTGCTATCTTTTAATACATTTTTATAATTTTCCCCATGAAGGTCTTGTACATCTTTTATACATTTTATTTTTTAAAAACTTATTGTTTTTATTTCTGCTGTGATTGAGGTCTTTTTTTACTACAGTTTTAATTTGGTTATTACCAGTACAAAGAATGAAACTGATGCATATGTGCTGACTCACATCAGCAATCCTGCTGAATTCTTACTAACTCTATTAATGTATCTGTAGGTTCTCTTGAATTTTCTATGTATTACCATATTACTTACATAAGTACAGTGTGTTAGTTTAAAAACATGCCTGCAAATTCTTCACTACATCTTTCTTCAAGAGCTTGAGTTAAAATACCCTCCCCCTGAGTATGGGCTTACTAATTCACTACTAACAAACAGGATATGGTAGAAGTGGCTTGTAAGACAGGTCATAAATTAGACAATGCGGCCTCCTCCTTACTCTCTCACGGATTACTCACTCTGAAACAAGCCAGCTGCCATGTCATGAGGGCACCCAAGCAGTACTATAGAGGTTCCTGTGATGAAGCATTGCTAGTAGACAGCAAGGAACCTAAGCTTTTTGCTAATAGTCTTGTGAGTGAGCCACCTTGGGAAAGATCCTCCAGACCCAGCCAGCCAAGCCTTCACATGGCTAGCCCTGGCTGAAATCTTGACTGAAATACTCTGAGCCTGAACCATTCAGCTAAGCCACTTTCAAATTCCTGACCCACAGACATTATTATTTTAAACTTTTCCAATTTATTGGCATAAGTTATTCATTACATATGCTCATGACTAAAAAACAAATCTCTATTATATCTGCATTGTTTCCGATGCTGTTTATTTGTGCTTTTTCTTTTGTTTTTTGTTTTTTTTAATTTTTATTTATTTATTCATGAGAGAGAGAGAGCAGAGGCAGAGGGAGAAGCAGGCACCCCGCAGAGCAGGGAGCCCGATGCGGGACTCGATCCCAGGACCCCGGGATCATGACCTGAGCCGAAGGCAGACGCTTAACCGACTGAGCCACCCAGGCGTCCCTTGTTTTGTTTTTCTTTCCTAGATCATTATTGGGAGAAGTCTGTATATTTAGTTCTGGGGTGCCTGGGTAGCTCAGTTGGTTAAGCGGCCAACTCTTGATTTCAGCTCAGGTCATGATCTCAGTCCTGGCATTGAGCCCTGCATCCCCATCCATTTCCAAGTTCAGTGGGGAGTCTGCTTGAGGGTTCTTTTTGCACACAACCAGCACTCTATTTGTTGAATGAAGAATGTATATTTAAACTGGTCTTAAAAAGATGGAGTTGGGGAGGGGGGTAAGGTGTGCCAGATCCTTAGGAGAATGAAGAGAGCAGTATCAGGGAAATTAAGCTAAGGAAGACTGCTTGAAGCCTAATGGCAAAGGGGCCTTGAATCAAAGAATCCGTATCTGGTTTCAGTGTAGATGGTGATTGGGAGTTTGGTAGGATGACATCTGTAAGATAATAAAGACAAGGAGGGCACTGGGGGACCTGGCTGGCTCAGTCGAAGAGCATGCGACTCGATCTGAGGGTTGGGTTTGAGCCCCATGTTGAATGTACAGAGTACTAAAAAAAATTAACTTAAAAAAAAAAAGACAGGAAGGTCAGGTTACTGTGCCAATACAGTATCTCTCCTTCTCCCTTTGCCCCTCTCCCTGCATGGGTGTGCTTGCTCTCTCTCAAATAAATAATCTTAAAAAAAAAAAGAACCAGTTCTGCTGTTTTACTGCTTCTGGTTTCTCTTCATTTCTTCTACTTTAAGTTTTATATGTGGTTTCTTTTTTTTACCTTCTTGATTTGTATCCTTAACTCACTTTTAATCCTACCTTTTAACAAATTTATTTAAATCTAAAAAAAAGAAAAAAATCTATACATTTACATTGAAGTGTCAACTGGACTCCACTGGTTTTCACACGCAGTATTTCACATTGTTTAATTATATAATTTCTGTGATGTCCCCTTTTAAACCTATTAATTATATTTTTAATACCCACGTAAGGGATTTGAAAACCTTTTTGTTAATTCCTTTTTTTTAATTTTTTATTTTTTTTAAAGATTTTATTTATTTATTTGAGAGAGAGAGAATGAGAGACAGAGAGCATGAGAGGGAGGAGGGTCAGAGGGAGAAGCAGACTCCCCGCCGAGCAGGGAGCCCGATGCGGGACTCGATCCCGGGACTCCAGGATCATGACCTGAGCCGAAGGCAGTCGCTTAACCAACTGAACCACCCAGGCGCCCACCTTTTTGTTAATTTCTAATTTATTTGCACTGTGGCAAAAGAAAATGGTCTTTGGGGCAAGAATTTATTAAAATTTACAGACTTTCTTTTGGTTAATGTGCCATGCGTATCTGAAAAGAATGTATGAAGCATTAGTTGAAGATAGAATTCTACTCTCTATATACATAATTTGATCAATCTTGTTAATTTTGTTGTGGAAATATTCTGTATTTTTCCAGTTTTTTGCGATATGATATATTGGTTTCTGAAAGTAATGTTAACAGTTTTAATGTTTGATTGTGAATGTATGGATTCTTTCTGTAATCCCATCTAATTTGGGGTTACATTTTGAGACTATGTTTAGGTACACGGATCTTCCCGGAAGACTGTTTCTTTTATTAGTGTGCTTCTTTATTCCTATTAATGTTTCTTGCCTCAACATTTGACATTAATGATATTAACATTATTATATTACCTTTCTATGGTTATAACTTTGGGGGGATATTTTCCTATTTCAACCTTTATGTATAGTTTTGTTTTAGGTGTATGTCCGCTAAACAGGAAACTAGATGGCTTTTTAACAGTTCTGAAGATTTTTTTCCCATAGGTGAATTTAATCAACTTATATTTTCTATGATTTCTAACCTATTTGGACTGATTTCCACCTATTTTGTGTGTTTTCTGTTTATCATCTATTTTGTGTTTTCTGTTTATCATGTTTTTCTTCTTTGTGTGTGTCTTCTGTTGATCATCTTTTTTTGTTTTCTGTTTATCTTTTTCCTCTATTTTTCCTTTCAACTAGTTATTTAAAAATGTTGACATACATGCTAATGTTTCTTAAAGTCTAAAATTATCTAAAATTTTATTCTGAACACAATAACCAGAATGCACTATAACCACCACAGACCACTCCATGACTGCTAAGAGTTTTAGCTTTACCTTTAAAAAATACCTCTCCCAAACCCCTAAAACCTAAAAAAAAAAAAAATTACCTAAATTTGTCAACATCTTATCAATCAGATCACTCTTTTTCAAAAAATCCCATGCCTCTCCTCTGGATTCACTCTTCTGGCTGAAGTTCACTCTCCACTTCTTTTAGTGAGGATCTGTGAGAAGGAGATTCTTTCAGTCTGCAAATTTGCAAATGACTTGATTTGACGTTATTCCTGAATAACAGTTCAGTTGATCATGAGGTTGTAGTTGCCAGTTACTTTCCCTCAGTACCTTCAAGTTCTCACTCTGATGCTTCCAGGCATCTATTATTGCCAGGAGATGTCTGCTTCAGTCTAATTGTTGTTCTTGTGTAGGAATGTATTTTTCTTTATTTCATTAAAAATTTTTCACTTTATCCTTAATGTTCTACAGTTTTACTGGGATCTATTTAGGAGGATTTATTTATCCTGCTTGGAATTCAGAATGTATTTGTAATCTAAGTACTCATCCCTTTCTTGCATTCTGGCAAATTCTCTTCAAATAGTGCTTTTCAACCATATCTTCCTATTAAATGTATGTTGGAAACTCAAAGATCAATATAACCTTAAAAAAAAAAAAGTTTTTCTGTGCTACTTCTAGGTGCAGTTCTCAGCTCCATCTTCTAATTCACTTAACGCTCAGGCTGGTTTGAGTCTAAAAGTTTATGACACTTAAAAAATTCTCAACTACTGTAATTTTTCATTTCTAAGAGTTCTAATTAATTCTTCATATCCACCTGTTACTTTTTGTTTCATAATTTACTGTTCATTTTTAATAAATGTGAGTCCTTTTTCTCTTTGAGCATATAGACACTTAATTAAAAGTCTTTGTTGGATGGTTTCCTAAAATTTTTTATGTCAGGACTGAATTTGTGTTCCAATGCTAATATTATTGGATGAGTTCTTCTTAGCATTTAGCATCTTCCTCATTCCTTTTGGAATTTGTGCTGCAAGCTTATTTTGAGAGAAATGTTTATTTTTTTGTTTTTGTTCTCCATTCTTTCTCCCCCATGCTAACTCCTTCTGATAGCTGCCTCCACTTTGCCACCTGGGAATGTAGTTCAGAACCAGGTCTTATAAAAGGTAAGTTGAACTCCTCTCAGTGATAGTGGGGCTATTACAGATTTAGTCGCTGAGCCAAAGTCCAGTTCAGTTCCTGGCCGTGAGACTGCTATGTCCTTCTGCCTTGCTAGGTCCAGCTTCTTTAAGCCATCTGATTCCAGCAGTCAAGAACTGTTTTATTTGGACTCCTTTCCTGCTTAGGGAATTTCTACCCAAAGCCTTGACTTTAAGCCATCACCTTACTCCACTCTTGTCCTATGCAGAGCACTTTTAATCCTCATCACCCAGCAGGAGCCAGGTATTTGCCTGCCACTGCCCACTTCCAGAACAGCTGCAGCTCCACTCATCACACTGTGCTTCTACTCTATAGAGAATATGTATATATGTGTATATTATGTATTGTTCTGACTACATCTTTCTGGTTCCCTCTTTTTATGTTTAATTAATTATTGCCATGTACTGAAACATGCACTTAATGTACCATTTTGATCTAAAAGCAATTATATGTGTTTTTCTATCCTCAGAAACCTACTGCCACTGTAGTGGACACATTGGCTGCCTACCTAGTATCTGTTCCTACGTTTTTCTGCCCCATAGTACTCAACGGTATAACTCTTCACTGCCCACATGCCTTGAGGGGGTCAGTCCTGATTATATTAAGCCATGTAATAATTACATTTCCCTAGCTGTAGTGGTTTATTTAGAGGCAGACATGTGACCAGTCCAATAAGACTCTGCTTGGAATGCTAGAGTTATATATTCTCTTTTTTTCCTAAAAATATGGTGTACTGCAAATAACACCTAAAATTGCTTTAGTCATTTTGACATATATTTTATATACATGTGCACACATACACACACACATGCGTGTGTGCACACACATATAGGAAGCACACAGAGTAGAGAGAAAAATGGGAGTCAAGCCTTGATTAAACCTCATTTGAAGCACATATTAACTCTGGACTTTTTAAATACAGGCATCAGTAAAGTCCATTTTTTTATTAAGACAGTTTAAATTAGGTTTTCTGTTACTTAGAGCCAAATATTTAACAGAGAACCTAAAGTGGTCATTACTACTTGATACCTAACCTACTGCTATATGCGCCTGTCACTGCTTTCTAAGAAGGAAAAAATATTGTTTTTGTTACATGTTTCAGAAAAAGACAAAGGTCAAAGGAAGGGTGGGGTGTAATGATATCTAACTTGCTTCAAGAATGAGATGAATTAAGGCCTAAGAAATCCCACATTTAATGGAACAAACAGCACAAAGAATCGGATGCTGACTGAGAGCTGGGTAAATTCTAGGAACTGACCACGGAGATAACCCAGAGAACAAGTTGAAAAGATACTCTTTTTACAGGCAATACCAGTTTTTGTTTTTAAGAAAAAAAATCAACGTAACAGTCAACAAGTAAAACACAGCCAAAAGATGGGGAAGGGGCAGAGAAAGATTTAAATGAAAGAAGCAGTGCCATCTGGCAATTGGGAAAAAAGTGACTGGCTTGACTTTAGAACTAAAAATGCCACCAAAGTTACAAATGCCTAAACTCTTCCAACAATGTCACACTCAGGACATTTTATAGAGACACAACGAGAGAGGGAACACAAGCAGGGGGAGTGGGAGAGGGAGAAGCAGGCTTCCCGCAGAGCAGGGAGCCCAATGGGGGCTCGATCCCAGGACCCTGGGATCATGACCTGAGCTGAAGGCAGACGCTTAACGACTGAGCCACCCAGGCACCCCAGGACATTTCATTTTAAAATTAAACTTAGGTTGGGATGCCTGGGTGGCTCAGCTGGTTAAGCGTCCAACTCTTGATCTCAGCTCAGGTCTTGATCTCAAGGCTCTGAATTCAAGCCCCACATTGGGCTCCATGCTGGGTGTGGAGCCTACTTAAAAAAAAATTTAAGCTTATGTTAAAGGAAAAAAAGACATTGTAATCAGTAAGAGAAAATACATAGGTTATTTGACGAGTTTTAATATGTTTATTTTATTTTGTTTTTTAAAGATTTTATTTATTTATCTGACAGAGAGAGACACAGCGAGAGAGGGAACACAAACAGGGGGAGTGGGAGAGGGAGAAGCAGGCTTCCCACCGAGCAGGGAGCCAGATGCGGGGCTCAGTGACCTGAGCCAAAGGCAGATGCTTAACGACTGAGCCACCCAGGCGCCCCTAATATATTTAGTTTAAAATGTAAAATACAGCGAAGTATCTAGTCTCATAAAGACCCAATGTGGAAAAGGTAGCTAAGTAAACTGTATTCTTGCAGTTCTTTCTGACTGACTTGCTACCATCCCTGAATAACATTGTACACGTATCTTTTAAGTGATTATATTCAGAAATTTGTGAAAAGTCCTACTTATTAGTACTTAGCAACATATTTATGGATATATCTCCTCAGGCAAGGGAAACAAAAACAAAAAAAATAAACTCTTGGGACTATACCAAAATAAAAAGCTTTTACACAAGAAACCATCAACAAAACAAAAGGCAACCTACTGAATGGGAGAGGATATTTGCAAATGATATATCCAATAAAGGGTTAACATCCAGAATATATATAGAACTTACAGAATTCAACACCAAAAAAAGACAAATAATCCAGTTTAAAAATGGGCAAAGAAGCTGAATAGACATTTTTCCAAAGACATACAGATGGCCAGAGACAAATAATGAAAAGCTTCTCAACATCACTCATCAGGGAAATGTAAATCAAAACAATGAGATATCACCTCACACCAGTCAAAATGACTAGTCACAAAAAGACAAGAGATAACAAGTGTTGGCAAGGATATAGAGAAGAGGGAAGCCTCCAGGATTGCTGGTGGGAATGGAAATTGGTGCAGCCACCATGGAAAACAGTACGGAGGTTCCTCAAAAACTTAAAAATAGTAATACCATAGGATCCAGTGATTTCACTACTGGGTATTTACTCAAAGAAAATAAAAACACTAATTTGAAAAGATATATGCAACCCTATGTTTATTACAGCATTATTTACATTAGCCAAGATATGGAAGCAGCCCAAGTGTTTATCCATAGATGAATGGATAAAGATGATATGGGTGTGTGTATATGTGTATACACACACACACACACACACACACACACACACTGGAATATTACTTAGCTATTAAAAAGAATGAGATCTTGTCATTTGCAACAACATGGGTGGACCTACAGGGTATTACGCTAAGTGAAATAAATCAGACAAAGAAAGACAAATACCATATGATTTCACTTATATGTGGAATCTAAAACAAACAAATAGAAATAAATACAGAGAACAAACTGCTAGTTGCCTCTGGGGAGGGGGGGAAGAGGGGGAATGGGCAAAATAGGTGAAGGAGATTAAGAGGCACAAACTTCCAGAGGGGAAAAAAAGTACTACTTATTGGATAGCTTATCAAATACATTCAAATATCACTATTTTTTTGATATATATGTGTTTATGGTTACATGAAAGAGAGCTAGAGACAATAAACTGTCCATTTTTTAATCAAATGGGTATATTTCTCCTATTGGACATGTTTTGGTCTTAGAATTGTTTTGTTTCTCTAATAATTACTGGCAATAAAGATAATAAATAAGTATTTAAGGTTGCTAAACACTGCCTTGGAGGAATTGCTAAAGATCTTAGTGAACAAAGAGAAGCTTCAGAAAAACTGAACAGCACTAAAACAAGAACAAGTTCCCAATTCTGGGTATGTAAACAAAGGAAATAAAATCACTCTCTTGAAGAAATATCTGCATGTTCATTGTAGCATTATTCACAATAGCCAAAATTTGGAAATAACCAAGTGTCAGTCGACAGCTAAATAATACAGAAAATGAAGATGTGGTGTGTGTATATATATATACAATGGAATACTACTCAGATATTAAAAAAGGAGGAAATCCTGCTATTTACAATACCATGATTAAACATGGAGGACATTATGCCAAGTTGAAATAATACTGACCCAGTAAGACAAATACTGTATGATCATATTTATATGTAGAATTTTAAAAAGCCTAACTCATAGAACCAGAAAATAGAATGGTGGTTGCCTGGGACTGAAAGGTGGAGGAAAATGTTGGTCAAAATGTACAAACTTTCAGTTAGAAGATGACTAAGCTCTGAAGTTCAAATGTACCGTATGGTGATTATAGTAATACTGTATTGTATACTTGAAATTTGCTGAGTAGATCTTAAGTGTTTCAACACACACACACAAAGTTAACTATGTGAGGTAATGCATGGGCTAATTAACCTGACTGTGGCAAACATTTCACAGTGTGTAAGAATACTAAATCATCGGGGCGCCTGGGTGGCTCAGTCATTAAGCTTCTGCCTTCGGCTCAGGTCATGATCCCAGGGTCGTGGGATCAAGCCCTGCATCAGGCTCTCTACTCAGCGGGAAGCCTGCTTCTCCCTCTCCCACTCCCCCTGCTTGTGTTAGCTCTCTCGCTGTCAAATAAATAAAATCTTAAAAAAAAAGAATACTAAATCATCATGTTGTACCCCTTAAAAAATCATGTTGTGCAACCTAAATATATACAACTTTATTTGTCACTAATACCTCAATAAAGCTGGAAGAAAAAGGAACAAGCACACTTTTAATCTGGAAATTAGCTGTTCCTTTGTCACTGATTTTATTTTTATACCTAGAAGTTTAAGCTAAATTGATCATTCTTATGTCTACTTACTGAGTCATTAAAAAGGGACTTTATTACGGGGCGCCTGGGTGGCTCAGTTGGTTAAGCGACTGCCTTCGGTTCAGGTCATGATCTCAGGGTCCTGGGATCGAGCCCCGCATCGGGCTCCCTGCTCGGCGGGGCGGGAAGCCTGCTTCTCCCTCTCCCACTCCCCCTGCTTGTGTTCCCGCTCTCACTGTCTCTCTCTCTGTCAAATAAATAAATAAAATCTTTAAAAAAAAAAAAAAGGGACTTTATTACAAAGATATAACTATAAACTTAAGTTTTAATAATAGCAAAAATTATTTTAAATAGGTAAATTCTTTGCCCACACCACAACAGAGTTCTTTATGGAATGCCTACACACAATCCAATTCTCTAATTATTTTCCTTACAAGAAATCTAGAAAAAGTCTTCAGTAGAATGGTACTAAGCAAATTTGGCATGACAATTCAAGAGTATAGTGACAATCTCAAAAGTTCTTTCATTGTTTTTTTTTTAAAGATTTTATTTATTTATTTGACAGAGAGAGAGACAGAGAGAGCAGGAACACAAGCAGGGGGAGTGGGAGAGGGAGAAGCAGGCTTCCTGCTGAGCAGGGAGCCCGATGTGGGACTCGATCCCAGGACCCTGGGATCATGACCTGAGCCGAAGGCAGACGCTTAACGACTGAGCCACCCAGGCACCCAAGTTCTTTCATTTTTAAAGGATGAATAACAAAACAAAGTCAACATGGAGTCAATGAAAAAATCTGCACCAGAAGAGATTCATCAGCTTTACATGAAGAAAAGCATACCACTGACAATTATTTTAAGTAAGAAATTGAAAAAAAAATCCAGAAAAAAATGTGCTTTAGGAATATGCAAAAAATTAAGAACTCAGGGGGAGGGAAAAAAACAGTATTAGAAGGAGATTGGGATAAAACAAAACTGCAAGTAAAATAAAAACATCAAAGAAATTTAAAATCCAATTTGTGAGCAGTAAGAAACAGAAGAAATACTGCAGAAAATCAAATCCGGGACAGAAAGGCCTGCTTAAGAAGCGATACAAAAGAAAAGAAAAGGGCGCCTGGGTGGCTCAGTTGTTAAGCGTCTGCCTTCGGCTCAGGTCATGATCTCAGGGTCCTGGGATCGAGCCCCACATCGGGCTCCCTGCTCAGCGGGAAGCCTGCTTCTCCCTCTCCCACTCCCCCTGCTTGTGTTCCTGCTCTCGCTATGTCTCTCTCTGTCAAATAAATAAATAAAATCTTTAAAAAAAAAAAAAATGAAAAGAAAAAAGTTAAGGATGTGTGACATGATTAATACAACTTGAAACCAGAGCTAACCCATGAAAAATTCCCACAGAAAAAAAATGAAAAAACAAAACAAAAGGCACAAACTTAAGAAACTACTTCCCTCACTAAAAAGAGATTGAAGAAGCTATCATCTTCCAGATAGGATCAATGGATTAAAAAAATCAGTAGCTATAACACTAAACTTTGAAATATTTTAATCACTCTAAATCTTTACAATGCAACCAATGGCTGTACCTACTATGGAAACAGTACACAACAAGATCATGGAAAGAGCTTATATCCACAGCTAAGATGGTGTAAATATGCCATAAGCTGTGTATCTCACTGATTACTTTGTATTTGTATGTGGGCATTAAGTTACTCAGGGCAAACACAAGAACCTAAACTCATGTCTTCAAATAAAAATTGTACTTTTTTTTTTTTTTTTTTACATTTACTCCCTTTTTAAACCAAGCTGTCTTATATTATTATTCCCTTGCAATGAAGTATTAAGTCTTCACACTTTATAAATAAAAAAGGCCAAGTGTATTTTGTTACTTACGAATTAATTCTTATAACAGAAATGATGTATATCAGCACAGTCAGTTCTTACTACTACTGAGACAACATACTCCAAAATAAATCCTAGTTCTTAATTTCTGGATGCATGTATTTTTGTTTTTAAATGCACAGCTGTAACACTTGTTAAGTTAATTTTTTAACCTAAGGTAAGAACAAAGTAGCAAAAGAACACACTCCAACCCAAGCACTTTCATGAGTCCTGAAATGTGTTATATAAAAAGGACAAGCTTCGGGCACCTGGGTGGCTCAGTTGGTTGAGCAACTGCCTTTGGCTCAGGTCGTGATCCTGGAGTCCCGCATCGGGCTCCCTGCTCAGCGGGGAGTCTGCTTCTGCCTCTGACCCTCCCCCCTCTCATGTGCTCTCTCTCTCTCATTCTCTCTGTCTCAAATAAATAAATGAAAATCTTAAAAAAAAAAAAAAAAAGGACAAGCTTCCTGGTGTATTGGTTTTGAAGGTTAATTAATAACACATTATTATTATCAGTAGTAGTAGTATAGTTATTTACTTCCACCAGCCATTGATAAAATAATCCAAGCCTAGTTGCTAAGTAAGTGAAGCTGGAAATAAAATTAGTCACTATGAAAATGACGACACCATGAGAGACTATGGACTCTGAGAAACAAACTGAGGGTTCTAGAGGGGAGGGGGGTGGGAGGATGGGTTGGCCTGGTGGTGGGTATTGAGGAGGGCACGTTCTGCATGGAGCACTGGATATTATGCACAAACAATGAATCATGGAACACTACATTTAAACTAATGATGTAATGTATGGGGATTAACATAACATAATAAAAAATAAAAATAAAAAAGACTTTGAAACAAAAAAAAGAAAATGACAGTGTTTCAAATAATTTATATATGAAAAAAATTTACAGCTAACTTTTTCTAAAGAGTTGTCTATACTTGTAGACTCCAATTCCTCTCCTATTCTCTCTGTAAAACCAGGTTTTACCCCAGGTTTTCTCCCCCACTATTCTCCCAAAAGTGCTCTTGCGCAGTCCCCAAGGACCTTCACGTTGCTAAATCCAATGGCCATTTCACAGTCCTCATCTTACATGACTTGTCAACTGAGCAGGAGGAGACACAGATGATCACTTTCTCCTTCCTGAAACTCTCTCTTCACTTGGCTTCTGGCACTCCACATTCCTACCTTCAAAGGCTTTTTTTTCCTCCTCAGTCTTTGAGGTTCTTAATCTCTCCAACTACTGAATGTGGAAAGCCTAGAGCTCAATCCTCAGTTCTTTAGATCAGATCTCATACAAACTCATGGTTTTAAATACTATCTACTTGTTAAAGACTCCTAAATTTCGATTTCAAGTTGCAATCTTTCCCATCAACTCGTCTCCTATAACCCCATGTGAACAGGCATCTCAAACCGGACACATCTAAAACTAACTCTTAATTCCCACTCTACCCACCTCCCCTTATCTCTCCACCCTTAAATCTTCCCCATCTCAGTAAACAGCAAACCCATCCTTCCAACAGCAGGCCAAAGAAAGGCCTTAGAGTCATGCTTCATTCTTTTACCGGTCCACTCCACATCCAATCCATCAATAAACCCTGGCAGCTACCAGCTGGTCTAAGCCCCCATCATCTTTCCCTTGGATTCCTGAACCAACCTCCTAATCAGTCTCCCCTCTTCCATCCTTGCCCCCACAGTCGATTCTGAACACAGCAGCCAGAGCGACTCTTTAAAACGTTGTAAGATCCCCCAACTCTGCTCAAAACCTTCCACCCATTCCCCTCTTCATTCAGAGAAAAAGCCAAGGTCTTTACCAGGACCAGTTAGCTCTCAGACCCCATTCTGCCCTCCCTTACTCTGCTCAAACCTGCTGGCCTCCTTGCTGGTCCTCCAGTAAGACTGGCAGTTTCTGGGCTTCTGCACCTGCCTGGTACACTATTCCCCTAGATAGCTCCATGGCTGTCCTTCACTCCCTCCAGTTTTGTTCAAGAATCTTCTCCATGACGCTGTTCCTTATTTTAAAACTGCATCTGCTTCTTCTCTGGTTCTTCTATCCCCCTTAGATGCTTTATTTTTCTTCTTAGCAACAGTTACCATCTGACTGGATATATTTTAATTTTTTCAAATTATTTTGTTTATTGTACCCACTCCTCCAGTGCTCCATGAAGACAAAGATTTTTTTTTTCCCACCCCTGCATCCCCAGTGTGTAGAACAGTGCCCGGCCATGGAAGGCATTCAATATACATTTGCTACAAGAATGCTGAATATGGAAATTCTTATATCCTGATAAGGCTAAGAGATTTGGGAGATTCTAATATCCAACCTCTTTCCTCATGGGAAATAGGACTTCCCTTCTGATGTTCATGGGAACAGTGGAAATTCTTTATCCTTCATAGTAAGTAACTCAATTTGCTCTGAACAACATGCCAAAAGTCTCTTCATTCCTTTTTACTCCAGTCTCTCTCCAGTGCCTTTTCTATATCCAGTAAGATATTAACTTATTGTCATTGAAAAATCTTTCATTTCCCTTCAGTACTTCTGTCATCATATTGCAAAGGCAAAGTGAACTCACTAAAAATGGTATCGAAACACAAATAATGAAGAATAGTAATGAAGCATACAAACAACCAAATAAACCCAACTCTTATTTCAAATCAAACTGCATTGGTAGTGGTGAGGGCCTTAGTCCAAGCTTAACTTACTATCCATTTTAATCTTTAATGAGCAAACATTTTTCTCATTAAACTCCTTAAAAACTAAAAAGAAGTTGGCATAGGGCTCTTGCATATAACCATGAAAATTAAGCCTGAGAGAAATCAGTTCAGGCTACAATCAAATTAAACAAACAAAAATCTCTAGAACATGTATGGACAGGTAACAGAAGCAAGAACACCGCAGTAAGGCAGATGAAGCTCAAATCCCAGCTCACCCTCTGCTAGCTGTCTGACCTTCAACTAGTTAACTCAGACTCTCCGTGCTCAGTTTTCCTTATCTGTAAAATGGAAATGGAACCTCACAGGGCTGCTGCAAGGATTAAATAGAGGTATTAGGTATTTCAAACACTCAGCCCCATGTCTGACACAGAGTAAGCACCGAAAATAGTTATTACTATAATTCCTATACCACTGATATTACAGCTGTTTAAGCTAGGAGCTCCTTGGTACCATTGTTTTGTTTTTTTTTTTTTTAAAGATTTTATTTATTTATTTGAGAGAGAGAATGAGAGAGAGCACATGAGAGGGGGGAGGGTCAGAGGGAGAAGCAGACTCCCTGCAGAGCAGGGAGCCCGATGCGGGACTCGATCCAGGGACTCCAGGATCATGACCTGAGCCGAAGGCAGTCACTTAACCAACTGAGCCACCCAGGCGCCCCCATTGTTATTTTTTTTGAAGAGTGAGAGGTGTCACTATTCAGTGGTATATTTTTTTTTCCTAATTATGTTCAGTAGCCAATTTTAAAGAATAAATATATCTTTTCCTCGAGGCAGGGCGCTGTATCGGAAAACCTGGCGGGTAAACCACCCGCTTCCTAGCATTGCACATTAAGAGACAAATGGCTCTTTAAAACACGGGGCCATGTGCCATTCTGGACTGTTCAGTCACACCGCAACAGCTGTTTACACCTAGACTGCGGGCTCCTTACGATCGGCCACGGACTGCCGCGTTGCTGCCGCGAAAGCACACGCTCGGTCCGGGCGCAACAACAGAGCGCCGGCGGAGGGTTGCGGCTCAGACCTCCCGATTAACCGCGAGCGCACCCCGGCCCGGGCCCGCCCGCCCCGAGCCCGCAAACCCGGACTGGCCCCCTCCTGCGAGCGACCACGGCCTTCAGCCGCAAAAACAAACAAGAACCCTCGCAGGCCCTTTCCCAGCCCTCACGAGCGGCAGAGCCCTGGACCCGCGACGCCCAGTCGGGCTCCCTCCCGCCGCCGAGTAGGTGCGGGGGTGGGGGGTCCCCTGGCCCCTCGGCCAGGCCCCGGCCCGGGCCTCTCCAGTGCGTCAGGGCCGGCAGGGGAAGTGTCAGCGGCTCAGTCCTAGGGCCGCCCACGGGCCCCGGCCCAAGTACCTTCGACACGGTGGAGCAGAGAAAGCAGCGGCGGCGGCAGCAGGCTGAGGGAAGGAGAGGCCATAGAGACAGGCAGAGCTCTCCCCCGGGCTAGAGCGGCCTCACGCCACGTCGGACGGCGCGCCCCCTGGAGGCGGGAGGCCCAAGCGGCTGCTCTGCTTGCCCAGAACTGGAAACTCAGAATGAGGGCAAGGACCAAACCTGGCGTGGGGAGAAAAGAATGACAGCCTAGAAAGAGGTTTCTCCGACCTGAGTCCAGGAGCACTCTGCACTATTCACATCCTTTTCTAAATATACATCCTACCCCGTCAGCTAAATGAAGGCTTCAAAGCAAGGACCGTTTTATTAAGAGCTGTAGGCATCAATTAATAGTCACTGGTCTCTAGGTAAGGCTAATGTATAACCCAAATGGACATATTCATAATAGTAACTGCTCTAATTCTAAAATATGATGCAAAGGTCTTTTTTTAATGGTTTGGATATTTACATCCCCTATTTTAGGATTCCTGGACTAAATGCAACATGTATACAGCCAAAACTCACTAAAAATGTGGTGGGTAGTGGGGTGGTATAAGTTCATTTACTGGAAACATAAAATTCTATATATATATATATTGTTCCTACAGACATCCTCTGCACAGTGATTATCCCTTCTCCGAATTCTAGTGCCACTGGCTCAACCAGGCCACCCTCTGTTGATATTAAGGGGGTGAGATGCACATACACATATTCTGTGATACCTCCTTGTCACCACACCTGGGGAATTCAGCACATTGGTCATTAGGAGTGTTCACAGAAGCCATTCCTACACTTCAACAATAAATGCTGCATGTGACCATGAACCGCATGAATGTATCCCATTAAATGCAAAACAGAGTATTCCCAACTGCATTTCTGCTTAGCAAGAGCCCCAAAATATCTGTATTCACTCCAGTGCTACTCAACCAGAGAAGAGAGCCTTGGGAAATCTGAGTAGAAAGAGACAGCAGTCTTTATTGTAGTTAAAATATATTAATTTTGCAAGCTTTACAGAACCATTTGACGTGTGAACATATTTCCAGGGTCTTGGAAGGGAACTGTACAAGGGAGGGGTGGGCTGTATTCATTTCCTGTTGTCCCTGTAACAAATTACCACAGGCTTAATGACCTAAAACAACACTAATTCATCATCTCACAGTTCAGGTCAGAAGTCCAAAATCAGTTTCACTGGGCTAAAATCAAAATGTAGGCAAGACTGCATTCTTCTGGAGGCTCTACAGAGAATCCATTTCCTTCCCCTCTCCAGCTTCCTGAGGCTGCCCATATTCTGTGGCTTGTGGCCCCTTTCTCCATCCTTAAAACCAGCCATGTAGCATCATTTCTCCTTCTGACCTCTGCTTCCACTCTTGCATCTTCTCTAACTTTGCCCCTCCTGCCTCATTACAAGGACCCTTAGATTACATTGGACACACCTTGATAATCCTGAATCTCTCCATCTCAAGGTCTTTAACTTACTCACATCTGCAAAGTCCTTTTTACTGTGCAAGGTAACATAGTCGCAGGTTCTGGGGACCAGGACATGGACATCTTTGAGGGGATGTTATTCAGCCCACTACAGGGCCCTGAAGCCCAAACTCCAATCCCTTCAGGTAAATCGGCCTCTTTTTCCTCAATACCAAAATCTGTTTGGTCCCGAGTTCTGACTGTGGGACTTCCATTGGGGAGGAATACCTGTAACTACAAGTGGGATAAGTGTTATGAAGGAAGAGAGAAGAGATGCTACGTAAAGACAAATACAATGGGACCTCATTTAGGTGGAAGGGAGCAATACCTTTGAAGAAGTGATATTGTCTCTGAGACACAAAGGATGAGGAAGAGTTATTTATGTGATGAACAAAGGCAGTGTTCCAGACGAGGGGATAGTATGTGCAGCCTGGGAATGGGGACGTCACAAGGTCATTGTGGGGGCGCCCGGCTGCCTCAGTCAATAGAACATGCGATTCTTGATCTCAAGGTCCTGAGTTCAAGGCCCATGTTGGGCCTGGAGCCTACTTAAAAGAGAAGAAGGAGGAGGAGAAGGAGGAGGAGGAGGAGGTCAGCGTGGCCCAGTTGTGTCCCTACCATTGAATCCTTTGCACTACCACAATGAATGGCACGTAGTAGGTGCTCAAGAATATTAGCTTAGTAGTTCTCAGCCCTGGCAGTACATCACCGTCACCAGAGGAGCCTAAAAATACCAACACCCAGGTCCTAGTCAAAACCAAGTAAGAACTGTTTTGAAGTACGGCCCTGGCATCCATATTTTAAAAAGCTGCTCAGGGAATTCCGATACGCAGCCACGGTGCCGGGCTGAGAACCACCATGTCAGATACAACGGAGCGAGTGAATGAATGGATGGATGACAGAAAACATTTGCTTGGGGTAGGATTTTCCTTTAGGTGGTGTTTTCCTGGTTAGGGAAAAAAGGAGTCTGGGCTAAACTGATTATATATTACTCTCCAGTCTTAGAAAATTCAGAAAGGGTTTTCAAAAACAGAATTGAACGCTAATCAGAAGGGACTGAGTGATCTAGCAACCATCCCAGTGTAACCAATTGTCCCTGTAGAAAGGAGATGTGTTGGAATGGGGAAAGTCCTTTAAAAACACACCATACTGGGGCGCCTGGGTTGGTTAAATGTCTGACTCTTGATTTCGGCTCAGGTCATCATGATCTCAGGGTCGTGAGATTGAGCCCCACATGGGGCTCCATGCTGGGTGTGAAGCCTGCTTAAGATTCTCTCTTTCCCTCTTCCCCTCCCTCTCTAAAAAACAAAAACAACAACACAAACCCAAAAAACATCATACCTACAAAGGAAAAGGAATTTCTACTTGTTTTTGAGCTTTACGATTGTTCAGGGTGGTTTTTGTAGTACTAACAAATGACCATCAGAGGGAGACATGCTACCAAAAGTGTTGCTTCCACGGGCGTCCCATCTCTCACTCCCAGCTAGGGAGAATCAGGTGTTTCTAACAACCCTGCGGATTCCCAAGGCTTACCCATAGAATGAATAAATTGCATATGTTTATCTACACAAGAGTTAGATTTGTTCCGGTTCCCCAACAGTTTAAACATTTAAACCACCAGAAAAAAATGAAGTGTGCTTGTGTGCCCGGCATTATATCTGCAACACTGAGGAAAAAATTTGGAGTCTAGGAGTATAATCTGTCCCTCCAGCAACCAACACAACTAGAAATTAAGTATGCAAGCAAAACCTTCAGAAAGGGATCTCTCTCTCTTTATTAATTGCAAAGTAAACATCTTAGATCTTGAATTTCTGGAGTTACTAAGATAAGAGTTAGATCCCTGGAAAGAAGAAAAGAACTTGGCTCCTCGCTGCAACACCCATTTGTTGTTTTTCATTGCTCTTACCCACATGTGCCAGAACCACATGGATTTTCACACATATATTAGACTAATGTATGTGATGGGGACATATATAGTGCTTAGTCCTGATTAAGCTTCCCTTCCACAAGTTAAGGAACTGATCATTAGTAAGGGAATACATTTTGCAAAGGTTTAAGCAAATGCATTGCTTTGCAAAGCCTTTAAAAGCAACTGGTGAGAAATTATGCCTGTGACCACCAGATCTCAGTCCTTGAGTAATGAGATAGGAGCTCTTAGGCATGTGAAAGTCATATCTTACTTGTCATATAAGGATTATGTGGGGAACCTAAGAAACCATCTCCCAAAGAGCACTGTTCTATGTCGTTAAAAAAAAGTCAATAAAAACTCTCCAGAGTGCATAAGAAATGATCATGTCCACATACTGATAATTTATTTTATACTTCAAAACAAGCACTAGAAACTCAGAAGCCAATAGGTTTATAAATTTTTTTTTCAGAAGCAGGCAAGGAAAGCCAACAGGAGATAATTAGCCCAGGCTAGCCTGGCCTTTTCTCCTTTCCTTTCTGGCCCTAAATTTCCTTCCTAACCTTCTAATATTCCCACTCCTTAGAGACCATGCTAGTTCCAGGTTTGTTCAGTGTGGGCAAAGGAGAAGCTAGGGAAGGGTTCATGCTGGTCCCAGAGGGCTCCGGAATGTCTGCTCGGTCCAGAAAATGAGCAGCTGGTTCCAGCAATCTGTGTTGTTAAAGGGTTTGCTGCAACCCTGGAAGGGCACTTAGCTCACTCCGGGGGCTCACAATGAACCGATATTTTCGGCTTAAAGGGATCTTAACTCTCACATTAGTCTCCAAATAAACTCCTGGCGATCATTCAAACAGAAGCAAAACTCCTCTCCTTCTCAGTCCTGAAACATAGTCCAGGGAATGAGCTTTATCAGAACTTGCCTCAGTTCTGCTCTCTTCCTCTCAAAACACAGAGCCTGGACTTTCATTTCCCTTTTCCAAAGCTGTGAAGCCCCAGTCAGGAGAAAGCCCAAGGCTACTCTGACAAATATTTTCTGCCAATACAACTGGACTAATACATCTTTTGAACTTAAACTCCTGACCAACAAGAAAGCAAACTTGTGACATTTTTATAGGGGAAAAAGGGGGGGGGGTTGGATAAGTAATGTGAATTGCTCTTAGCCTATGCATTTGTTTTAAGGCAAACAGAATCAGAAAAGACTTACAAATGATTTTTATTTTTTATAAACCTCAAAAATGTATTTTATGTGTCTATCTTCTAAGCTCACGAGGTACATTAAAAAAATAAATGGGGGTGCCTGGGTGGCTCAGTCGTTAAGCGTCTGACTTTGGCTTAGGTCATAATCCCAGGGTCCTGGGATCGAGCCCTGCATCGGGCTCCCTGCTCAGCGGGAAGCCTGCTTCTCCCTCTCCCACTCCCCCCTGCTTGTGTTCACTCTCTCGCTGTCTCTCTGTCAAATAAAGAAATAAAATTTTAAAATTAAAAAAAAATGGAGTTAGTTGCCTTTTGTGTTTGTTTTTGTCATATCATCCAGTGGGATTTTTTAACAAGTCCCAGGTAACAAGTCCTTACTGCACTTAAACAGGAAGGTTTTAGGATTTTTTTTTTTCTACAGAGAATTCACTAAGATCTCAGCCCATCTTCATTATCACCCCTAGCCCACATGCCACTTCTGTTTTAATTTTGACAAATGGAAAGGGAAAAAAGGATACAAGAGAAGAAAAACAAGGAAAAAAGACATCTTGACACAAACGACCCACAGTTAATTGCAAAAGAGAAACTAATACCGACAAACGTAATTGAGATAAACCCAGTTACCTATAAGAAATCTTCAATTTAACCGCTATGATATGTATTCAGTCAATACATGAAAAAAAACCCCTCTGATATACAGTCTTCCTATTTTCTCCCTTAACACAGTGCCATACAAGTCCTGGGGCATGGAACTGCTTTCCCTTTGCACATAAATAGGTGCACTTGCTGGCATGGAGCCTCTGGGCATCACGGTACCACCAGCTATTGTGAAGCAAAATCGCTACAGTTGAGATCTGAATAGAACCCGTCTCCAACTGGTTGACTTTGCCACATATGTTTCATAACTGCCATTTCACTTGTTCTACTTAGCATTTTGCAGAAAATCAAATTCTAACTTCCCTTGATGGGGACCCAGATGCAGTAGATTTCCATCCCCTCTTCCTCTGCACACTAGATGCGATACAAAGAGGGGGACCTCCCCAGACATTGTGTGGAGACTAGTTTTCAGTGCGAATGAGAGCACGCATGCGCACAGAGAAGCCAGCTCACACTCCCAGCTTCAGCCTGCCGCTCCAGGCGCCTCCATCCCAGACAACGGCTGCACCGCAGAACCCATCAAATAAGGGCTCATGTGGACAGATGGAAAAGCCATTAGGAAGTACAGCCAACTCTGTGTTCCCACATTTCCGGGACAGAAACCACATTCAGTGCAGGAGCAGTGCAAAATCACCAGGGTCAGTGCCTTTAAATCAACTGTCTAACCTCTTCCAAGATGTTACACAACCAAAGCCCATTTGGTGAGCTAAAGACTGTGCCTTACAGAAAAGTACACCAGCTACAGGGCTAGACCAAAGAGCCAAGCCCACCATGGACTTTTTCCATAGCTCTATCTAATCTTTCTTATCTGGAAAACTGTTCAACACATGACTCCTAAGAATACAACAAATAGCTATTATAAAGTAACGTATAAGCAAAGTACAATTATATGTCAATAAAGTGGGGGGGGAGTACAATGGTAAGGCTGAGAAGCCATTTTTTTTTAAAAGATTTTATTTATTTATTTGAGAGAGAGAGAGCACAAGCAGAGGGAGCTGCAGGCGGAGGGAGAAGCATGTGCCCCACTGAGCAAGGAGCCCGATGCGGGGCTCGATCGCGGGACCCTGGGATCATGACCTGAGCTGAAGGCAGACGCTTAACTGACTGAGCCACCCAGGCATCCCTAAAAGGCCATCTTCTAAGAGAGTATTGGTGTTAGGTATACATTTTCTTTCTTCCTTTTTTTTTTTAAGACTTTATTTTAGAGGGGTGAGGGGCAGAGGGAAAGAGAATCCTGAAGCCGACTCCCCACTAAGCATGGAGCCCAATGAGGGGCTTGATCCCAGGACCCTGAGATGGTGACCTGAGCTGAAATCAAGAGTCAGCCGCCCAACCTACTGAGCTACCCAGGTGCCCCAGCCATACATTTTCTAGGTTAACTCAACGTGCTTTATTTTGGGGTGACAAGAGCCAGCAAAATATGTCTAACTTTTTCTTGACTATTTTTCTGGGATCTCCAAGGACAGGATTGAGACCACCCTAATGAAGGAGAGAAGTACCTTGTACTCCATCTCCCTTAGTGCAGAGTCTACATGGGCCCCTGGCCTCAGTCCTCCCGGTGAGCCTTGGTCCACACACTGCAAGGGGAGGACTAAAAAGCACCCGGAGAAGGAGAGTTGCCTCCGTTGCTGAGTTTTCTTTTGTTTTGTACTGTAGGATCACTTTGGCCATTCTTTTCCCACTGAGGCTTGGAACCCGTTTGATTTTCCACAAAGTAGGATCACTCAGCCCTTCTCAAAGTCGCTTTGAGGGCAAACTTAAGGTTAATTTCTCACTTACATATGTAGCATGAAGTTTGCTTCCCAAGGGTCCACCCACATGGGAATGCATGCAAGCCACAAGCTCACCACATACGGACCTAGACCAAGACCTGGCTTTGGGGCGCACATGAGCCCTTCAGACAAAGCCTGCATGTGATTCCCTCCAGAGGACCGATAAGGGCTCAGACCCTGTGGGCCTAATCACATTTGAGTCAGCTCTGCCTTTTTTTCTTCTATTTTGTCAACTTTTCACACTAGTGGGCTGGCCCGTGAGCCAGGTGCTTATGCCAGTAATTTTAGAAGAATGAACAGCAATAGAAACACATACATATGCGTAGAAGTGGGGAGCAGTGATGTTGGTGATGGCAGATGCATCAGGAGAAAATTTGGCTGACTGGGGACCAGTTTTATAGGTATAAATGGAGCGGATCTACAGACTACAGCATATGCTGGTAATTTCCAAAGCCATGTCGCACCACTTAGAAGTTACCTGAAGGGTTTCTTTTTTAATTTTTTTTTTTTTTAAGATTTTATTTGCGAGAGAGAGAATGAGAGAGAGCATGAGAGGGATGAGGGTCAGAGGGAGAAGCAGACTCCGTGCTGAGTAGGGAGCCCGATGTGGGACTCGATCCCGGGACTCCAGGATCACGACCTGAGCCGAAGGCAGTCGCTTAACCAACTGAGCCACCCAGGCGCCCTACCTGAAGGGTTTCAGTAGCTGCCCGCCTTTACAAAGTTGACGCACTGGCTCGTGTCTTGTCCTGTGCTGAGGGGCTAGGCTGCTGGAAACGTCCTGCCCAGCAGCACCACTCAAGAGTGAGGTCATCACCCCCAGGACAGATGGGGGCCTACTTCTGGCCTCTCTCGGAGCCTGCACCAGGGAAGGCCACTCTGGCAGTCAGAGTTTAGACTTTTTACCCAATGATGAAGCGTTTTGATCCAGAAGTAATTCAAACCCACAACTCCTTCTACATAAATGTAGGCCCAATAATCTCCAAAGGGGCTATTGTTCTTTCTTCTCCCACATAACTGCTAAGGAATGTGCCATTTTACAAAGTAAGTTTTGAGTTTTGTCTTCCACTATCCCAGTTCCTTTCTTCTTCATGGTATATACTGTGAATGTGCTCCATCACTTCTTTCCTCTCGTATCCTTATATTGATGATAATCTCTATGTCTTGGGAAAAAAACTGTTAAATACAATCCTTTTGTTTTTGCCATCTTCAAATAAGGGATAAAGTGCTCTGCTCATTTTATAGGAATGCTGCATTTGTGGGGCACCTGGGTGGCTCAGTCGTTAAGCATCTGCCTTTGGCTCAGGTCATGATCTCGGGGTCCAGGGATCAAGCCCTATGTCGGGCTCCCTGCTCAGTGGGAAGTCTACTTCTCCCCCTCCCACTCCCCCTGCTTGTGCTCTCTCCCTTGCTCTCTCTCTCTGTCAAATAAATAAAATCTTAAAAAAAAAAACCTTGAGGTAACTTCTAAGTGGTGTGACATGGCTTTGGAAATTACCAGCATATGCTTTACTCTATAGATTCACTCCATTTGTGTATGCATAGGTACTGATCCCTCTTCTCTCTTAGCTTTATCTCCTAACTACTCCCTAACCTAAAACTTTGCCAGCACACAGTGGTTTGCTCATCATTTCCCACTCATTGTTCCATTAGGGCCTATCTTATCCTTTCACATGTGTGCCCCCATCGCTCCCCCACTTGGCTCTCCTTCTTCAAAGTCTCTCTTCCCCGTGGGCCTTCCTGACCACTCCCAACTCCCTCTGACACACAGGTCCACACTATACATTGGACACCCACCACGTGTTGTCTGGGATTACTAGCTCTCAGATGTCAAGTTGAAACATATGGAACGGACAACATTCAACTACTTTTGACCTGCAAAACAGCAATCAGGTATGGTTCGATCTAGTATATGCACCTTCTCACCCCCAAATACAAGTTCTGTTTGTATTCCTAGTGTCTCCAATAGGCCCTTACACAGTGCAGGTGTTTGCAATTAAAAAGAAATCGATGGACTATTCTTAAATTGGCAAAATAGTAGATAAACTTCTATTTTAATCTGAAAATGTATCCTAATCCATTAATACCATCACCATGGATGATTTGGGATGTTTACTATACCCCTCCCCTTGCAAAAACATCCTACTACTGCCTAAAATATAAATATAAAACTTTATGGCACTAGAAGTTATGGCTGGAGGCACTGCTTTATAAACATTACAGGGTTTTAATAGATTCTATACTTCAGAAAGATCATTCTCAGAATTTTCATCAGTAAATTTTATATTCACTAGAATATATTTCATATTTATTACATAATTAGTTACACAATCCAGTGAGAAAAGAACATTAGGCACTTTAATTACATTACATAGATTCCTCTGTCCCTCTCCCTTATTGCAGTCTTAATTCCATATATAATTACATTTATTATCATGATAAACTGAAACTAAATAAGGAAAAATCTAGTGAAAAAAATATCCATGGTTTTAAAGCTAAGAGACTTATTATAGTATCTGATTTTGAGTGCAGGGCCCCATTGCTTTCCAAAATAAAAATATTCAAAATAGCATGTGATTATTGAATTGAATTTCACATTCTAAAGATAAAATACAATTACATCAGTGGAGAAACAGAACACGGGGCAGCCTGTTACTTTGAGTCTATCCCTACTGGTAGGCTCAGAATGACGTAAGGAAAGAAATTAGTATTTCATCACCTCTTTGCTTGGTGCTGTGGATGGATCAGTGAAGTCCAGATTTCTTTTTCAATGATTCCATTTCTTAGAGCCAAATTATCCGCAGGTGATGAGTCATGTCTTCAGAACTTGACCCCAAGTACATTTATAGTGTTTTAGGCTGAGCCTTTCATTCATGTAGTATTAGAACATATAGAAGACTTCATCAAGCCAGGTAAACATCTATTAGAGTGAAAAAAAAAAAAAAAGAACTTCATACTAATTGATTTCGATTTGCCACTTCTCATTTATGAGTCATTAAAAGCAAACTGTATAACTTTGGTTCATATTTCTTTTTAATCTTAAGATTCACAGAGTTCTGAAGTACCCTTGGTGAATACGGTCCATCTTAATGTCAAGAGAAAATGGGAAGGGGTCACATTTCTTCCACTGCTGGTGAGCAGCCCACTTTCAATCCCCAAGCTCTTTCACTGTTGAGACAGCCCTAGAGGACATTTAAAAACGTGAGTTTCTATCAAAGTTCTTCTTCCTTTATGATCCCAAAAACACATTCAACTTTGGCCATCTCAATCTTGCTTTTTCTTGGTAGAAAACGAAAAGAGTCTTTCTGTTGTGAAATAAACAGAGAGGTCAGAAATGTATGTGAGAGGAAATAATTTCCATAACAACAATAATAATTACAAAGTCGGGAATGTTAAAATAATATTAAAAAGGCAACAGAAAGGTTACATTTATTTAAAAGATGGTTATTTCAAGTGTTTTTTTCCCCCATAGAAGCTTTATTTTGGGGTAGGTGTCTGTGTTAGGGCTGAGAGCGCCTCCTGCTGGTATGCCGAGGTAGACCTGTTCAGAGGGCCTTTCCAGGCACTGGAATGTCCCCAGGTGACATTCGGATGCTGCCTCTCATCCTCTTCCCCCATCTCTTAAAGCTATGCAAATTTCCATTTTTAACTCTACCCCAAATCTTTAGTGCACACCCAACACAAATACAAATTTTTAACAAGTTTTGTATTTTAAAACATTTTTAAGAGGTTATGGTTGCTATAAACCCTCAGTAAGTGAATATTTGGCCTTCAGTATTTATGAAATCTTAAAGACAAGGCCGTGCCTTTGTCCCTGATGAAATAAATGTGCCTCAATGGGCAGATAAGCTAAAAATTTTTTTTTCTATGAGGGATTTGTCTTGATAGAGAGGCCCCAGGCAAAGTGGTTAAAGGAACAAACAAACTTTATTGGTTAAACAACAGATAAAGACTGCTTCAGTTCCAATAGGGGCTCTGTCATTTACTTGCTGTGTGACCTTGAGCAAGTTACTTAACCTTTCTGTGTTTTCAGTTCCTTTGGCTATAAACCAAGGATAATAATAATAGCTGGGTTGTTATGGGGATTAAATGAGTTATATGTGGAATGCAATTATAACAGTGCTTGGCTCAGGATAAGCTCTCTATAAAGGTTTGCTAAATAAGTTGGAATTCAATATACTTGGACGACTTCTGACATGCTGGCCCTGCTTAGAGCGTGAGGGAGTTGGCCTATTTTAGCATTGCTGCTCATCTGGGAGGCCATCTGAATTAGTTTCAATGTTGATCATAGTTGTGCTATGTGTTATCTATTGTTCCAGAACAGTGGCTCTCAGAATTGGACATGCATCAGACTCATCTGGAGGACTTGCTAAACACAGATTACTAGCCCCCATCCCTCGGGTTTCTGATGAAGTAGGTCTGGGGCCTGAGAACGTAAATTTCTAATAAGTTCCCAAAGTATGCTGATGGCGTTGCTCTAGGGATGACACCTTGAGAACCACTGTTCTAGGATAATAGTTCCAATCCTGGCTGTACATTAGGCCACCTGAGGAGCTTTTAAAAATTCTGTTGCCAGGCCCCTAGACCAATTAAGTCAGAGTCTTTGAGGGTGGGGCCCAGCCATGATTTGTTTTTAGAGCTCCTCAGGTGATTCCAACATGCAGCCAAGGTTGAGAACCTTTGTGCTAATCACTATGCTGCTGATGAATTTGAGTGATGGAGTGATTACTACCTACACTTTACAGGTAAAGAAATTGAAGCTTGGTGCAGTGTTCCCCATTGGGGTGCTTGCTATAAATGCTGATTTGCTAAATCAATCTTTTGGAGTGGGGCCCAGGAATTTACATTTTAATAAGCACCTCAAGAGTCCCTTAAACATTTAGTTTTTTGATCTGCCTGAGGACACATCACCAGTCTGTGGTGGAGTTCTTATCTCCTGTCTCTGATCTAAGCAGCCAGAAATGCTGGTATTATGAAAGAGAGTAAGCTTTGCATTTAGTCTGTTTTTAAATTTTTTTTACTGAGCTTAGTCACTCAAGAGAGGCCCTTATATTTTCATAAGTACTGTCCTTATATACTTTGTACCTTTATATACACAGCAGACTGTGTAACAGGAGTGGACTGATAATAAATTCCATTCAAATGCTACTTGGAGGTCATCTTTATTTCACTTACATACACTAGGATTTGAACATAGAAAGGAAGAGTTAGTTAAGGGCACGGCTCTGGAGTCAGACTGTCTGCTTCTTCCCCCATTGATTACTGTGCAACCTGGGCAAGTCACCTAACCTCTCCGCGCCTGTTTCCTCCCGTGATTTATAGGACTTTGGTGGGAATGACGTGGTAATCCACATAAAAGTGCTTACAACAGTGCCTAGCAATAAGTGCCTACTAATGCTTTCTAGAATGATATTTACTGTTATTGTTATCTGCCCAACAAACCTAAATGCTCCAAACAGTATTTAATAAACTTAAAGGTTGTTTTCTACAGAGTACACTGCAGAGAATTAATGAAACGAAATGTAAACCAGAAAGAGGATTAAAAAAAAATGCATGGAGTGTAGAAGAAAATCACTAAAAAATTTTATGTTCTTCTTAGAAATTTTCTATGTAAAAATTCAGGAGAGCATGTCTCCTGGCCCTCCTGGGTATTACAGTAAAAATACTATACTTCTGTGATGGTCCTCCAATTGGCCCAATCCTACATGGAGGAGCTTCTGAGTACGAAAATTCTGGCTTATTCTTAAAAGTAGAATGACTTTGGTTACTTAAAGGGGGAAAAGGACAGATTTATCAAAATTATAATGTATCAATTACATAATTTTACTCACAGACCTGGCTTTGTTGAATGTGGTATTTTTTACTTTTGCCTTGTTCTGGAACTTCAATCTGCTAAATAGATTAGTAAAATGTCAGTCAGCACAGCCTGGGGAAGCAAACACACAAATAATCTATTTAACTAGCACATTTCCCCTTCCACAATAATCCTCTTAATGGTCTCAAAGGCTGCCAGTCAGCGGGCACACCTGCCTCCCATCCGCACCTTCCCCCCCTTCATTTGCAAATGTAGGAACGTTGCAGAAATCGAGCCCCTAAAAGTGAAGTGAAGCTTCATGTTTAATACTGGTGGTTGCCTATAGATTTTGTGATTTAACAGAGCTTCTAGAAGGACTTCACACGAAATGAACTCCTAAATTCTGAAATAATCCACAGGGCCCCAATGCATACGCTGAATCAAAGCCAAATGGGGCTTGGATTAATCAAAAGGCACCATGAATCAAGTGAAGATCAAGCAGAAGTTCAAGACACTTGAATATACTTCATGTACATAAGGTAAGCTTAATAGAACAGTCAGGGTCCCAGCAGAAAACAGATGACACACTGCTGAGGAGCGTTTTAAAAAAGGAGCTATTTAATGGAGGTGCGGCCAGGATTAAAGTGAGTCAGTGAAGGGATGCTGGAGCCCCCAGGGGCTAGCCGTGAGGGGCTCCTGGGCCTGAAGGCGCACGGATAGCAGCTGCTACTGGAACGAGAGGAGCGAGAGCGGTGGGGAGGAGAGGCCACCTCCAGGAGCTTGGCCCTCCGCAGAAGGCTGTGCCAGCAGGAACAGAATCAGAGAAATCGCGCAATCTCACTTTTCTTCCACGCTCCATCCATTCTCGCTGGGTTTTCCCATGGGTGACCCCGGTGGGAGGCCTGAGAGCAAGATGGCAGCACACGGAGAGGAGTCTCTGGCGCGCAGAGCGGGGGTGGGGGAGAGTGGACAGGGAACCGGGAAAGGCTAGCAGTTGTCTGGGACAGCCAAGAAACATGACCTAGGCAGGGCTCGGGAGAAACAGCTCTTAGACTCTTCTTCGAGGAAAAGAACACTCTTCTTAAGCAACTAGTGTTATGTGCGGGTCTCAACGTATCACTCTATTGCCTTTCTCCTCCAACAAATAAACTCCTTGACTCTGGATCCTTGAGTTTCCAACCACTGCATGGTAAATAGAGGCATTTGTAAATGCAAGAATGAGGTGTGGATGAATTAAATTGTTTATTACTGCATATTTTTCATGAGAATGTAAGGAGGAACGTTTCAAAATAAGTGGGATAAATAACATGACACTGCAAAAGAGCCTTGTCTTTTAACTACAGTTAATATTGTAATAAAATAGATTGCTTGGAAGGATGCAAAGGACTTCCTTTAGGTTGGTATTAATAGAAATGTTCATATATTTGAAGCCTAGCTTAATAATTTAAAAAAAAATCAGTTATTAGGGATGCCTGGGTGGCTCAGTCTGTTAAGCATCTGACTCTTGGTTTCAGCTCAGGTCATGATCTCAGGGTCCTGAGATGGGGCCCCACATCAGCTCCATGCTTAGTGCAGAGGCTGCTTGAGATTCTCTCCCTTTCCCTCTCCCTCCCCCTCTGCCCCATTCCCCACTCACGCGTGCTCTCTCTCTCAAATAAATAAATAAATAAATAAAATCTTTTTTAAAAATCAGTATTAAGTCTTGGTAAATGAGAAATTAATGCTCTGTTGTCTTACGTGTTTTGCTATAGTATTATTGTTATTGCTTACAATATTACATTATAGCTTGTAAGTAGCCTTGTGCAATGAAATACAGAAGTTGGCGAAAATAGCTCAGAATCTTTCTCTCTCCTATTCTCCTTCATCTTCCTCCCCTCCCTATGTTGAAATAAATAAAACAGAACCTACTATGAATGTTAAGCAATTTCTGATATCTGTTTCCTTGACTTACTCGAATAAGGGCTTTAAATATTTTGTATACCAGGGGGAATAAAGTTGGTGGGGGGGAAGAGAGCAAATCCTTTTTTCATAATGCAGTATTCCTATACACTCTTCTTCATCAACAGGTAGTTTCTTTTAATAGTCTACTTACGCTCACATGGTAATTTCCCCCTGGCTCTCTAAAATTCTGTCCACCTGCTATGCTCAGACCAGTCTCAAGTGGGCTGTAATATATCTGTACTTTTTTTGTTTTCTAGACAGCACCAACTATTCGAAGGCTGACATTCCTGGGACATCAGATAATATTGCCCTTGCTGTTTCCCCTCCTCACATGTGACAGAAACACACTTCAAAGCATGATCTCTGAGCCCAGTGGCCTTTTACATTGTCTGATCTTGCACAGAATGAAAGAGGAGTGGAGAGGAAAATACATATGGTGATGGTAGTTGGCATTGGGAGTGAGAGGTATGAGGCAAGCCAGAATCAGAAAGCCATTTGGTTCTTTGCTATTTTCCAGAAAACCAATTTAGAGATTCAGAACCACTTTTTAGTAAACCTAAGGAAAAAAATACACAAACTAATAAAACAAACTAGGTACGGATTGTTAAAAATATAAACTGTTTTTCAATTCAGAAAATTAGTCACCATCTTATTCCTGATACCTCTCATGTATTCAGATTATGGTTCAACATACAAGATAATAATAATGATACACTTTCAGAAACTCATTAAGAACACATCTATTGCATAAAATATATCTGCTTTCTTTTCTTGATGTCTTTTAGATTTCTTTCAATAGCAGAGATTGCTGGTAGCCTACTCTATTATCCATCTGCCCTTCTTTCTTAGTAATACCACCCAAATTTATCTGGAGAGACAACATACCCTGTAAAAAGACTGCATTTGCCAGACTCCCTTGCAGGTAGGCGAAGGCCTGTGGTGTGACTAACTCTTGGCCAATGAGCCATAAGCTGAAATTCTGTGGGACTTCAGAGACCCTTCCTTAAAGAAAAGAGATGAGCCATTCACACTTACAAGCATACTTGCTGCCTAGGATGTGGATGTAATGACTAGAGCTCCAGCAGCCATCTTCAACACGAGTGAAAAGCCACACACTAAAGATGGCAGAGCAGAAAGGTCTCTGGTGACATCATGGGGCCACTATTCCAGCCCTAGACTGCCTACCTTTGGGTTTCTTTTATTTATTTATTTTTTTTTATTTTTATTTTTTTAAAGATTTTATTTATTTATTTATCAGAGAGAGAAAGAGCACAAGCAGGGGGGAGCGGCAGGCAGAGGGAGAAGCAGACTCCCTGCCGAGTGGGGATCCCGATGCGGGACTCGATCCTGGGACTCCAGGATCATGACCTGAGCCGAAGGCAGTCGCTTAACCAACTGGGCCACCCAGGCGCCCCCCTTTGGGTTTCTTTTAGATGAGAAAGACACAAACTTTTATTTTGCCTAGGACACTTCTTCTGTCTTGTTTTGTTCTTCATTATATATAGCCAAACCTACTACTAACAAATACACTTCATTTTCACATAATTCTTAAAGTTTTGTTCTAGTTAAAAGGAGCAAATAATAACAAAATTTATTTCTTAAAGGTTTTGCATAGGAGCATAGCTCTAAAAAGAATGTTACAATTTTTTTTCCGCTTCTGGTTTGCAATTTATACTGCCTTTAAGAATATAACATTCTGGGGTCCCTGGGTGGCTCAGTGGTTAAGTGTCTGCCTTGGGCTCAGGTCATGATCCTAGGGACCTGGGATGGAGCCCTGTGTCGGGCTCCCTACTCAGTGGAGAGTCTGCTTCTCCCTTTCTCTCTCCCTCTCCCCCTCCCCCTGCCCATGCTCTCTTTTTCTCTCTCTAATAAATAAATCTTAAAAAAAAAAATGTAACATGATTTTGTTGTATGTTTACATTTTTTTAGTGCATTTATTTGACTTCAAATTTTAATGATCTCTTCAGAAATGGTTCAAGTCTCGCCTTTGAAAGCATTGCCTATAGCTAAGTTAATTAGCTGTAATTAAAGTTAGCACTAAATTTCTTCTTTCAAAGCCTTTCTTCTTACTAGGATAAAATAATACTATTTAATCTGCTTCTAAGGACTATCTGCTTTTTTATGGGGTTCATTTGGTTACAGTTTCCTTAATTTTTCTGCCCCTCTCCAGATTCTTCATGATTATCAAAATCTTGGAATCTAGTCTGCCTTGCAAAATAGAGACCTCTGGATCCTAGTCCATACAAGCCTTTTATAAATGATACGTGTCAGTTCAGACTTCATGTGTTTACCTAGAAAATGAGTGAATGTCACAGTCATGCATTTATATGGCTACTTTAAGTTCCATAGAATGACTTGTTCTGGTCAACTGTGCTTTGTGAGGAAGCGCAGAACTCAGTATTCATGCAAAGAGCTGATCTGCTTGCTCTTTTCACTTTCTAGGGTCTCATTCTACCCAGGGGTTTGTAGATGAAATTTCTGGTTGAAATGTGGACTATCCCTACAACATCCCCTTGAAAACTCAGTTTTCTTTTTTAAAAAAAATTTTTAAATGTTTTATTATTTACTTTAGAGAGAGAGAGAGCGCGAGAGTGAGCGAGGGGAGGGTCAGAGGGAGAGAATCTCAAGCAGATGCAGCCCCTCCCACTGCTGAGTGCAGAGCCTGATGCAACACGGGGCTCGATCCTAGGACCCCAAGATCATGACCTGAGCTGAAATCAAGAGTTAGACACTTAACCGACTGAGCCACCCAGGTGCCCCCAAAAAACCAATTTTCCAGAGGAAGGGTCTTAACTTTCCTTTCCAAGAACCAAAATAAGAAAGTAAAAAAAGGACCTTGTGGAAATAAAACTTGTTGAGTATTTGGATTAAGCAATGCAATATTCACTAATATGCTGATTTCACTATCAGCCACGGGAAAGGATAGGTTTCAATTTGTGTGCAAATCTAAAGAATGTAGTTAGTGTGGTTGTTGTTTTTTTAAACTTTAAATAGGTCACTACCTTCTATTATTTAGCAAACTCTTTAGCTATTCATTGTACAAGTATTTCCTGCATCAAGTAGCTTACATTTTATTCAGCCACATTTGAGAGTACTTCTCCCTTTTAATGGGGCTACTTCAGTTAACTACTTTTTCTTCTTCTTTTTGTATATATATAATAATTGGAGCCTAAGGGGGTCCATCCTGCATGAGAGGTTGGATTTTATGACTCTTTAAAAACAAGCATCCATGATTCTTTCATTGCTTTGATTTGCTACTCTTTACATTTTGAATTGTTTGAATACCAAGGGGCAGTAAATTTTATTTTCCCTAGGAAAATATTTTCAGTTCTAGAAGAAAGAGAAATAAGGATAAAATGCAACTATCTTCTCAGAAAAAAAGCTGTAAAGTCTAGTAAAGAGCAACGTTCAACGAAAGATGTCACCCATCCTCTTATAAAGGACTCAATTTAAATGAAAACATTAGGGAACATTTCCAAATGTTTTCTTTTGCATTTTTAAAGATCAATATAACATTCTGCAAAAAAAAAAAAAAATGTTTATACATGTCAACTAGGCATTAGTATTTGTAATCATCTTTAAAACTCTAATTGTACTGTCTTATTTGGGATATGCTTGTATCATGATGGTGACAAGGCAAGTCAAAAAGTTTAAAATCTCAGTGTCTCTTTTTACAGCCTGCCGCCAACCCTTTCAGTGAGTTACTAGGCCTTTATTGAAGAGACACAGACTAGAAAAGCAAAGTTTAATTTTACACTGAGAAAAATTTATAGCCTTGAGAGTTTCTTTTGCTCTATGGTTTCTTTCGACTTCTAATGGCATTTTAATTTGGCACAGTCGAAGCTTCAAGAAACTCTGAGTTCTTTCTAGAGACAAAACGGTAGAGTTTATTTAAGTTCATCGCTGCTGTGTTAAAGACCTCTCAGGATCCTGACTTTATGATGTAGTTTTTATGGAAAATCTGGAATCTTCCATCTGGGGGAAAGCAGAGATACAAGGATAGAGAGCAATGTCAGGACACTTCTCTTGGAAAAATGGCTTGAATTCTAAAGTCAGCTCATTAGAGAAGGCAGAGGAGCTCATTTCTGGGAGGTTGGGTTCTTCACCAGAGGGCCAGAATTCATCCCTGTAGGTTAATGTTGGCTGATGGTGGGAACTTAAAGTGAAAAAGATACACAGATAAGAGCACTTACCATTTCTGGATTCTCTGCAGCTAGCTTTAGCATCTTTTCTGAGATCATCTTTTTCAAGCAGCTACTCAGCAAAAAGGCCTGAAGAACCCAGAAATAAAGTCTCTCAACTGAAGAGATCTTGTCTTTCTTCCTTCCTCACACCACAAAGCAGATTTTGAACTCTGCTCTCCAATAGCACACTTTGAAGAATTTCGATTTCATCTTTAATTTCCATAAATTTGCATAATATGCAATTAGCAAGTAGCCATACATTTTCTTAATTACATGGATGTACTTAGGGTAGATTTTTAAAAAGACAGAGAATCATTACATTTACTAATCATTTTCCCTCTTAAAACTTCCCCTCCTATTTTTTCCTATTACTTTGTAAGCAGCTCATGTTTTACAAGCAACAAATAATAAAAAGTGCTTATTACTGTAATCAAATCAACTGACGATGGTTGATCTTACATTTAATTGTATACATAATTATTGACAGACCTGTTACTAGGCATAAACCTGTCTGTTTGAAAGGGTATATTAACACCTTATGGCTTTTACTGAACCCAAAAAAATTGTTTTTCAGCACTTTCTTATTTTTCTGGCATCTTTAATCACTCACTTTTAAGACTGATGGTTGCTCCATGATCACCTGTGGCTTTTTGCTGGCTCATCGTTGGTGCCAAGACCCATGTTAGACATCTTGCTACACAAAAGCTGGGGTTTCCTTTTTCCAGGATCTTCACTCCACGTGCCCATTTAAGTTTCCCTGTGATTTCCCCACTTGCTCCTTTCCCACTAATCCTCTTTCTCCTTTGTCCTGCTTGCAATGCTTGGCTTGCACTTTTCTCTTTTGGCCCTACTAAAGTTTGAGACAACTGAAGCTCAAAGCTTGAGGTTACAGGCTCTTAGTATAAATTTATGCTCAAGGATGGTCACTGCACTGAAGGGAGGGGAGTGATGGAGAGGAGGAGAAAGGAAAGAGAGAGAAAACCCAGGTTGGGATCGTGGCCAAAGCAGAGACTCTTGGAGGATAGGACATAGAAAGTAGAATTAGAGGGAGAATGGCTACATATGGGTAGCATCTCAGAGTCTTGCAGGACTGTAGAGATTGACTAATTTATTTCGTTTAAGGGGAGAGAAAGGAGGTAGAAGAGAAGAAAGGCACTGCTACCAATAAAGAAAAGAGTAGAAGACGTGGGATTTACATACAAAAACAAATTCTGATTTCCTGGTTTAGCTAAAAACTAACTCTTTTATCTGTGCATATATATAACCTACACAAAACTAGGATATGAAATAGTTAAACAACATAACCTGAGTTGATAGAGCTTGGAAGGGTGTTTAATAATGCCCCATAAGATGTGGACCGATTCCATATTCCATACGATGTGCACAAATATGTAGGTTAAGACTTGGCTATAAACCAGGTAAGGCTTATTCAATATAAAGGCAGTGAGCTATTGTTTAAAGGGTCTAGAAAATATTGGGGTCCAAGGCCTCATTTGTATTTGCAAGGCACACAAGCCACATTTCTTCCTTTTGCAGGAGTAGCTCTTGGGTACGTATCAATAAACCCACACTCCAAAGGAAATAAGAGCTTACTAGGAATCCTTTAAAAGAATGTTTATTGCACTCTCTATAGTGGCTTAAACTCATTTGGTACAGACTAGATTAAAAGACCATAATAAAATTTAACTACTGCATTTAGCATTCTGGGCAAGGGTAGGTGGATTCACTGCCAAGATCTATCTGCATCTCTCCAAGTGACTGCAAACCATCCTACCATTTCCCTAAGGATGTTTCATATTCAAGGTGAACCTGATGGCCCATTTCTTTACCCTAGAATTTGGTTTAGCTCTTCATGTTTTTCAGAGGACCTTGGTATCTATTATCTTGTGATCACAACTATACTAAAAGTAGAGTGTCTCAGGGAGCTTCGGTTACCTGAAACCACAGTGCTCCATGGAACTTAGTGTGATCGCCAGCGACTTAAGTTGAATGAAATGCTGACGCAAAGATTACTTTGATATTCTGGTTTTGTTTTAGAACATTTGTAGTTTTGATTCTAATTTGAAATAGCTTAAGTTATTTCATAGAATTTTTCAGCTGAATTTGGTGTTTAGAAAATTAAGTCTTTTTAAAAAAAAATTTTATTCCAACTTTAATTACAAAGCCATGGAAGACCTGGATTGTTGTCCAACAGTCTCTCCTCTCCTACTAGAACCTTGATTTTGTCTGATGACAAAGTGCCCAGCTCATGCTTACTCTAAGCTGATCATGAATTTTGTTCTTTTTTGCTAAATACTTGATTCTCAGATTCCCTTGCAGCTAGGAGTGTTCACGAGACTCAGTTCTGGTCAATGAGACATAATGGAAAGTCTACTGGGGCTTCTGAGGCAAAGCTTTTGCCTTCCAGATAAAAGGGATGTCAATCATCTACCTCTAGTATTCTTGTTAAGTGAGATAAAAATCTGTATTGTCTAAGTCAGAGGTCAATAAATCTAGCCCCTCACTTGTTTTTATAAATTTTTATTGGCAAACAACTATACCCATTTGTTCACATATTGTCTGTGGCTACTTTTGTACTACAACAGAGTTGGGTAGTTGTAACAGAGACCAGATGGACCCCCAAACTAAAATATTTACCATCTGGCCCTTTGAGAGAAAATTCACCAACGCTTTGTCTAAGCCACTATTAGTTGAGTCTTCTGTTATTTAGTAACTAAATTCATTTGTAATCGACATGAAGCCTGTGGTGACCAGTAAAATAAAACAAAACAAAAAATAAACCAAAAAAAAAAACAGTATTATAGGCCAAAAAGGAGGGTGTAGAGCATATTCTAGTACTCTGCTCTGGTTGGGTTAGGGTAATGTGCTTTGTTCACCCCAGCAAGCAGGAGAGCATTTCAGTGCTGGTTCTCATATGCTGTCCCAAGAACTCACCTGCTTGGTGTAAATAACAAACCACTGCCAGCCACTGTCTTCACTAAACTGAAATCTGAGCTCTAAGTTCTGGTTGAGAGTTTGCTGGGGTCCCTCCATATTCGGCAGAGTTCCCTACAGAGAAAAGATAGTATTTGATCTCCAATAGAAATTTAAGCAGCTATTAACTGCTGGGCAAAATATTAAAACAAGTGATATAGTCACTATCCCCAGGAAGCTGTCAGTCTATGAGGGGCTATGAAAGTAAGTTACCACAGTTTGGTATGATAAGTATTGTAAGTATTGTAAGGGAAGCAAACCCAGGTCTATGGAAGGAGGTAGGATGGGCACCTAATTTGGATGCAATCTGTGGGGCAGAGGATCACAGACAAGGACTTTATACAGAATAAGAGCTCCAGAGAGCTCTTTTCAGATGTTTGGCTGAATAATGATCTGTCCATGCATGGGAAGAACCCTCATACATCACTGGTGGGTACATAACATCAAGCAGACTATTTGGAAAATAGTCTAGAAGTTCCTCACAAAATGAAATATGGAATTACCATCATGGTACCAGCAATTCCACTCCTAATCATATACCCAAGAGAAATGAAAACCTATGTCCACACAAAAACTTATACACAAATGTTCATAGCAGCATAACTCATAACAACCAAAAGAGAGAAACAACCCAAATGTCCATGAATGAATGAATAAACACAATACAGTATATCCATACAACAAAATAGTATTTGATCATGAAAAAGATAAAGTGTTTATACATGCTATGGTAAGGGTGGACTTGGAAACATTATGCCAAGTAAAGGAAGCCAGTCACAAAGATCATATATGATTCCATTAATCATGAAATGTTCAGAATGGGTGAATCTATAAAGACAAGCAGATTGGTGGCTTCTTAGGGCTGGTAGGAATGGGGGGATACAGAGGTGAGCTAAGGGGTATGGGACTTCTTTCTGAGGTGATGAAAGTATTCTAAAACTGATTGTGGTGATGGATGCAAAACTCTGGGAATGCATTAAACACCCCTGAATTGTACACTTTATATAAGTGAATTGTATGGTATGTGAGTTATATCTTGATAAAGCTGTTACAAAGGAAGGGAATGACTGTGTATGTAGTACTGGGGGAGGGATAGACATATGCATCATGGAACAGACTAGAGAATCCAGAAATAAATCCACACAAATATGCCCAGCTGATATCTGACAAAGGTGCAAAAGCAAGTCACTTAAAGGACAGGCTTTGCAACAAATGGTGCTGAGTCAGTGGACTTCCACAGGCAAAAAAGGGAATGTCGTTCTGAGTTTCACACCCTAGATGAAAACTAACTCAGAATGAGTCATGGACTTAAATGTATGACCTATAACTGTAAAACCTTTAGGAAAAAACTCTAAGAAAAAAATCTTCAGGAACCAGGGTTTGGCAAAGAGTTCTTAGATTCAACACTAAAAGCACAGTCTATAAAATGAAAAACTGATGAATTAGAATTCATCAAAATTAAAAACTTTTGCTCTGTACAAGACCCTGTTGAGAGGATGAAAAACTAGAGAGTGAGAGAAAATATTTGCAAACCACATATCCAACAAAAGACTAGTAACTAGGATATATGAAGTACTCTCAAAACAACAGTAAAAAAAAACAAAACAAAAAAACCCAAACAATCAATTAGAAAATAGGCAAAAGATATGGAAGAAAACATTTCACCAAAGAAGATAGACAAGATGGCAAATGAGCATATGAAAAGATGGTCAGCACCATCAGCCAGGAGGGAAATGCAAATTAAAATCACAATGAAATGCCATTCCACACTTAGGTGAATGACTAAACTGAAAAACAGTGACAACACCAAATGCTGATGAGGATGCAGAGAAACTCCATCACTCATGCATCACTGGTGGGAATGGAAATTAGCACAGCCACTCTTGAAAATCGTTTGGCAATTTCTTAAAACACTAAGCATGCAACTTCCAAATAACCTAGCAATTGTACTCCCAAGCATTTATGCCACAGAAATGGAGATTTGTGCTCCAAAACATACGTATGAATGTTTATAAGAATTTTATTCATAATAGCTAAAAACTGGAAACAACCAGGTATCTTTCATTGGGTGAGTGGTTAAATAAATCTTGTCCATTCCATACCATGGAATACTGCTCAGCAATAAAAAGAACCGAACTACTGACATATACAACAATCTGAGTGAATTACTAAAGAATTATGCTGAGTAAAAAAAGCCAGTCCTTAAGGCTACATATGATTCCATTTAAAGAACATTTGTAAGGTAATCAATTCCTTGTTTTTGTTTATATTTTTGCCTCCTAAATGCAGTCAATTCTTATTATTCACAGTAGTCCTGTTCTATAAAGTCACTGTAAACACTGCATTACTGAACACTGAGTCATTGCTCCAGGGGAAATGCACGGTTAGGTTCCTGCAAACCTCTGGTCACAACATTTTCATCAACTGACCAGTACATAATCTTGTTTTAGGTTTCTAAAACCTGTTTGTGTTTTTATTTTTTATTTATTTATTTATTTTAAAGATTTTATTTATTTATTTATTTGACAGAGAGAGACACAGCGAGAGAGGGAACACAAGCAAGGGGAGTGGGAGAGGGAGAAGCAGGCTTCCTGCAGAGCAGGGAGCCCGATGTGGGGCTCGATCCCAGGACCCCGAGATCATGACCTGAGCCGAAGGCAGATGCTTAACGACTGAGCCATCCAGGCGCCCCGTGTTTTTATTTTTTTAAGTTTTATTGAGGTGTAATTGATGTAAAAAAATAACCCTGCACATATTTAATGTACACAATCTGATGAGTTTGGACATAAGCATACATTCATGAAACCATCACCACAATCAAAGTAATGAATATATCCATCACTTCCAAAAGTTTTACGTAGCACTCCTGACATGACACAATTATAAAAATAACAAACAGATTAGTGGTTCCTTGGGGCTAAAGAGAGGTGTGGCGAGAGAAAGTGAGTAGAGCTCTAAAAGGCCAGCATGAGGGGTTCGTGGGATAATGAAAATGTTTGGACTCCTGCTTGTATCAATGCCAATATTCTGGTGTTGATGTTGTGCTATAGTTTTGCAAGATGTAACTAACAATTTGAGAAAAGTGGGTGAAGAGTACACAGGATCTCTGTACCATTTCTTACAACTGCATGTGAACCTACAGTTACATCAAAATTAAAAGTTTAAAAAGAATCAACTGTTTAAAAGCAAAAATAATTATAATGCAGCATGAGGATTATATATGTAGAAATATGGCAATAAATATCACAAAAGGGGAAATAGAAGTACAGTGTTGTTACACTTTTTGTGTAGTATAATAATTAAAAGTGGAATGTAATAAGTTCAAGAAGTCTAAAGTAACCATAAATAAATGAAAAGGTACAACTAAAAAAAAATGGTGTAAATACATGGAATCATAAAATACTTAATCAATAGAAGGCAGGAAAAGAGGGGAAAAACTGATAAACCTCAAAGAAATAGACAAATCCACAATTAGGTTTGAAGGTTTTAACATTCCTCTTCTCTCAGTAACTGATAGAACAAGTAGAAAACATACAAGGATACAGGAGATCTGAACGCTGTCAACTGCTTGACCTAATTGATAACTTACAGAATACTTCACCCAGTAGTGGCAGAATACACATTCCTTTCAGGTATACATGGAACATTCACCAAGATAGACCAGATTTGGGGCCATAAAACAAGTTCCTGTAAGTTTAAAAGACTGAAATCATATGCTGAAAATGTCAAGATTGCTGGTTTGGCCTTTAGCAGGTGGTAGAAGTCGTATTTACCAAAATGGGGAACACAGTGGGGAGGATCTCTAGGATGGGCAGGAGAGGGCAAGGATGAGTCTGGTTTGGGAAAAGGCTGCGTTCGGGATGTCCATGAGACACCTGGTGTAGATGTCCAGAAGGCATTAGGAAATACTGGACCTTTCGACAGGGAGGTAGGCAATTGATTTCAGAGAATACGTAGAGGAAAGATGGAAATGGAACCCCAGGGGAAACGAGCACTTCAGAAGTGCTCAGAGGAAGAGGCAGCCCACAAAACAGGGGAGGAAGGAGAGGGAATTCTGAGAAGCAAGTAATGGTTGACAACACCAAATGCCTCAGAGAGGTTTAGTATTGTGCCAGCCAAAAAATCCCTGTGGATTCCAAGGATTTAGCAACTGGGGGTCGCGGTTGTTCTAATAGTGTTTGTCCTCTCCGAGTTAACCCCAGTTTCCTGTGTAAAGGGGATAATCCCGCTTAGTTCACTGAGTTATTGCAAGAATTTAATTAAATAGATGTGGCAGCAGCCAGAACAGCATCTGATACAAAGTAGGCACTCAATACATCTGATCATAGCATTTCCTCTGGGAGGAGATGGCAATGTAAGTATGAGGCTGGGGATCCTTGAGGAGAGCTCTACTGGTCAGCATCCAGTTTCCAAGCGTAGAAATCTTGTCAGTACTGAGTCTGTATTAAGTAGTCCATAAACAGTAGCCATTGTTTCTCTATGCTGTATTACTATAAGCAGCCTCCAAGCAGTAAAGAAGCCTGTTGTTGCCAAGTGGGAAGATGGCTGTCTCTACTGTTATGGATGGGCCACTTGCACCAGACCAGAGACAGGTTTTACCATTAGGTGATGCTTCATGTGGCTTAGATGCCGGTCCACTCAAGGTAGTGATGCAAACGGCAGGCCCATCTCCCTACTGCCAACTTTGTCATCCAAAGACAATAGGATTTTTAAACCACTGGTAGAGACTTTAAATCATGGGTAAGGCAAAGTGCCAAGATACTTACAAGGAAAGTGACCTCCCAGCACTTCACTCTGTTCATCTGGAAAATGATTTCCTGGGTCTGGTTGTCAGGCAGGGTTATGCAGCAGCTGATCTCATTATTGCCAACAGAGAGGACGGCCCCACAGCCTGGTTCTGGGTAGTCACAGGTACACGGATCCAGCTGCAAGTACCCATAGTGCCGGACCTCTTGGGACAGCTCCAGAAACTGCTCCGGGGGTGAAGGTAGGGCAAAAGAAGCAAGAGACTGCTTGAAAAAGGTGACAACCTTATGTCAGAAGCTACTGCCATTCTCGTGGAACACACGGAATTGAGCCACAGTGAAAGCACCTTTTTCTTCTGGATGATACAAACGAAGACAATGTCCTTTGTGCTCCCTGACAATAAGGCCTGGGGAAGTTCATGGTGCGTCCTGCCAAGGCTGAACCATTTCTGCCTCATTCACCATTGTGTCTCTGCTCCCATTACAGTGCTTGGTACATAGTGGGAACAAAAATATTCAGTGACTGAATGATGAATGGAGGAGAATAGAGTGAATCAAATGAATGAGTAGATAGGATTCTATCTCAGCAAATTACAACAGCAAAATAAACAAAAAGTGTACATTTAAAATGCTGTTTGGGGGCGCCCGGGTGGCTCAGTCTGTTAAACAGCCAACTCTTGGTTTCGGCTCAGGTCATGATCTCAGGGTCCTGGGATCAAGCCCCGCATCAGGTTCTGTGATTAGTGCAGAGTCCGCTTGTCCCTCTCTCTGCTCCTCCCCACTGCTTGTGCTCTCTCTTGCGTGCCCTCTCTCTCTTAGAGAAAGAAAGAAAGAAAGAAAGAAAGAAAGAAAGAAAGAAAGAAAGAAAGAAAGAAAGAAAGAAAGAAAGAAAGAAAATATTAAATAAATAGATAAATAAATAGATAAAAATAAATAAATAAATAAATAAATGAAATGAAATGCTGAACCTAGCTGACTCTGTCAGTAGAGAATGTGACTCTTGATCTCAGGGTTGTGAGTTCAATCCCTATATTTGATGTTGAGCCTCCTTAAAAAAAAAGGCAATTAAAAAAAAAAAACTAAGCTCAGGTCTATGTAGAAAGAAAGTAGTTAATTTTTACAGTCTGCATTATATGATGATGGTATGAATTGTCCGAGGAAGAGTTTTTGCAAATGGCAATAAAATGAGAAAGTGAGTCTGCTTTCTAAGTAGAGTTAGAGACAGCCCAATAGTGTCAAGGGAACACCTTTATGTAACTTTTAAGGTTTAGCTTTTCCCTCTGCTTTTCTTTTTTTTTCTAAGAGAGAGAGAGAGAGCCAGTGGGGAGGGGCAGAGGGAAAGGGAGAAAGAATCTTAAGCAGACTCCACACCCAACACAGGGCCGGACACGGAGCTCAATTGTCCAACCCTGAGATCATGACCTGAACCGGAATCAGGAGTCGGATGCTTAACTGACTGAGCCACCCAGGTGCCCCCTTTCCCTCTGCTTCTGACTTGGCTTAAGAACAGAGGACAGTTGCAGTTCACACCTGTGGTCCAGGCATCCTGTCCTGACAATATCTATCCGGGACTTTTCATTTTTGTAACAAAGCATTATTATTACCCATTGGTTTTTAATAAGCTGATATCAGTTTGGGGACCTCTCCCTGGTTCTTCCAGCTTTCACCATGGTCCTGCCTGATGCTGTGGGAGATAAGCACGAAGAAAAGGGAGTTCTCACTTGAACACATGGTTAAATCAGAGAGATCACTCAGTGACAACCTGGCACTTTCCAGATTCTTTCTTGAAGGAAGGTAAGTCCTTTCAAGGACTATACGAAGCCCTCTCTGAGAAAGTAAAATGTGCCGAGACATGAGCAGTGAGGGGCAGCTGACTGTTACTACAAGGCGGGAGAGGTATTTGAGGCTCCTGTCCCTTCCAGCCTCACATCGTTCGTTGTACCAGCTCATTTGCTGTGGTTCACGCATTCAATTTAGGAGATGCGGTAAGCTGCCTGGCCCTCCTCTGGGTCAATGGGAAACCGCAGAAATGACAGGTCCTGAGTTACGCTATGCATGCAGGGGTCGGGGAAGGGCTGAGTAATCTTGCCACACAGCATACAGAGCAGTTTTAAGCTCTTGCTACAATAGTTTCTTATTTATTATATGCTACAAATCGTTATCTTATTGCTTGGTAACACTTTAAAAAATGTTTTGTAATCAACTCTTGGCTGCAATGCTCTCAAAGAGACGGAAAGTGTTTAAAAGTTAAGCTCCATTTCTCTAGAAAGTCAGTGATGAATTAGTAACTCAAATGCTTGTGGGCATTTGTCGTTCAATAAGCAGGTGTAGTGATGTTACTGACCATATGCAAAGTAAAAGAAATCTGCAAGGATTAGTTGGGTTTTGTTTTTTTTTTTTAAGAAAATTAGTTTTTTAAAGAAGCTTACACCTGAAAAAGATAGTTTAACAAGCATAACTACAAAAGGTATGTTCATATATTTTCATTTAGATTGAGGGTTGGCAAACTTTTTTTTTTTTTTTTTTAAGATTTTATTTATTTGACAGAGAGGGAGACAGCGAGAGCAGGAACACAAGGAGGGGGACTGGGAGAGGGAGAAGCAGGCTTCCCGCCGAGCAGGGAGCCTGATGTGGGGCTCGATCCCAGGACCCTGGGATCAATGACCCGAGCTGAAGGCAGACGCTTAACGACTGAGCCACCCAGGTGCTCCGGCAAACTTTTTAGTAAACAGCCATATAGTAAATATTTTCAGTTTTCTGGGCATATTGTCTCTATTATAACTACCCACCTTAATCATCCTAGCACAAAAAGCAGCCTTAGACAGTATGTAAATGAATGGCTGTGTGCCAATAAAACTTCATTTACAAAAACAGTGGTCCATGGGCTGTAGTTAGCCCATCTATGATTTAGATCAACTAATTGCTCCTTTAAATTAATTTCATCATTTTCTTTCTTTTCTTTTTTTAAAGATTTTATTTATTTATTTGAGAGAGAGTATTCGAGCACGATTGGGGGAGGGGCAGAAGGAGAAGCAGGCTCCCCAGTGAGCAGGGAGCCCGATGTGAGGCTCCATGTGGGGCTGGATCCTAGGACCCTGGGATCATGACCTGAGCCGAAGGCAGACACTTAACCAACTGAGCCACCCAGGCGCCCCTAATTTCACTCATTTTCAACTCCAGGTTTTCTTGCACATGGACATAAAGTAAAGCAATAGTTGTTAATGTGCTGAATCTATTAGCAGAAGAACTTTATAAACACTTAAATAATGCTGGTTTTTATGCCAGTATCCTTAGATGCTTCAAGAGAGTATCAGTTAATTTGAATCATGGTTCAGTTCTTGTTTTTTTTTTTTTTTCCATCTAATTCATGCACTCAAAGTAAAGTTTTTAAAAGATGACTATTACAAATAGTATGGTAAAATCAGGTAAAACATTCATCATAGAAAAGAAAATTTGTTTTATGTCAAAAATACAAATACAAATTTTGGTGGAGTACAGCACATGGTAAAAACAATATTCTTACTAAATTATTAAATTGAAAAGTTTAGGGAGCAGAAATCCACTTAGAATCTGTAATTATATCCAAAGCAGCTGATGTATCTGATTATATCTAAATATCCTATCCATCAAAACAAACACTATAACTGAAATTGAACCCCAAAATTTTCGTGACAAACCTGAGGCAGAATACCAAGGAAGGAAAATATTAAATCATGGCAGTAGATGCTTTTTCCTTTTCTTATGCTACCCATCAGTGAAATTCTCAAAATATCTGAGCTTTTGAAGAATTACTTTCTATACTAATGTAGGTATGAGTCCTCTAAATTTTGTTTGCATTTTGTTTAAAATCAGTGAGTGAACACTGGCAAAGTGGTGACCACTGGCAAAGTCTAAAGGATAAAGAAGACAACACTATGAAGCAGAGTCCATTTCTTCTGTTAAAATATGCCTTGTTCGTCAGGCTTGGATCACTGCTTGGGGACAGGGGGAGTGTGAGTTGGTACAATCTTCATGGAACTTTAAAAATGGACTTTTAGAAATATATTCTAAGAAATAACAGAACACGTACGCAAAGACAGAGGATGCGGCCTGCAGTATTCAGGGACCTTCAGCTAGGAACCGTTCCAGGTGTTGGGAATTTCCAGGGTATGTGTAAATTAAACACAGTCCTGGGCCTCATGGTACTCGCTGCCAAAGCGATTTATAGCAGCAAAAACAGGAAACCACCAGATTTTCAATAATAAGAAATTGGTTAGCTAAATGATAACTATAAAACAGGATACTCTGTGGTCGTTAAAAAAAAAATGCTGAGGGTCTATATTAAGTGAGCAAAGCGTTCACCACAATCTATTGCCTGTATTTTTCAGAATCTTTAAATAATATAATCAGAAAAATTAATGACAGTATTTTCATTTTTTAAAAGAACCCCATTTTTAGTGGTTGATGGGTTTATAAATTAAGAAACAGCTCAATTCTAATATGTTTCTTTAACTCCCCTCCAAGGGATTTCTCTTGGTACAGTATCTGATTTACCTTGGTTTGGTTGTGTTCTTTCTGGAGAGCCTCTAATTTCTGCCTCTGAGCCTGTGTGGGTTTGGCCCATTCTTTTTCAAAGTCCTGAATTGCCTTAAAACAACAGAAGTTGTAGGATTAGCAACCTTAGCAGAAATGAATTAATCTGGCAAAAACACACTCATGTATGAAAGGCTATGGAAACAGACCCCAATGGACATACATAAGGATTTAGCATGTTATAAAGGTTACTTTTTAAATTAGTGGGTGTAGGAAGAGATCGTCCAATGGTTTGGGGAAAACTGGCCACACTTGGGAGAAAAAATACAGTTAGCTCTTTCCCCATGCCACCCAATCAAATAAACCCAGATAAAGGTTTAGATGTTTCAAAAAAAAAAAAAAATCTGATCTTGAGGTAAGGAATAATATTTTTAAATATAAAGGAATATATAATTACATGAAAATATAAAACTTCTGTACATAAAAACCATCATGAACAAAACTAAGAAGTAAATGGCAAACCAGAGAAAATGACTGCATCATATGTGGGGAAAGTTGGTATTATTCATGCAAAGCAATAGGAAAAATGTCAATAAGGAATATGTATCAGCAATCAACAAAAAGGAATTCCAAATTACAAATCTATATTTAACCTCACCAGTAATCAGTAATTTTTTTTTTTTTTTTGCCTCTCAACTTGGCAAAGACTAAAATATATATAATAATCAGGGCTAGCAAGGGTTTAGGGAAACAGGAAGTTCCATACAGAACTGACGGGATTTAAACTTGCCGATTAGCCTGTGCTATTTTTATTTATCATGATTTAAACGAAGTTTTCCATTGGTCTTCAGTTAGCCTGTTAACCCCTCAGGGGAAAACCTTGAGTCCTTCGCCTCAGTGTACCTTGTCCAAGGTCTTACACACAGCCAACACTCAACAATTCTTTGCCAATTGTCAGGCACTTATTTACACCCTAGTCTGAATGTAAGTTTACGTGTTCCATCCCTCAGTGTTATTGGTTATGCTTTATCTCCAAACAGAGAATGAAAAGCTGAATAAAGTTTTGATTTAGCTATTTAGATTGGGGGAAAAGGAGATGGGTTTAGAGAGGAGAAGAAAAATAGTATTTGTTGAGAACCTGTTGTAGAAAGGTTTTCTTATTGTTTTTCCAAATTATTCTGTGGGGTAGGAACATCCCCCCATCCTACAAATGGGTAAACCTCCAGAGAGGTTATGGCTTTCGAGACAACCCGACAAGTAAGTGGCAAGAGTTGGGTTAAAATCCCGATTTGGCCACTGCACGAAGTCCTTGCCCAAGCCACTGAATTCTGAGCATATAGGCACCTAACCTCCCCAAGACCTTCTCATGGTCACCAACTATTCTAAAAACTGAACCTAGATACCATGCCTGAATGGAATCGACGTGGGTGTGAAGAACGGAACACCTTTTCCTTTCCTGAATTCTACTTGGTGGTAGAGTCCTGTAAGGGCTGTTATCACAGGGCAGGGATATCAAAGAGAAAAGCATGGCTAAAGAAAGAAGGTGAACAGCAATCACAACAGTAAGGACTCACTGAAGATATGTCATTCAGCATTAGGGGACCTGGGACTCTCAGACACAGAGATTTAAATGCCCTACATCAGCAGGAACGGACTGCTTTTGTTTCACTACCTTTGAAAAGATTTGACCCTGATTATGGGCTCACGAGTCATCAAATACATGACATACAGGACCTCATTCTAACAATGAGAGAGTCAAGTTTAGACAAATGGCTCTGCTCAGTTCTCTGGCTCCCCAAAGACTGGCTGCTGGAGACTGATGTAGAAACTAATTTTTTTAAATCAAGTGAAATCACCTAAGCCATGGGTTTCACGAGCTTCAAACACACATATCTCGTATCCCCCGCAGAGGGTACAGCAGTGAGGAACATAAAGAAAGGCATCAGCCACTCAGCTGCAGCTGGTGGAGGCATGGCAGAGCAAGGCCAGGCCTGTGTGGGTAGGCCAGCCTCTGCATAAAGGGCGCCGGCCCATGGAGCTCCGGGGAAGCTAACGGTCAACCCATGCTCCCTTCCCCGAGCCACGGGCCCTGACAACAGGGTTAGGCCGGCCTGGAGGAAGGGACCTCTTGTTCTAATTTGCACAAAGTTAACCATACCGGCCAGTGGTGCTGAAATGCAGGCCCAGAACTGACCAAGCCTCAATATTTTTGAGGAAACCCAGAAATTTATAGTTTTATATACAATCTTCCATTCTGTTAATGTTACTCAAATTTTAAAAAAGAAAAAGAAAGGGAACATGTGGGAGTCCACTTGGCTCCTAGGACCTCATGGGGCACACCTGCTTTAGAAAAATCAAAAGGGTGTCCCTTAATTATGATGGCATCGTTATTTATCGGAAGACCTCCGAAGAACTTTCTGCATTAATTATTTAAAAGGATGATTGCTTCTCATACCTTCACACACCCTAAGCTCCCAGGACAGTCTCTGCCCTGGGCCATTCAGAGTCTAGTTAGGCAAATAGGTATATGAGCAGTATTTACAAGGCTGGGTGAGAAGCACCATAATGGAGGGTATAAACAAAATACCACAGGAGCAGAGAGGGAGGGAGGCATTTTCTTTCGAGGGGAGCTGAGAAGAGTTCAGCAAAAGAGACCACACTGGTGGTCATGACTCCCTAGGGCCGACTTCTTGGTACCTCTGCGTGGACTCAGTGAACAATGAGAATGCTGATGATAATGGCACAGATGATTATAATGTCAGCTACAATCTTTCGAAGATTTTGCCAGGCAAAGAGCTACAGTTTGAATACCAGTCTCTTCGGGCGGAGGGAGAACTTAGAAACTGTTCGTTCAATCTCATCGCTTAACAGGGGGACGTTGTAGTGCCGGGTTCAGGAGGATGAAGTGGCGGGCCCCAGATCACACGGAGAGACAGCCTGCTGCAGAGCAAGGGACAGAACGCATCTTCGAAACTGAATTCAGTGCGCTTTCTGTGAAGCCATTTTTTCCCCCCAGCTATAAGCAGAGGAAATACGGTCCATTTCTCTCTGGTTTACAACTCCTTGATGAAGACAGATAAAATTCCTATGATGATGCTGGCAGGTCCTACTTCTCACCACAACGTATCCTGGAAACCAGGCCAGAAAGACTCTGTTTCCCACCAGAACAATAGAATTGGGTGATGCCTTCTCCCCAAGGACGTGGTATCAAATAGACCAGACACAACTAATAACGTGCTGTAATAGCAGGATACAACAGCAATGAGCCTCGGTAAACGTTTAAAATGGCAAGTTAAACTCACGCAACGTGGGTTTAATTAAAATATGATAAGAAATGAACTCAAAACTATATTCTAGCCATTAAACTACAACAGTGAACATTAAACATGTAATAAGTGATATTTTGATTTGCCTCCTTAGAATTTAGAAGAGCTTTGTGAAGATGATTTATTAAATTGCCTTGGTCTCTTAAAAAGTCACGGAAGAGAGGTGTCTGGGTGGCTCAGTTGGTTAAGTCTGACTCTTGGTTTCAGCTCGGGTCATGATCCCAGGGTCCTGGGATCGAGCCCCGCATTGGGCTCCCTGCTCAGTGGAGAGTCTGCTTCTTCCTCTCTTCCCTGCGCACCATCTCTGTCTCTCTCTCCCAAATAAATAAATAAAATCTGAAAAAAAAAAGTCACATAAGAAGGAGTGGGTATTAGGGCTGTGACCCCTTATAGACATTCTGGCCGCTGGGCTCCCTGTGTCTGCTCAGTCCTACCCCCAGGTGCTGCATCCAGCGTTGGAAAAGCCAAGGTCCCTGCATGGGGCTGGTGGTCTCGTGGGGAAAATACAGATGTCAATGATGCTCTCCTTTGTCAAATTGAAGATACTGTGGATTCTGGTACCATGATTTTGTGAGACACTAAGTAAAAACACTGCCCGTTAAATGGCGGCACAGTGCCCTGTGACTTTGGTGCATGGTGCGTGAACCCACCATGCCCACCTTCCCCAGCTGGTAATTACTTTTAGTTCTTCTGAGGCATTTGGTGAGTTCTCCTGCCTTCGGCTGCCCTGCTTGGCCTGTGCCGGGCAGTCCTTTTGCATACAGCTTTAGTAAAACACCGAGCAGTTGCCCTCTCTCTGGGTGCATAAAGCACCTGCTTGTTGCTTTACAAGATAATATGGAAGTGTGGTCATTTCTTCAAAGATGAGCCTTTGCTTTATGAATATAAAAGGGAAATCCGCCACTCTGTCTTTGCCTTTTTTAAAAGATTTTATTTATTTATTTAGAATGAGAGTGAGCGAGGGGAGGGGCAGAGAGACAGAGAATCTCCAGGAGACTCCCTGTTGAGCATGGAGCTGATGTGGGGTCGATCTCACAACCGTGAGATATGACCTGAGCAGAAACCAAGAGTCGGACGGACGCTTAATTGACTGAGTCACCAGGTACCCTGTCTTTGCCTTTCTGTGTAAGTGATAACTCCCATTCCATGGAGAAACATCGTGTATGTAGCGACAGGGGGCTGGTGAGGCAGGAGAACAGAGTGGAGTCGGGGCGTAACTGGGGACTTATCACAGAGGCAGCGTCCGCTAACCGTCCCACTGCTTAGTAGAACCTTCACCACCTTTCCCGAGTCCGGGAAAGGAAAGGAGCCAAACTCTAAATGTACTTTCTGGGGCTTAGGGCACCGGGGTAGGCAGCACCAGTAACATAATTTGCAGAGCCTAATGCAAAATGAAAATGTGGGGTCTGTTGTTCCAAAATTAAGGATTTCAAGATGGCGACAGCAGAATCTTAAACAAGTGTGGGGCCCATCTGAGCTTGGGGCCCAGTGCTGTTTCACAGGCTACACACCCCTGAAGCGGGGCCTGCGGGCAGGTACGCTGCTTGTCAGCTCAGGGAAAAAGAAGATGATGCTAAAATGAGATTTAGGGACCACATGTAGCCTTAGATTATCAGGGACATCATTTCTAAGCTCATGGAAATTGGCCCAGATGATGGAGTGTCGGCTAGAAAACTCAGAGAGATTGTTAAAATGGAGGTAGAACTTTCTTTCTAAATTCTGCTGCTTTTTAAATTTTTTTTACTGTGGTAAAATACATATAATATTTATCATTTTAACCATTTTTTAAAAGGTTTATTTATTTTAGAGAGAGAGAGAGAGAGAGAGGGGGCGCGTGTGTGAGCAGGCAGAGAGGCCGAAGGAGAAGCAGGCTCTCAGCTGAGCAGGGAGCCCAACTCGGGACTCCAACCCAGGACCCTGGGATCATGACCTGAGCCGAAGGCAGACGCTTAACTGACTGAGCCACCCAGGTGCCCCACTTCTTAACCATTTTTAAGTGTACAATTCAGTGGCACTAAAAACATTCATAATGTCATGTAACTATTAACACTCTCTCATACCTACTTTTTTAGCATCCCTAGCAAAAATTCCGTACCCATTAAACAATAACTCCCTGCCCCCCAGCCCCTAATAACTTCTATTGTACTTTCTGTCTCTGTGAATTTCCCTCTTCTAGCTATGGAGGTAGAATTCTTAGCTATTACAAATTTTTTCTAATGGTTCCAATCTCAAATGGTCAAGAACATCTGATGTTTTGAGAGCCCCCGGTCACCCTCACCTGCATATAGATCAAATCTACCGCTGCTGGGCAGTCCATCAGCACGGAGTCCAGGGATGGGTCCATGTACCTGTGTGATTCAGGAACATTAAGTTCATTCATATGACATGGCTGGTGGGCACACCTGGGAGAAAGTGCTCTCTGAAGTGGTGGCCCCCCACACTTTAAACTGAGCCCTCCCCTTTCTAACACCCCTCTCCTCGCCTGGCTTTCAGTTTGTCCCTCCACCTCTCTGTCTCCTACTTTCTTTACACTGTAAGCTCTTGCCTGGTGGACCCTGAGAGTAAAGATGCCAAACAATAAAGCTGACGGAAAATGGTCCACAGCCCCTTTCACACTCAGCCCCACTGTCAGTCCCCAAGTGTGGATGCCCTCTCCCCACCCCACAGTACCTGGTGTCTTCATCAGCCCCGTACCCACATCTGTATCACTGCCGTGTACCCAGGCCACCCCCGTCTATCCCCCGAGCTGCTCTCTTTGTCAGGCCATCTGCCTCAGCCTTGCCCCCCTCAGTCTCAGGCTCTGCATTCAAACCTGAGTGTTCTTTCCTGAGTAATCTTTGGACTCTCATAGTCCCAGGAGTTAGATCACTCATCCTGCTCCCTTCCATGGTGCCCGTCATGGGATACCTAGCTTTCATTTCCAGCTCCATCTATGACCCACCTCCCTCCCTCACACTCTACATTCCAACCATGTGTTCTCTCCTCTGCTTGGAAGACCACTGCCCTCCCCAGCCTCCATCCCTGACTTATCTGCCTCCCCTGGCATCCTCTGGTCCCCACTCCCCAAGGCTTCCACTCCATCCTCAGCACTCTGAATTCATCCTGATCACTGCTCTCATCAAGTTGATCTTGATACCAGGTATGTCGGGGCTGCATCCTATTTGGAGTTGCCCCTCTGGACCTTCACAAAGTGACTTGCAAATGGCAGGGCTCCATGTCTGTCTAACGGATCCAGAATCATCAGGATAAACTGAAATCATAGCTCCTGTATAAGCACAGGAGCTGCTGAGAATGGATGGAAACGGTCAGGAAAGGATCCACTGCAGCTGGTCTAAACCAGTCTGAAGGGAGACGTAAGTAGAATCACTGCACTTAGAAGTGAATGGTTAATAGACCAATGGGATTGGCATAGATTAGGAAAGGATGAAAATGTAACTTGAAGATCACCTTCCTCCTGGAGGAGAAGCAACGGAAGCACTCTGTTATATTCTATTTAGCTAATTTGCCATGCCGCGCATACACCCTATTCTCCATGGCAGAGAAGAGCAACTGTTACGTCAGAGCTAGAGAGCCCCCAGACCCATCCCACACTGGGGCTCTGAGAGGCCAGGGTGGGCTCCCTCCAGTCTGGAAGGAACCATAACATAATTGGAGAGATGCACCAGAGAATTCACAGACAGAGAAAAATGCCCCAAATGCTGGCTAGGCTTCATTGTGATGCTTCACCTGCTGGGAATCCCACAGCTCATGGCAGCTAAGCTAGCCTCCCTGCTCCCACTCACTTAGACTTTTCCTAGAAAGAGGACAAGTCACCTTCAGGATCCTACTCCAGGCTCTCCCCCTCGGGTGACTTGACCCTCAGCTCTAACAACTGGAGTGGGACCTCCTTTCTTCCCAGTTCCCCTAAGCAAAGGCAACCCGCCTGGATCCGAGACGCTGACAAGTGAATGACATTTTCTCTTGCACTGATGATCTAGAATATACCTATTTAATGAAGACATAGGCTAAGCCCAATTTCCAATTAAGGCTTCAAGGTGAGGGACAGAATCCTCATGTCTTCTTTGATGTCAAGTTCTCTGGAGAGCCCATGAGCAAACAGTCTAAGCCCCAGGGATTTCTGTTGTTATTGTTATTACTATTATCATTATTATCCTCAATATAACAGTAACAAACAAGACCAAAATTTATTGAGCATGTGGAATTATTTTATTTAACCCTCATATTAATTGTTTGAGGTAGACTTTTATTATTATTCCCATTTTACAGATAAAGAAACTGAGGCTTAGTGAGCTTGAGTAACTTGGCTAAGGTTATTCAGCTAAATCCTGAGAGGGCTGGGATTTAGATTCACATACTCTGATCCCAGGAATAATCATGCTCAGCCACTTGTTATACTAAGCAGCTTCCAGAAACACTTAGATGGAACTGCTCAGGGTTTTTCCTTTTCCCCTTCTCAGGGTTCCATGCCACAGGTTTTGACAGTTTCTCAGAATACTTTTGAATAGCAGTATATGAACTTTTAGCCTTGCCCAAAATATCCTTCCAAAATTCAAAACCACAGACTGGAGCTCTAAGCAAGGCATCACGAGGTCAAGATAGCTACTATTCCTAGACTACAAAATGCCTTTCTATAAGACTTCTGTCCTCAGATTACAGAATAGCTGGGCTGGGAGAGAGGGAACCAAAGAAGCAATCCAATACAGCCACGGTAATAAACACTGCGAACTACAGATTATGGGATATATGTGGGGTGCTTCCTATTTTTTTAAAAGATTTATTTGAGAGAGAGCAAGAGAGAGAATGGGAGGAGAGGCAGAGGGAAAGAATCTCAAGCAGACTCCCCACTGAGCGTGGAGCCTGACGTGGGGCTCTATCTCACAACCCTGAGATCCATGACCTGAGCCAAAATCAAGAGTCAGATGTTCAACCTACTCAGCCACCCAGGCGCCCCAGGGTGCTTCTTGTTATTTTCTGCTTGTTAGCTCTCCATAGGCCCTCTTGTTTCTGGGGGAAAGGGTAGTATTTTCTGCAAGGTGTTCAATCAATCTAGGAGTATGGCTGGCCCTGGTTTATATGCATTTATTATTGGAATCATTTAGGAATGTAAGCTGAATACTTAAGAGTTCAAATTCACTGCAAGTTGGCTGAGTCCACCCTTGGCCTTTAGGGAATACCACAGTTCAACAGATGAACTGCACCTGCTTGTAATCATCAACAAATTCCGTCAATTAATACAGTTGGTAACCCATTCCAAAGCAAGCCCACAACCTGCAGTTTCTCATCATTCCTGCTTCAATCCCCACCCCAACAGCACTTACTTTTCAAGCCTTGCCTTCATGGCCACCATCTTCATGACAACCCTCAAGTACTTACTGGAGACCAGTGAAAGTCATCCTCAACATCCTATTGTTTAGGACAAATATTCTGGTTCATTCTCCACTCTCTCTTCTTTATTGCTCTCCTCTCAACTGTCTCCAAGTTCCTGGTCCCTCTCTAGCTGTTAGGTTGTGGGCAGACAGGGTGAGACCAACAAATTCTCAGCAGGAATCTAAAACATCCTCAAATACCTACCATCACCATAAATGCTTACCACTTCCTGAGTCCGACCTTGCAGTTTTCCACTTCAGCGCTTCGAAGACTCACATAAGGGAGTTCAAAGTCCACCAATTTTTTCATGACTAGAGAAAGGGGAAAGAGAGTCTTATTGGTTGAAACAGCACATATAGTTTACATACCGAGGCTTTGAAATGAGAAAATAAATCATCACCATTAGAAAGAATAAAATCACAACAATAATATTCCCTTGCATTTGTACACAATTTTTAACTTTCTGAAATTCCTTCAAAAGATAAATAGCATTTGATCCTCATAAAATATCAACACCTTTAGTAGGGGATATTTTACCCTGCGATACTGAGGAAGAACCTGAGGTCCAGAGAGGTCTGTTGCTGTGCCAGCGCACCGCGGAGCTCAGTGGCCAAGCTGCCACACAAACCCCTTGACATCCAACTCAAGACCACCTCCCTGCAGCTTCTTGAGAACATATGTAAACTGCCTTCAGATAACCAATACCATTTCACAAGTAAATAACTTGTAATGTCTTAGACATACACTGGAGAGAAATGCAAAAGTGATGTGAATCATACTGTCCTCCTTCACTACCTCATTATGTGTGTTTTAAGAACCTGGGAACTTATCTATAGCATCCACATTTTATAGCCAACATTCCTTAACAAGGAGAAGTGATGGTGTGATAAGATGTCCTGACACCTGGAGTCTAGCACTCCATTTCTGAGGGGGTTGTGCGACGGGTGGTGGTCAGCGGCTAGGGTCAAGGCGAGACGGACATTAGGCCTGGGGCTGGGGCAGGCACGAGACCAAGTGCAGTTGCTGGAAGGACCTGACGTCTTGCTACTGCCCATGCCACCTCCCCGGGGAGTTGCTCACCCCCGGCTCACCCTGAACACTGACACAACCTCTCATCCCCCCACTTTTGATCCAGGGGCTGAGGGCAGCAGTAAGGCCCACACGCCGCCCTGCCCTCAGCTGTATCTCCCGCATCCTGTGGGCTGAGTGCCCGCCCACACCGGCCCTCCCCGGCTCCTGGCTGCCCTGCGTTCCCTCTCTCCTTACCAGAGAGTTTGCCCTCTTTGCAAAACCGAATGAGAAAGAGGCCGAAGTAGCCCGAGAGCTCCTGACACAGTCCCATTCTGTGCGACACCACCTTTAACCAAAGACAAGAAAAGTTAGGAGTGTCCGCCACGCTTACGGATTTGAAAGGATTTGCAGGATTTGAAATTGCCTGTAAACGTCGATAAGAGGGAGCTTTAAGGGGCTGCCGACATTAAAAGGAATCTTTTCTGAATCTAAAACTTTAATACTAATTGCAGAAAATTTAGAAATTAAAAACATTAGAGTGAAGAAAATAAAAATCAGCCCCAACACAATGGACACGAACTGGCCTCTGCCGAGGCTGGTTGGTCCATCTTGGACACAGATGTGTCTCCCAGAGAATCTGGTCTTTACAGCCCACTGGAGGTCAGCAGCCATTCTCCATGTCTGTCTGTCCTTCTGCTGGGGCCCCCACACCAGATCACCTTCCTATGGGCTGGCTTATCCAACACTGGGAGAAGGGACGTGCCCCGCCCTTTGGCTGGCAGGTGAAAGTGCATGAGCTACTGGCCGTCCTTGACCCCCTGGGCCTGCCTCTGTCTGACGTCTCCTGTGATGGTCAAGTCTAATTTGTATGGCAGTTGCTCAGTGAAACCTCAGATCCCAGGCACAGGCTGCTCTCATTTCATGTTCCTCCCTGGCCTTTCTGTCAAATGGCTTTCATTCCACTGGTTTCATTTTTGCCAGTGGGTCATGAGGCTGGAACCTCATCATGTCTTACAGTAACTCACCTTCCCTTAGTGGGAATGTCCATGTTACCACAGACTCTCCCCTTCTTCACCCACCAGACGCTCCCTCTTGAAGCCTGGGCTCCAGAGTGATTTCTTTGCTTGCACACCCTGAATTTACTAGATCACCTCTGTGACACTCAAGAGTGTCGTGTGTGTGAGCTGATGCTTTAACCACAGCTCCAAGTTCTCAAGGTGGCAAATACGAGGCTCAAAGGGGTACTTTTCTTGTCAGAGATCTGTAAATTACCTCATGAGACAGTCCTATTAGGTGGATGATATGAGTGGGTGTTCTCGGCATAGCTTTGAAAATAAAGAAGAGCCTGGGATCTTTTCACACGTTCACTCAAGGCTTGTCCCCATTCGCCTTCCTTCTACCTCACCCATCCCCATGCCCATGCAAAACCTCCAAACCAAAACCCAGTGTTCCTGTGTATGCAGGGGTGAGGGTGTGCTGGGATGGAACAGATTGCAAAGACATCTTTTCCTAGAGTGTGATCCATGTCCATTCAGATTTGATTTCTCTCTTCTCTGACTTGTTCAGTGAAAATAGCAAGCTTACGTGCCAGGGCAGATAAAGGAGTTGGGGGGGGGCGGGGAGGAAGAATGGAGAAGCCTTTTATAATTTATAAAGACATAAACACACATACCTTCTTTCGAGAGGAGTAAGCGTCGACAAAAAGAGACACAGTAATATTTTCTTCTTAGCAAATGTTAAGGATACTTCAAATACAACCACCACCAATAAAACCACATTAGTGCAAATGAGTTAAAAACCAAAATGAGATTTTAGCTTGTTGCTGGTTCTTTAAGGAGCCCAGCAGGATGGCGGTGAGGTGGAGAGTTGGGGCGAGTATGCTTGAGGAGATATAAACAATGATTTTCAATCACAAAATTTAAATTACATTTTTATGCGAGCTGGAGAAGTTCCCAGCCCCTGGAAGAGAATTCACCTGCCTGCCTGGCCAACTGCTCACTTTACTTTTTATAGAAACGCCACCACTTCAAGGCCAGAACCTCCAGGTAAACTTAGCTGATGTTAATGATGTCAGTGTCAGCAGTTTGAATTTCTCACAAGTCGGTGTGATTAGAAGAGGGAAAGTATATTTTTCTGAGATCACAAATGCACCTCGTTAAACTTCGCTATTAGTTACAAGGGGACCCGGGCCAAAGAGATGATGGTATTGTGGAACCCTAGACTTACTACTCTACTCAATACTGGCTCAACGCTCTCTCCGACATCAATAATAATACCTATAATGAGAAATAACCATAACCACCACTGTTGATGGAACATGAGCTATTTCTGCAACTACTTAGACACTGTCTTGAGAGGTTAAGCAACTTACCCAAACTCACACAACTATGACGTGGCAGTGCTGTCACTTGAATTCAGCTCTTGCCCTAACCCTTCCCCAATAGGGAGGAGACCCCAGACTCCCACCGGGCAGCCAACTTCAGCTGCAGGTATGTCTAATCAGGCCAGTGAGCCCAGTATGTGGAAAACAGGTCAATAATGATGCTGTCGGGCAGGGCAGGGGCTCTCCAGTTCTCCACGGGCCCCACCATCCCCAGATTATCTCACGTCCCTCATCTGCACCCCTGCGTTACGGGCCTGGCCCTGGGGGTGTCTGTGCTTGCGGCCTCCGCCCTCCTATTACTGTCCTCCTCCCCTCACTGATGTGTCAGTCTCTCACTGTGTAGGTCCCACGAGGGCAATTTAGGGAACAGTGCTTTTATATTTGAGAGGTTTGGGGGTTTTTTTTTGTATAAATCCCCTCAGGCATTAAGTGTCTTTTTAGAAAGGTCATTCTGGAGGTCAGTATTGAAGACTGGCAATGCTGGAAGCAGGGATTGGTTTTGGAGCTGCTATAGAAATCTAGCTGAGAAATGAGCATTCAAACTAAGGGTGTGAGGTTGGAGAGGAGGAAATGAGAAGACGGGAATTATTAGGAGAGAGACTTGGGACCCGAGGTCAGTAGGATTTGGGGGGTTGGGGGTGGTGAAGGAGGGGGGCCCTAGGGTAACTTCTCAATGGATAGCCTTGGCAATGAGGTGGCTGCTGATCCCGTTCAACCAGGACAGCTGTACAGGAGCCAAGAAAAGGTTGTGTGCAGTGACTTTCGGAGGAAGGAAGGTCGAAAATGATCACTCTTGGGCAGAGCCAAGACCCTAGAGAAGGGACATTTCCTAGTCTGGGGACAGCACTGCTCTTTGGAGACCAGGAGGGCATGGACCGGCTTGAATCTCCAAGCTCGAATGAGGAGCCATGATGTAGGGAGAGGCCGTCCACCCACCCCACGGTTTCAGGTGAAGGTGGGCTCGAGGGCTGGGAACGCAACAGGGAGGGCTTGTTTCCTGCCCAGAAGGTGTCAGGTACCATGTCCCCAGCACAAGAATGTCCTGTCCTTGGGAAAGTCCTAGAAACTTTCTGACATCCACCTGTTTATAACTTTATATTTTCCCTCACATACTTCTCTGGAGGATTAGAACTAAAACCCTCCAAAGGAAATGGACCTGGGAACAGTGTGTGGGTGTGAGAAGCTGGTGTCCCCTTGATGCCAGGGAAGGGAGAAAAGGCCCTGGGGACAGAGCCGGTAACGGCCGCCATCTAAAGACAGGGAGGATAGTCTCTGGGTCTTGTCCTCAGACTCTTCACAAAACCAACTAGAATTCAGGTCTGGCCCTCTGGACCCAGAGTTAGACCTGCTAGGGTGTTGGCTTCAGGGGTTTTCCGGGTGGGGGAGGAGGGACAACTCTTAGCCTTTAAGAGTTCCTTTGTCACTCTGACAGAACCTGTCACCAGCCTACCTGGGTATGGCCTATTTCAGACTCATCTGGACTCCACTCCCTTTCCTGCTCCCAACTATGAGGCATCCCAAAATAAAGCACTTGGCATATTTCCAGGGTACATCCTTGGCTGAATCCCAGGTGACTGACAGCAGCCTTAGGAAGGGCCTAAAAGATGTCTGGGAAGTTGATGTCCACACGGAGAGTAAAACCAAAGACGCTCTGGAGGATTGGCTGTAGCTTAGATTCCTTGGTCCATCTTCCAGAAAATCCCAGCATCTCAACAGATGTGTCATCCAGAGTAAAATGATAGGGAGGAAGCTTCTGGAAGGTAACCTTATCCTAGTCCCTGCCTTCAAACAGAATGATTCCTAAATTTGGTTCTTGAGTTTAGACAAAGTTTACCTCTAGGACTCTTTCAGCAGTATCTGATGTTAGAATTTCGACTGGAATATTCCTTCCATCTGGCAGAAATATATCCAGAGAGGCTGTCTTGGTAGTGATGTTAAATGTGTCCTGCAAGCAAAAGAAAAGTCCAGTGAGCCCCACAGTGCCCTTCAATGGGGCACCCGGAGCAGGAACAGTCAGTCCTCTACCTGGACCCTTGGGGCATACAGTATCCAGAAACACACAGAGCTGACTGCAGAAATTTGGGGGATGTTGTCTTGAGGGGCAGGGTGGGGTGAGGAGGCGTGTGGAGAGGCCAAGACAAAGCAATGACATGCAGCTTGAATAATTTCCAAATAAACAATAAGGCATCCATTTTAGGGGGAAAAAACCCAAACCTATCCATGTGACCCTGGGGCATCTCAGATTTTAATTCTCATTTTGAGTATTTCCAGGCATCCCTAAAAGTCCATAATCTGCAATAATTTATGATTCTGCTATAGCAAAAATCTGAAGTGGGCAAACCATGAGGCCTGAGTGAGGAAGCACGTCACTCTCTGGTGAGTAAGTGTCCAGCTGAGGACCAGCACCCCCAGCTCAGTCCTGCTTTGCTTGCACTTAAGCATTCTGCAAGGGGATGTGTGTGTGCCAGAGGAGACTGCAAACCTGGGGGCCTGTGAAGTTCTTGGATGGAATGTTCTAAAATGTGAAGGACATGCTAGAGACACTGGGAAGGCCTTCAGAGTTTGGGAAAGTGTAAAGCTGCAATTGGTGCTCAGTGACCACAGAGAGAGGGACCCCCGGAGGAGGCATGGCCATTGGCCGCCCAGCTGAGTCTCACAGGGCAGCTGTGTCTGGGGGAAGGCTGTTTTTAGCACCTCCCAAGTGGGATGCTGTCAATCCACAGGGCTGCCTCATCTCTGGGAGGCTGATTCAGGTCGCAGCCTTTCTGTTCCCAGGTTCTACGATAGGATTAAACCCTAATGCACCAAAACATCTACTGTACGCAATGAGTTCGCTTCTCTCCTAGGCATTTAGAATGCCAGTGCGTATGTAATATATCCTGGAGAGAACTGAGAAAAAAGTCTCTCAAATCACTGTCTGTGTTCTAAGCCTACCATATAAGCTAGAATATTAGTAATACGGGGGTGCCTAGACAATGTGCACCCAGCCCAGGTTACTGCCTTCCTGGTATTGGGCTGGGCGAGAGAAGAACCAAAGGGCCAATCCTAAGATGGTGTGGAGATCACAGAGTTGGACTCAGGTGAGCTGACCAACTGGGACCTTTCCCCTCAACAGGCAACGCCTCCCCTTTCCTCACCCCCACCACATTCACAGATACAACAATCAGGTTTCGTAGGGAACTGAGGGAATCCAACAACTCAATTGCATTATCCAGGTACCTCAAAAGGCCGATCACATTACTGACAGGCTTATTTTTCCTAATTTTATTATCAAAGGGCAAGGTTTGACTTCAAATTTTAACTACCCCCTCCCCACCATGTACGTACAATTACTAAGTTTCTATGGGTTCCCCCAAAATAATTGTTGTAAATAGTCCCTTTCTAGGTACATCTTTGCCTAGATGTTGGTTCTTCAAGTTTCGGGGCCTATCATCACAGAGATCTCTTACTTCAGGGGAAAAACACTCAAAATGAATGAAAGGAATGCCATTACTTTTTGGTCAGATTTTAAAGAAAAGCCTAGCATTCATTTATATTACTTCAGTGCAACTCTCAACTCAAACTAAATTGTAGACTGGTAAGATAGCTAAATTACATGAACAGCAAAAATGATATAAATACATATCTTTATCAAATTCTTCTGCAAAAGTGAGAAAGCAGGTTGGATTGGCAGAGTGGGTCAGATTATAGAGGGCCCTGAAATCAGACACTTGAGGATTTCATTAAAAAGGCAAAAGGAAGCGGAAGGATGGAAACAGCGTTACAGAAAGATCTGTCTGGTAGTGTGGCAAAAATGGGTGGGAAGAGAAGGTGGGGTGGGGGGAGGGGGTAGAACTCAGAGGTTAGCTGCAACAATCCCCTTGGAGGTACCAAGGGACTGGGCTGAACCATGTGAGGAAAAGGGTTCCAAGCCCAGCTCCCGCACTCACCACATGGGACCTTCTGCAAACCTGGAGAGGTTACTTGTCCCCTGTATTCCTCATTCCTTCAGCTCTAAAATAAGGATGGTAACAGTGCCCACCTCATAGGGCTGTGGACAAGATTCAAGGATGCAACGTGTGGAACTTGAAATGGTACTCACTGCAAACACCCAACTGGTGGTTATATTGTTTTGTTATTGCTAGCATGAGGAATGAGGAGGAAGTTATGTACCTTGGATTAGAATGAGCGCCAACAGATAAGAAATAAAGGATTCAAGAGAAGATTCAGGAAGATATTTTTAACATTCATATCCAATCAAGTTCTGAGTTGTGCATATTTTACATCTTACACTATCATCTCTTGAATCCATCCACTCTTTGTCTCCACCACCAGCACCTTAGACCCAACTGACATCTCCTCTCCCTAGACTCCTGCAATGGCCTCCTGGTTTCCATTCTTACCCCACTACAGAGCACTCTCCACATAGCAGCCAAAGAAATATTTTTAAAATGCAAACCTAAAAATGTCCTCCCCTTGCTTAAAACCCTCCAGTGTCCTTCCCTTGCTCATGGAAGGCAGCCATGCTCCCCACTATACCACCAGCGCTGGCCTTAACATTGCTCACAGGATGCTATAAGGAAAAACACGGCTTTTCTCCACTCACACCACTTCTGATACTATCTATCTGGAGTGAGCACAGACCCCACAGGTTAAGGATTCAGTCCCACAAGATGGCCCCTCCCCAATTTCAGATGCCAATCACAAGTCCAGGCCTCCCACACTTCTGAACAACCAGCTAGAAATTGGGGGTTCCCATGACACCCTCCTCAAGATTGGTAATTTCCTAGAATGGCTCACGGAACTCAGGAAAGCTCTTTTTACCTACCAGAATCCACTTATTATGGACACAACCCAGAAACAGCCAAATGGAAAAGATGCATTAGGGCAAGGCATGTGGAAAGGGGTACAGAGCTTCCATACCCTCTCTGGGCACACCACCCTGCCGGCATCTTGGCATGTTTACCAACTCCAAAGCTCTTTGCACCCCACAGTGTGGGGATTTTAATGGAGGTTTTATCACACAAGTATGTGATAAACATTCTTAAGAGAAAGGGAGGAAAATAGTCACTTCTCAGATCCCCCAAACAAAGCCAGAGTGAACTAAACTTCCCAGGTCAGTAGGTTGCCCCTAACTTCCCAGGTGCACAAAAGCTACTCCAAATACCTTCTCAGTCTTCTTTTTCTCAAATATGTTGTTCACATAACGCCACAGAATACTGCAGTTTAAGAATCAAGAACATTAAAAAAGTCTTTAAAGACTTTGATTTTGCCTTTTCAAAAATCCATCTCTCTCCAAGGTGATCACAGGCCAAAAACATAGAATGTAGTAAGTGAAGGGAGTCTAGACACACAAAACAAGAGGGACGTGGTTAGGGGCAGGGCTGGGTGGGCTACCACCACTCTAGAAATACATCATAACATCGATGGAACAGGGGCTCTGGATCCAGGCTCCTTAGGTTCAGATCCCAGCTCTTTCATGTATGAGATATATGCCCTTGGACAAGTTACTTCACCTGAAAAAGAGATCCTAATGGCACCTCCTTCAACAAGTTGTGGGGAATAAAGGAGAGAGTGCACATAAAGAACCAGGCCTCGCCCAGATTAAATCACCCTGTAGAGGGAAACGCTTCTTGTTTTTGCAACTTGCATATGATCATCCTTGATAAAGGCTTTCCTCAGGAGGGGGCCAGAAAGCTTTCATGCATTCAGGTTTCTCACGTCCTGTGTCCTTGCCCAGAGAGAAGATGCTCTTGTACTGCTGAGCTTGGAGAGCCAGGCCTGGGAGCATGGGATTACACAGCAATAATCACTTGGCAAGTGCGGGCCAAGCACTTACCAGAAGCGGTGAAAATATGCAGGTCTGTAGAATACTGAGCTGGGCAAACTGCCCAATCCCTGTTCCTGGGGCTCCTTTCACAGTCTGGCAAATCCACATATCGCCACTGCTCATTCCAGTTCTCCCAGCTCCCGTGCGCCCTGCACTAGCAATCTGGCTGCAAGCTCCGTGGGCCAACGCTCTCCTGCATTGACTGCATCTATTTACCGCCAATAAATCGCTTTGGCCCTGCAAGGTGGCCAGGGAAGGGTCTCCTGGAAGTTGGAGTAGACTCACCCTCAGTGCTAAGTGGCTATTTCTTCCCTTTTACTAGTATCAGTGCTGAGGCTTCCAGAACGCCGGATACTATGTGGTTTGTTGTTTTGTCCCTAACGGGAAGAAAAAGCTAGAGTATGATCTGATCTCCCTGCCCACCCCAGAAATCTTCCAATACGAGCTCAGTTGTCACTTCCTTTAGAAGGTCCCCCAGACACACACTCATCCTATGGCAGTGTCTCCTGGCCCTTTTCTCATGGGTCACACGTAGAGAACGGTATTTGTACTTCACACTGGGGGAAGTGGGCACAAAGCCACTGGAGTGGCAGGGCCCACACATGCTGCACCATGGCTGAGAGGACAGAAATCTCGACACAGCCCTAACCTTCTTCTGGGTCATGGCCCTGTCTCCCGGCGCGCACTCCTGCATCCCGGTGCGCGGTCCTCACAGCACGTGCTCCTGCGTCACGGTGCGCGGTCCTCACAGCACGTGCTCCTGCGTCACGGTGCGCGGTCCTCACAGCACGTGCTCCTGCGTCACGGTGCGCGGTCCCGTCTCACAGTATTCATTACATTTAGCGCCATGCCCAGTGACTTTTCTATCTCCCCAACAAGCCAGTAAACTCCATGAGCTGGACTGACTGCTATTTACTGGTGTCTCCCCCCACCTCTAGAGCAGTGTTGGCTCTCGGCGGGCATTCACTACGTATTTGTTCAATGTATGAATGATAAAGGACAGCATAAAGCAGGACAGGGATGCAGTGAGCACAGAACCACCTTCCTGACTTAAACTCCTTTTTCAAAATCATCAACCTCCTTTATAAACATCTGTGGAAGCAAAGGTACCTCTGTCCTGCTCTCCTTTTGGAGACAGAGAGAAAACAACTGGAAGGAAAATCATCCTTGAAGAAGCTGAAAATTGTCCCGAGCCTGAACCACTACTGGGTTTTCAGAGGGGGCCTCCAAGAGCAGTGAAAATCGGACCTGGTCAGGGAGGAGAGAAGCAGAGGTATCGAGGTGCCAGGGAACTCCAGTTACACGGAAGCCGTCTTCAAGCAGTTAATCCCCAGGGACTAGTATGTCTGGGAGTACAACTGCTGACCCATTTTTTTATTTTTTTTATTTATTTTATTTTTTATTTTTTTTT
>NC_138372.1:138189510-138205973 GCF_054177405.1 Leptonychotes weddellii
TTTTTAAAGATTTTATTTATTTATTTGAGAGAGAGAGAATGAGAGAGAGAGCACATGAGAGGGGAGAGGGTCAGAGGGAGAAGCAGACTCCCTGCTGAGCAGGGAGCCCGATGCGGGACTCCATCCCGGGACTCCAGGATCATGACCTGAGCCGAAGGCAGTCGCTTAACCAACTGAGCCACCCAGGCGCCCAACTGCTGACCCATTTTAAATGTACCCATTTTTGTGTGTGGCAGGGGAGGCCACACACAAAAAACGTGCAGACACATCATCTTTGCAGAAAGCAATCTCTTAACATGGTTGGGAAGAGAAGAAAGGACTGGTGTTAATGGTAGCAAGTACTTCCTAAGTGTTAAGTTTGCCAGATGATATTTAAGTGCTTTAAGAGATATTGAAGGCTTACTTAATCCTCAAAACAACCCTGTGAGGCAGGAGCGATTCTCCCTATTTTACAGCTGGGGAAGCTGTGATACAAAGAGGCTAAGTCAATTGCCCCAAACCGTACAAATTAAAGTCAGGCCGCCAAAATTTAAACCTGGGTCATCTCACTTGCACTCTAAACCACTAAGCCAGTCCTGAGACTACTTAGTCGATAAGAGGGTTTAAAATGCTAGATCATGCTGTGTGCACCCGTGGCTATGGTTTCTCGGCTAGACACACTGCTCGGGCCTCCAGGCAGAATGTCAGAGAAAGTGCTCAGAAACAAGAGGTAAGATCCAGGAGTACAATGGACATATTCAAATGACTCAACCCCAGCTCCTCCTCAACACTACGTGTCAGCTGCTCACAAAGCACAGCCCTTTCCAAAGCTGAGTGATTGCCTGAGAAGAAAGAGTAAGCGCCCCCAGTAAAACTCCTGCGTGGAAGTGGGGGAGGAATCGTGACCAACTAGGGGTAAAAAATATATTCCCCACACCATGCCACTAAGGAGATGACACTCAAAGAATAGCTGAAGGCCTCAAAAAAGAGGTACGATAATAAAAAGGTAGAAAAGTAAGCTGACAAAGTTGACGGAAGACACGGAAGAGAAAAATAAAGCCATTACAAAAGTGAAAATCTCATCAGAGTAAGCAAGGTAAGGTAAAACACTAACAGAATTAAACCAGGCAAAAATCTTTCAGATTATCAGAAGAAAAGACACTCAAACAAAGCTCCAAAACACTGATGCCCCATGAATGGTTTTTAAAAAGCACTGAAAGCAAAAGTCATAATGTACACAAAAAAGATGATAGAACTGAGGCCAAATGTACCTCTGGGGACTGACGTAGAAGGATTGGCAAGATGCAGAATTTTAAAAAACAAGTTTCAGTAAGTGCATGGAGTATGTGTTTATTTGTAAAACAGAAAGGATATGCATACATACAAATGCATGTAAATGCACAGAAACATGTAGAAAGAACACACATTAAATGGAAACAGCTGTCTCTGAAGAGGCATGCTGGAGGTCGGTGGTGGGATCATATGCCCTTTTGTGCTGTTTGAATTTTATGACAACAATCTTTTCAAAGAAAGTATATATTTTTTTAGCCATCAAGTATATGTGAAAATATGAACGGTGACACAGTGGGAGACTTGAGGGTCATTTCTCAGGTTGAATGGACCAGTTACTATACCAACATGGTTGACCCACGGAATAAATGAAATTTGCTTCCATTTTTTACAAATCCCATCAAAGTATCATTCCTCCCCTAGCTAGGGATCCAGTTCAATAATATCACGTTATTCTTATGACTTCAATCTTCGCAAAGCTTTCCATTCAGTCAAGAACATACTTGTAGGCATAAAAATGTTCCCCCATGTACAACGAGAATGAGTGGTGTGCTAACCAAGCCTACTTGGCAAAATTCCAACCTCTACAGGCAAGTGGCCAGTGGTTCTGCAGACCAACAAAGGAAAGGGAGTTGTTCTATGTCATTCTGTTCAGACTGAATTTTCTCTGTGATCCATTTACAACAGAGTTAGGAGCAGAGAAGATACAAGTAAGAGTTGGCCCAGCTCTTCCTGCTGTCTTGATGTCTTCACTGTGGCACACTGGATCCCATCTACAGAAGGAAGATTCCCAAATTGTTGTGAAGGCCCTTAATGATGAAAGGTCCTCTTTCTCATGGCCAGTTTTGAGATGTACAATGCTTAGGCTACAGGATTTAAAAGGTATCTGCTTACTTAAATTCAAAGGTCAAGTGACATGCTTATTTTCCATCTAGAATCTAAACCTCCAAAAAAACCCAAAACAAACAAACAAAAAACAACTGAAATAGGAACCATCCTCCAATTACTCCAAATGAATATATTTTACCCAATGTGGGGTCGATGGCCAGAAACACACACATGGTAACTAAGAGACATGTTCAGCAGCAAAATAATGATCTTAGTAAAGAAGAGCATGCTTACCAGCTGTACGAGTTTTAGAAAGTCAATGAAGACATCACTTCTCAGCATGTCTGGGTCCATGGTTACTGAAAAATACGGATGGTGAGCCAGGTTAGCATGGGGCTGGGTTGACTTCTCTGTTAAATTGCTCTGTCCTCCAGGGAGCCCTGAAGGCCTTGCCAGTGCACCCCTGCCTCCTTGGGCAATGGAGATATGACCTAGCAGATACATGAAAATCCGCAAAGCTTGCCTCCTCCAGGCAGCCTTGACAGCAACGTGAACCCATCATATCAGTCCCAGGAGTCTCACTTTATTCACACATCCCCATATCGCTCAATATCCAGCTTGCTCCCCTACCAGGATGATGATGAAGTTAATGTGAAAAAGCAAAAAGATCTTAAAACTTGGACCTGGACTCCCACTTTGGCAAGACATTTCTTAATTTGAAAATCTGAAATCAACCAAGAAACCCTGATTGAGAGTACCTCTCTTAATAGGAGCTCTCGAGAGGTTATCCCCAGAGAAGTGATTGTAAGGCTGTCAGAGAGATTTAAAGTTTTCTATTCTTCTATACCTATAAGAGTATTTCCCTCTTGATTTTTAAAGCTCAGATACCAATATTCAGGTGCTGTGGCCAGAGCAGAAGGGCAGAAGCTTTCCCCTGAGACGTCTAAACTCCTGTAGGAGGTGCTCTCCAGCCTGCTTTCTCATTTCTTACCCTCGTGCCTGTAACGCCTCTCCTGGACCCCTCACTCTAGCCAAACTTACGTACTTACTAAATCTGTAGCAAATGTCTTTCTCTTTCCCTTCACTCCCATCCCCACCATGCCTTTTCCTTCCTTCCTTCTTTTTCTCTCCTTTCTCTTTCTTTTTTCTCTGTTTCTCTTTCCTTCCTTCCTTCCCTCCCTCCCTCCTTCCTTACCTCGCTTTTTCCTTCTTCCCTTCCCTTCCCTTCCCTTCTTTTTTTGTTGCCAGTTCAATTGACTGCCTCACTGTAACTTCTACCAGCATTCAAAACTAGCACTGACTGAAGTCATTTCAAGTTGTATCTTTCCCAACAATGCAACATTTTTCAAAAGAAAGTAATGAAAAAAGTCTCCCTATTATGAGAAACTTTTTATAAAAGGTATTCCCTCTTTTTTAAGGGAGATGATTTTGGGGGGTGGGGAGCCCTTGTCTTATTTTCTGGAATCTATGTGGTGGATATGCAAATTAACATTATAATTGTTAGCTTGGATTCTTGGAGATGGGGAAAGCTGTTGAAAAAAGTGTTCAATCAATTAGTATTTACTGTGCAACTGTTAAGAACCAGGTACAATGCTAAGCACTTTGTCTATTTTAGTTCATTTAATCTTCACAACAAACCCTGGGATAAATATTATCTCTATTTTACAAATAGACACTGAAGCTCAGAGAAGGTAAATGTTTTTACAGAGAAGGTCATACAGCCAGTGAAGTGCAAACCTAGGATTTGACTCTGGGTCTGACTCTAGAGCCCATGTCTTAAGTCACACTGTCTCCTTGCTCTGCCTTGCCAGAGGAGGATGCAGGAGATATCCCCATGATGTGCACAAAGGCCAGGCCTGGAAAAGCAACCCCTTAGGCACTGTGATCATTTGTGGAGAGGCCAGCAGTTAAAGGAGTATTTCCCTAAGACATGAGAAATCAAACCAAGAGAGAAGAAAAATTCAACAGATATTACATTTTGAGTTTGAAAAGGCTTATTTAACAGGTCTAAAAGAGGTATATTCTCCATTACAAAAGACAAATGGGAAATAGAGGACTTCTAGAATTTTTATTTACTATCCTTTTTAAGGAAACAAGTGCCACCATGAGAGTAATGAAGTAAGTCTATAATTGCTGATCTAGAATGGTCTATAAAATACAGATTTTTAAGAGGGAAAAATCAACTTACAGAAGAAAAACACATTTTTTTCTTGTGCTATGAAGGGTATTGGTGGGATAGTTGGTGTAGTTTGAAAAAGGTCTCTAGATTAGATAACATTATTTTATCAGTGTTAATTGCCTGATTTTGATAACTATAGTGTGGTTGTAGAAGAGAATGTCCTTGATCTTAGGGAATACACACAGAAGTACTTAAGGGGAAAGTGGCTTGTGTATGTAACAAAGGCCTCTCAAAACATTATATATAATACACACACGCATATCCTGAAATTGAGAGGATGATAAAGCAAATATAAAATGTTAGCATTTGGGAAATCTGGGTGAAGACTATACAGAAATTCTTTGCATTATTTCTGCACCTTTTTGTAAGTCAGAAATTCTTTCAGAATAAAGTTTTTAAGAATCAGGTACCAAAAAGTATATAGAGTACATTCCAATCTGTGTTTAACAAACAGGGATGTGCATACACACCAGTAGACACAAAAATTGCTTCCAAGGAATACGTAAGTCATAGTGTTTACTTCTAGAGGCCTAAGGGGGTGGGGGCTGGGCTGGAAGGGAATGTACCTTTCATTTTATACTCTTTGGACAGGATCTACTTTTCAAATATTTTGTGTATATACTATTTCCCCTTTTCAATACTTGAATGCCAATTTTGCTACTTCTCCCCAACCCCCTTTCTGAGAAACCCCCTTGCTGTGCACAGCATTTGCAGGATGCAGGCAAGGGCCAAGGACCAGGGTACTGCAAGCCTCATTAGGGTCAGAGCAGACCTCTGAGGCTCCCTGGTTGTTGGACAGAGATGGAAATGCAACTCTGATATTTCCTGAGAGCTTTCAGGAAAACAGTTCATCTCAGCCCTCCATTTTGGTCTCAATCCAGGTAATAGGTCTTTGACTTTTACAATCAAAGCCAACATACAGCACCCAAAGGCAAATGTGAAAACAGAGTATTTTTAAAACCAAATACAGGGCACCTGGGTGGCTCAGTTGGTTAAGCAACTGCCTTCGGCTCAGGTCATGATCCTGGAGTCCCAGGATCGAGTCCCGCATCGGGCTCCTTGCTCAGTGAGGAGTCTGCTTCTCCCTCTGACCCTCCCCCCTCTCATGCTCTCTCTATCTCATTCTCTCTCAAATGAATAAATAAAATCTTTAAAAAACAAACAAACAAAAAAACCCAAATACAAAGGCCATATTTTGTATGTTTCCATTTATATAAAATGTTCAGAACTAGCAAATCTATTAAGACAGAAATTAGTATAGGGGGTGATAGAGGCATGTGGGGGAGAGGAATAAGGAGTGATTGATAATAGGTATAAGGTTTCTTTTTGGGGTGACAAAAATGTTCTCAAATTAGATTATGGTGGATGGTTGCACAATTCTGTAAATATACTAAAGACCATTCAATTGTACAACTTTTTAAAAAAGATTTTATTTATTTATCTGAGAGAGAATGGGGGGCGGGGCAGAAGAAGGGTCCCCGCTGAGCAGGGAGCTGGACATGGGGCTCGATCCCAGGACCCTGGGATCATGACCTGAGCCAAAGGCAGATGCTTAACTGACTGAGCCACTCAGGTGCCCTGAACTGCACATTTTAAATGTGTGAATTTTACAGTATATGATCTGTATCTCAATAAATCTGTAAAAATAAAATCCAAATACATACAATTCTGCAAATATTGTTCCAACTGGTCCCTCCTCTCATCAGCCATGGATGTGGTCATTGCAAGATAATACTTTGGTGGAAAAGGTGGCAGGCAATTTCCAAAGACCCGCCTCAGCTGAAAGATCCAGAAAACACACAGTTAAGGCAAAGAACCTCCAATTCAAGGTTGATGAGACACCAAAGCCTCCTCTTAGGGCAAGTCTCATTCTAGTACTTAATTTAAAATTAACCCTTCCTGCTGGCCAAAAGGAGGAAAAGGGGATGATTTGATTTTCTTAGGAAGGAGTTTATTTCAGGATAGGTTTCTGAAGATACTATTAGACATACTACAGACTGACCTCTCCAGTCTGAGTTTGGTAGATTTGGGATACCTTTTAATTTTTCATTTGTTTTTGTAAGACTGCCCACCACTCATGCCATACAATGTTTCTTTAACTCATTCTCCAATAGTATCTGTGATAACAATGAGCATAGTTAGGAATTTAATTCCCCACCCCACCTCCACCAAGTCTGAACATAACAGATGCTTACAGCATGCGATCTGATATGGTATCCCCTGGCCAGTACTAATGGGCCCTGGGAATATGGTTAGTCTGACTTGAGATATGCCATCAGTATAAAATACACTCCAGACTCCCAAACTTAGTACAGAGAAAAAAAAAAGTAAAATATTTCACTAATAACTCCTTATATTGATTATATGTTGAAATGGTAATATTTTAGGTATACTAGATTAAATAAAGTATATTAAAATTAATTTTACCTGTTTCTTTTTATGCTTTTTAGTCGGGCTACCAGAAAAATTTAACTTATATAAGTGGCTCACATTATATTTCTATTGGACAGTGCTGGCTTATAAAATTCCTGTAAGGCTGACATGTGATCCCAGTAGCAACCCAGTGAGGCCCTTCCCACCCTCCTACTCACCCAAATATTGATCCAAGACCAAGGTGGCAATTATTTTTATGCAAGCTAAATAGTGGATGTATCAAAAATATGTTTTAAATTTTGATAATCAAAAGTGCATCTTCCTTCCTCGAAGGAAGCCATGCCCTACAGTTGAAGAATGAAGAATGAAGTGTAGCTAGCCCTACACTTACAGTAGCAGCTTGAAGATAAGGCACGGCATCATTCTCTTTAAAATAAGAGAAAGGAAGGGCGCCTGGGTGGCTCAGTCGGTTAAGCCTCTGACTCTTGACTCAGGTCATGATCTCAGGGTCAGAGCCCCTGACATGGAGCCCCATGTCGGGTTCCACGCTCAGCCTGCTGGAAATTCTCTCTCATTCTCTCTGTCCTTCCCCACCCTCTCTGAAATAAGTAAATCTAAATAAAATAAAATAAAATAAAATAGGAGAAAGGAAACTAGCCAGAAATCAGGTTTTAACATGGTACCTCTGCAGAAGGGCTAAAACTCTTACTATTGCATAGTCGGTGGCTTAAAGAAAATGAAAACAGATTTAAGAGAAACAAAGAGGTAGAAATTTTAATTCCTAGTGGACTTTGTCACAAACAGTGTGTATCTGGTGAATATTTACAATGCATAGGCCCTAGCTTCAAAATACATCAAGAATTTTACCAGTTCTCAGGACGCCTGCGTGGCTCAGTCGGTTAAGCATCTGCCTTCGGCTCAGGTCATGATCCCAGGGTCCTGGGATCGAGCCCCACATCGGGGTCCCTGTTCAGTGGGGGGTCTGCTTCTCCTTCTCCCTCTGCCTCCTCCCCCTGCTCATATTCTCTGTCTCTCCCTCTCTCTCTTTCAAATAAATAAATTAAAAAAAAAACAAAAAACTTACCAATTCTCTCCACCCCCACTGCCATCACCCTGGTCCAAACCACTGTCCTCTCTTTGCCCCATTACTGCAACAGCTTTACAACAGATCTTTCTGCTTCTGCCCTTGACCCCCTTCAGTTTATTCTTAATACAGCATCTAAGGTAACATTCTAAAAAGGTAAGCTAGATCAATCCATTGCCCTGCTCAAAATCCTTCATGGCTTCCTATCTCACTCAAGGGAAAGTCAATATCTTTGCAATGGCCAAGAGCTGAGCCATTCAACATGATGTCCACTAGCCACCTGTGACTACTTAAATCAATTAAAATGAAATAAAATTTAAAATTCAGTTCCTCAGTTGTACTAGCCACATTTCAAATACTCAACAGTATTCGTGGCAAGTTGCTACTGAATTGGACAAAGCAAACATAGAGCATTTCCATCAGCACAGAAAGTTCTATTGGACAGCATTGGTCTAAGATCTAGAAAGGTTAGTAAATGCCTGCCTGTAGGTGAGATACATGAAGTAAATGGATGGCAGTTGATGGGAGTCAGGTTTTTCATTCCTGAAGTGAGAGTTTTCGGATAAGCAAGGGCAGTAGGCTGGAATGACCCATGTGGTGGTGGATGATAGTTGGAGATCTTGGTATGAACTCATGTTTAGCTTAACATAGATACAGATGGTTACATATAAAGAGAGTTATAGATATGTGTATACACATATTTCCTTGCTCTGTCAGCTGAGAGGGCCTCGAAGCAACAACACGATAGTAGCAACGAACATACCTAGTCTGAGATCTTGGTTTCTCTTAACCATTCCCCAACTAAAGCAACCAGGGCTCCATGAAGAACATAGTTGATTTTTTAGAACTGAAGCAGGAGATATAGAAGAGGCATCTGGGGCATCTTGTAGCACCAGAAAACAAGAAAGTGCTCGAAACAACAACAACGGGCACATGTGCAAGAGTTACAGGAGCAAACTTGAAGGAGTTTCCATGGGCAGAAGCTGGAACAGGTAAAATAGCAGAATAAAGCAGTATTGAAGTATAACCCAAAGTATAAAGTAACTATCCAGGAGTCTATGCAGCTATCAATTACTGAAAAAATACAGAGGACAGAAGAGACAAATCCGTGAAGAATCCTGAATAATTTCTGTAGATACTCATCCCATGAGGAGATGGAGCATTAATCTCCACTCTTTAAGTGTGGACTGCACATAGTGACTGCCTTCCAAAGGGTACACTTTGGAAAAGGAGGAAGAAGAGTAACTCCACAGTACCGAAACCTGACAAACACAGCGTCAGCCAGGTGATCAAGGCATCAACAGTGGTTAAGTCATGTTGATGGTAGGTGCTCTTCCTGTGATATGATTAGAACAACAGGGACCTCTGTGGTCTTCCATAACCCCAGCCTGGCCATGTGAAAAACGTCTGATTCTAACAGAGGGACATCTCACAAAATAACTGACTCGTGCACCTCGAAAAGGTCATTAAAAACAAGAAAAGTCTGTGAAATTGACAGTCAAGAGGAGAGTAAGCCGACAACTAAATGTAATGTGGTGTCCTAGATGGGATTCTGGGGCAGCAATTGGACATTAGGTTAACACTAAAGAAATATAACTGAATTGTGGTCTATAGTTCATCATAATGTATTAATATTGGTTCATTAATGGTAAATGTTCCCTACTAATGGAAAACAACAGGGCAAACTGGGTGCGGGGATATATGGGAACTCTCTGTACTATCTTTGCAATTATTCTGTAAATCTAAAACTGGTCCACAAAAATAAAGCTCATTAAAAAAACAAACAAACAAACCTGATGTTCTGGCTTCTTGAAAAATCAGAGGTTCTGGAATCACTGCGTTCATATTCTTCAGATAATCATCCCCTTTAGAGGAGGTCTAAGCAATTTCCACCAGTCCCCATTGCCTCTCACCTGGCCCACGCCTCTCATTTCAATTACCTGCCTGACCCCTATAGCCATCAAAGTTTGCAACCTTTCCTCCTTTAAATCTGGTAGTATAAAATATTATAGCAACAATTTTTTTTAAGTCAAGGCAATTTTCCTGTTATGCTAAACACTGCCCAAAGTCACCCCAGTTGGAGCATCAAACCAGGCAAGGCTGCTCAAACAACCTGGGATTTATGTACCCCATCTCTGTTAATTCCATGAACTAGGAGCAGAAAATTGTCTTCTTTGCATGTGACTATTTCTTGATTAATGGATTAAGCGATATTTAAAATGCAATTGTCTTCCTAGGCATGCGTTCATAAATGTCGAAGATGCTCCCAAATTGGTTTGAATCACAGCATCCTTAAGCCATCTGGGTTTTCCGTGGGCAGGAGAGCATCTTGGGGAGGCCCCTACCATAAGGCCAAGAGCCGGGGGGAAAAGTCACCAAGGCTTAAGGTTCTATTACCCAACACAGCCCAAACTCTCCCAGCAGGTTTTACAACCTGAGCTGACTTCTCAAGGAATATTTCCCCTCCCCTCTCTAATACTGGTTTAAGGGGGAAGATAAACATATAATAAACTGAGTAGTTAGGTCTGCCAAACATCAATCATTGACTCCCCAAGTTCTTCAACTCCATCAAAATATAACCTTTGCTACTGGTCTCAGCACACAGTTTAGCTATTAAAACCAACAGCATAGTAAGAATTACCTGGTATTAGAGTTTAGCCCAAAGACTTCCCAGAAATTGTTCAAAGTTCTCCAAAGGAAAACATACCTCTTTTGTTTATTATGAGATGTTTTGTTTGGGGTTTTGGTTGGTTTTTGAAAGACCCTCTTTAGATAATACATGTTTTTAATCCCAGCACAATCCCCTGCACTGATTTCTCCATCATAGAGTTCTGCCTTTTAACATGAAGAGAACTTTACTGGCCGATGGAAAATATCATCTCCTTCCCCGCCTTATGCACTCCCAGCCCCCCATACTTATCCCAAAGTGGTGACCCAGGACAAGTGGAATTACAGACACAAATGGTGTCCTTTCTAATGTTGACTTATCCATTCCACCTCTCCAAGGCCCCTTCGAATCAAAACCCCAGATTTACCAGATAAAGGGCCATAGCTCAAAGCAATCCAGACTGTGGCATCTGGCACCAAATAACATTAGCCTGGAGCTTGTATATTATTCTGTTTGTTCCTCAAAATAGCCCTGTGAGGTAGATGATCATCATCACCATTAACATGTCATCCTGCCACCTTCACATCAAAGTTACACGATAATCACAGTAACCTGAAGCTCGGGGAGATGAAGTGACTTTAACCAAGGTCCTATAAGCTAATAAGTGGCAGATTTTCATTACTTTTCCCTTCTCTCCCTCATTTCCCTTCCTTCTCCTCCACCAAATCTCTATTGAGCATCTACTAAAGAAGGATTCCATGCTGGGTATACTATGCCTACAGCCTTCATTCATTCCTTCATTTAAATATTTGGCTTCTGTAACTAAATAACCAAGGGAAAGAAAATATATACACAAAAGGAGGAACATGACAAGGTCTAAACACGAAGTGACACAGGAATCAGAGAAAGGCATCTCATGCAATCAGGGAGGACTTCCCAGAGGAGGTGAGGCTTGAGATGGGTCTTGAGAAAGGGCTGGTCCCTGACCAGTGGGCCAGAAAGTAGGGGTCTTCCCAGGAGAGGGAAGTGAGGTAGACAGAGGTAATGAATGGGCCAGTCTAATACAGAGAATCTGAGGTAGGGAAAGAGGGGAAGGAGCTAGGCTGGGTTAGCATCTGCAGTGGCGAAGACTAAACCAGCACATATGGGCTCACACAGCATTTCCATCACCATGGAAGGATCCTTCGCAAGATTCTATGGCTTGCGCCCATTGCCATATCTGATACTGGCAGAATGTTTGCAAAGGGGCGAGCATCCTTTTCATAGAGTCCAGTGTCGCTTACACAGGATGGCCTCATCTTTAACACTTGGTCAAAATGAGCTAGTTAAATGTTTCCTTCGAAGGTCTCTTTAAATCCCTTAGAGGAAGGTGGTGTAGGCAAGAGTGGAGCATAAATCAAACTGGTTTTATTTAGCCAAAGGCGCAGAGAGAAGTCAGGTCAGGCAGTTCACATGGCAGAGAGATGAACAGCCCTCAACAGCAGAGGGGCAAGCTGCCAGACCTGGAAGGAACCTCACCATGGGACAGGGCTGCAGGCGATGACTTCAGAGGGCACAAGTCACAACGGACATCTTGAAAAACAGCCAGGTTCAGTTCCCCAGGGGCAGTCTTAGATGCATTAGCCTCCACGCAGCTGGGAAGAGAAAGAGCAGGGGCCACCTTGCCTGGGCAGGTGCCCTTCCTCAATCTCAAAGTTATCCAATATACAAAATAGAAATCCAATACTTAAAAGTCAAAAATCATATGTGCTGAGGCGACTGGGTGGCTCAGTCGTTAAGCGTCTGCCTTCGGCTCAGGTCATGATCTCAGGGTCCTGGGACTGAGTCCCGCCATCGGGCTCCCTGCTCAGCGGGAAGCCTGCTTCTCCCTCTCCCGCTGCCCCCTGCTTGTGCTCTCTCTCTCACACACACTCTCTCTCTCAAATAAAATTAAAAAAAAAAAAATCACATGTGCTGAAGTGCCATCTGCACATAATATACCACAGTGCATACCATCTAATAGGAACTTAGTAAATATTTCTTAAGTAAATAAAGCAGTTAATTCTATAAGACGACATTTTTATTCTATCAGGATACAGAACTTCCTAGGAAATATACTCAAATGCACACACAGATGGGGCCTTTTATTGTTTCCCTTTTTATAGTGCTTTGTATTAAATCAGATTAAGAATTCTGAGCCATTTTCAGATCTTCAGTGGAAGAGGAAGAATAAGATCTAGCTGAGAAGTGCCTGAAAGACATCCCCCAAACTTTCTCAGACTCAGGGTTGCCAGACAAAATAAAGGATGCCTGGTTAAGTATGTCCCAAATACTGCATGGAACTACTTATCTAAAAATTTCTTTGTTGTTGATCAGAAATTCACATTTAACTGGGGAGCATGTGTTTTTATTTGCTAAATCTGGCAACCTTACTCAGACTACATACAAAATGGGAGTCATGATGATGAGTGTACTGCTGACCCCACAGAGGCTTGCTGGACAGTCTGAATTAGATCCTGTGCTTGGAACTCAGACAGAAAGCAGATCTTGGTTGCCTGGGGTGAGAAGTGGAGGGAGAGGATCAAGGGCAAAGGGGACAAGGGAATTTTAGAGTGCAAAACTTTTCTTTATCTTGATTATGGTGGTAGTATTGTATACATTTACCAAAATTCACCACATTGAACACCTTAAATTGGGAATTTTCATGTTATTCCAAAATAGAGTAAAACCTTGTTATTTCAGGACCCAATTGTCTTACTGATACAATTTATTTTGTTGACTTTAGTAAGAAACCACAAAATGTAATGGGTCACAGCAGTTTCTGGAGATCAAATCTTGGCTCCAATACTTACCAGCAGTTTGATTATGAGCAAGCTGTGCCTCAGTTTTCTCATCTGTTAAATGAGGCTAATTATAATCCTAGCTCATAGAACTGCTGTAAAAATTAAACATGCTATTACATGTAAAGCTCTTGGCACCAACCTTAACGCACAGTAACTGCTTGTTGTTGTTTTAAATTAATGCAAATAGCCACCTAAGTTCTAAATAGTTTCTTTAAAATGAAGTTGTTCCTACTGAAAGAGGAAAAATGCTAAGTGCAAGGTGTAAGGTAGTTGGAAACTGGATAAAGAAATCTCCACTTTTGGATTTTGAAAAATTTGGGACAAATATGAAGTATTAATTAATATCTACTCTATACCCCACATTGGGCACCAGGCTGTGGCAATTCAATATTTAAGAGTCCACTGCAGTGGGGTGTCTGGGTGGCTCAGTCAGTTAATCATTGACTCTTGGTTTCGGCTCAGGTCATGTTCTCATGGGTCCTGAGATTGAGCCCCATGTTAGGCTCCACGTTCAGTGGGGAGTCTGCTTGAGATTCTCTCCCTCTGCCCCTCCCATCATGGGCGCACCTTTCTCCCTCAAATAAATAAATCTTTAAAAAGGCGGGGGGAACGCCTGGCTGGCTCAGTTGGTTAAGTATCTGCCTTCGGCTCCGGTCATGATCCTGGGGTCCTGGGATGGAGCCGTGTATTGGGCTCCTTGCTCAGCTGGAGGCTGAGCTTAGGTGGCTATTTGCATTATTAATTTAAATAATTGCATAATTAATTTAAAATAAATCAGGCTGCCTCCCAAAGAAATGCTTCCCCTCTGCCTGCAGCTCCCCCTGCTTGTGCGTGCACGCTCTCTCTCTGACAAATAAATAAAATCTTAAATCAGTCAGCAAAGGTTTACTGAGCATGTACCACGTCCGAGGTTCTGGCGGAAACTGGCCCCTACTCTTCCCAAGTACCCTGGAAAGTGGACACCTATAACCACCTATTTATTATTTTTGATGAAAAAATTGAAGGTCAGAGAAGAGGTAAGGTGACCAGCCAGGAAGTGGTTAGTCAATTCCACACCCCCCTGCTCTCCACTGCTGTCTCCTGCTTTTCATGCTGTGAATGGCAACCTCCCCAATTCCACCTCACGTTAGAGAAGACAGATTAGTGGGGGAGATGATACTTCAACTTCCTCCTCCAAATACCTAATACACCTATACTTTCTCTTCCCTTAAGATCTCCATCTGCCAACCTCAGCAGTCCTCTCAAATCCCCAGACAGGTTTTGGTCACAAGTAGCTTCTCATCTTGCACAAGTCTGAATCCATGCCTTCCTCACTGAGTCTGCCCACCATCATTCCCGAGAACCTTCTGGGGCAACTGCAGCAGGTGCTAGCAATTCAGAGAGGACCACACAAATTACAAGCATATTACAAGATAACAAGCACATTACACCTGTTTTTTGTTGACTCCAAAGAAACGTAATCATATCTTGAAAATGGACTTTTCCAATGCCCCCTGATACGAGCAAGAAGGCTCACTGTAATGTTTGCAATAGTAAAAAAAAAAAAAAAAAGAAATTAAGAGCTGTCCTTCAACAGAAGGTATATCTACTCACTAGAAACCCAGATTGCCTGGAAGGATTCTCCTAAAAATGTTAATAGCTGTTGCCTGGGCAAGTTTGTCTGTTTCTTGGTTTTGTTTTGAGTTTTATTTATTTAAGTAATCTCTGCACCCAACCTGGGGCTCAAACTCAGGACCCTGAGATCGAGAGTCACATGCTCTTCCCACTGAGCCAACGAGGCTCCCCTTTCTTTCTAATTTTAGGTATATTCTCTTTAAAATCAGGGTATATAATCTAAAAAAAAAAAATTAATTAAAAAGAAAACACTATGCGTGGAGGTAGAGGGAGGGTGAAGTTTATTTCCAAACTTTCTTTTACTTCTCCAACCCAATTTGAAGACCTGCAACACTTCCTTATTAGGACAATAAAACCCATTAGAGCAGGTTAATAAATCAGGCTGCCTCCCAAAGAAAATGCTACCAGGACATCAGAGTGAGAAACTATAGTGGGAAATGGCCTCCTGTCCTGATAAGTCATCTGCTTCCTGGGTTTCCAGCCTGCCAGTACTTGAAGCCTATAAATACACGAATTTGAAAACAAAAATAAACACACCTTTTTTAAAAAGTCAGCCTAAGAAACTCTGGGAGAGAGGAGATTAAACACCTGCGTACAAGATTCCTAAGGCACCTTGGTCTAGACTGAGTATGCTCATTTTGAATGGGGGCATTGTCCTGGGGGACAGCTGAAACTGAAATGGAGCACCCTGCCAGGTGGGGCTGCTGGGCGGGCGGGGGGGGGGATCATTGGGCTGGAAAGGGGTTGGGAGAATGACCTGAGCCTATCCCCTCATCTCCCACCTGTAGATGGTTAGGAGCGGCAACCTATATACAAGGAGCGGTATGCCAAGCAATACCAAATTGCCGATTAGGAGCTTGGAGTCCTCAAAAAGTCCGGTGTCTTGGGGCGCACTCACCTGCCTCGACCCTGCTCACCTGTTCGTTCCAACGATGCAGTCGGCTGTAGCGCACCCTGCAGAAGAGGTAGCCGTCCAGGTACACGGAGTACAGCTGCAACACCGAGAAAGACCGTCCCCGATTAGCTGAGCGAGCAGGTGAGCCCCCGCCCCGCCAAGTCACCGACCTTCCCCCAGCCCAGTCGGACCCCGGCCCCCGGCGCACCACGTAGCGGCCCCCCAGCGGGTCCAGCCGCTGCTGGGACACCGGGATACAGAAGTGCATCTTCATGGCTCCAGCGGCGGCCCGGGAACAGCGCTTGGCAAGCCGAGCCGCGGCGGCGGCGGCGCGTCAGTCCGCGAGTCCCGGCTCTGCAGCAGCGCGGGCCTAGTCTCGGGGCCCCGGGGCGGTGGCCGCGGGGGGTGGGGGAGCTGGCCACGCCGCCCCGGGCGTCGACAGGTGGGGCCGGCCCCGGGCCACGCCGCCCCCGAGCCCCGCCCAGCTCTGGCCGAGCGGCGGGGTGCCGGCGCCTGCGGGGAGCCGGGCTCCCAGGGGCCGGGCGGGACCTGGGACGGAACACACGCCCGTCGGGGGTTTCACCCTGGGTGTGGACTTCTCCCGGCTCCTTGGCGGGAAAATCGTGCGTGCGTAGGTGCGGGGGAGATAGAATTCTGGGGAGACGGTCCTAGGTTTTCTCCGGATTTTCATCAGAATCCCCAAAAGTTTAAAATGGTTGCTCCAGCCACATAAATGTCCTGCCCACGTGCCAACCAAGGAGCTACTTCCCACCCCGCCCCAACATTTCAGG
>NC_138372.1:138206473-138251713 GCF_054177405.1 Leptonychotes weddellii
CAGATGCTTAACGGAACCACCCAGTCACCCCTCCAAATATCTCTTTGAGATGTGATTTCATTTCCTTACGCCCAGGAGAGAGATTGCTGGATCACGTGGTAGTTCCATTTTTAATATTTTGAGGAACCTCCATGCTGTTTTCCATGGTGGCTGCACCAACTTACAGTCCCACCAGCAGTGAGTGCACAAGGGTTCCCTTTTCTCCACACTTCGGCCAATACTTCTTATCTCTTTTGTTTTTGATAACAGCCATTCTAACAGTGTGAGGTGATATCTCATTGCGGTTTTGATTTGTACTTACCTGATGATTAGTGATGTTGAGTACTTTTTTATGTAGCTGTTGGCCATTTGTAAACCTTTAGAAAAATATCTATTCAGGCCCTTTGCCCATTTTTTTTTTTAAATTGAGCTATAATTGACGTATGTTAGTTTCAGGTGTATAATGTAATGATTCAATATTTGTAAATACTGTGAAATGATCATCACAATAAGCCTAGTTAACATCCATCACCACATATACTTAGAAAATTTTTTCCTTGTGTTAAGAAATTTTAGGACCCACTCTTACCTTTCAAATATGCAATACAGTATTAATATAGTCACCATCTGTGCATTGTATCCTCAGAATTTGTTTTATAATTGGAAATTTGTACTTTTTTGACTACCTTCTCACATTACATTCCCCCCACCTAACTTTCCCCCAGTCCCAGCTCTGGCAACCACTCTTTTCTCTCTCTCTATGAGTTTAGAGTTTTTCTTGTTTTTTTTAGATTCCACACAGTAAGTGAGATGCTATGGTATTTGCCTTTCTCTGTCTGACTTATTTCACTTAACCTAATGCCCTCAAGGTCTACTCATATTGTCTCAAATGACAAGATTTCCTTCTTTTTTATGGCTAAATATTCCATTGTATAATACACATATATATACCACATTTTCTTTTAAGATTTTTATTCTATTTATTAGAGCGTGCACAAGTGGGGGGAGGGGGAGAGGGAGAAGCAGGCTCCCCGCGGAGCAGGGAGCCCACACGGGGGCTCCGTCCCAGGACCCTGGGATCATGACCTGAGCCAAAGGCAGATGCTTAACGACTGAGCCGCCCAGGTGCCCCCATTTTTATTAATTCACCCAACACTTATGTTGCTTCAATGTCTTGGCTATTGTAAGGCTGCAATGACTGGGGGGGAGTATATATCTTTTTGAATTAGTATTTTTTTTTTTTAAAGATTTTATTTATTTATTTGAGACAGAGAGAATGAGAGACAGAGAGCATGAGAGGGAGGAGGGTCAGAGGGAGAAGCAGACTCCCTGCCGAGCAGAGAGCCCGATGCGGGACTCGATCCAGGGACTCCAGGATCATGACCTGAGCCGAAGGCAGTCGCTTAACCAACTGAGCCACCCAGGCGCCCCAGAGGAAGAGTTTCTTTTTTCTTTTTTTTTTTTTAAAGATTTTATTTATTTATTTGAGAGAGAGAATGAGATAGAGAGAGCATGAGAGGGGGGAGGGTCAGAGGGAGAAGCAGACTCCCCGCCGAGCAGGGAGCCCGATGCGGGACTCGATCCAGGGACTCCAGGATCATGACCTGAGCCGAAGGCAGTCGCTTAACCAACTGAGCCACCCAGGCGCCCCTGAATTAGTACTTTCTTTTCCGTCTGATAAATACACAGAAGTGGAATTGTTAGATTCTAAAGTAGTTCTATTTTTAATGTTTTAAGGAAACTCCATACTGTTTATAGTGGCTGTACCAATTCACCCTCTCACCAACAGTGTGTGAGGGGTTCTGTCCCTTTTCTCTACATCCTTGCCAACATTTGTTGTTGTCTTTTTGATGGTCATTCTGATAGGTGTGAGGTGACCTCTCCTTGTGGTTTTGATTTGCATTTTCCTGATAAGTGATGTTGAACATCTCTTCATGTACTTGTTAGCCATCTCTGTCATCTTTGAAAAAATGTTCAGATCCTCTGCACATTTTTGGATTGTTTTCTTGCTATTGAGTTGTAGGAATTCTTTATATAGTTTGTGTAGTAACCCTTTATCAGATACATGACTTGTAAAGATTTTTGTCCATTCAGTAGGTTGCCTTTTCTTTTTTTTTTTTTTTGCCATTTAATCTTTTTTAATTGAAGGATAATCAACATACAGTGTTCTTAGTTTCAGGTGTATAATATGCTGCATTTCCATACATTACTCAGTGCTCATCATAAGTGTACTGTTAATCGCCTTCATCTATTTCACCCATCCTCTCATCCACCGTCTCTCTGGCAAGGTTTCTTTGTATTTGAGAAACTGGTTTTTTGTTTCCTTTTTCTTTCTTTGTTTTATTTCTTAAATTCCACATATGAGTGAAATCATATGGTATTTGTCTTTCTCTGACTTTACTAGGTGCATCCATGTTGTTGGAAATGGCACGATCTCATTCTTTTTATGGCTCTCTGATATTCCATTATATGTGTGTGTGTATATATATATGATATATATGTATATGTGTTTATATATATTATATATAAATTTATATATTTTTATATAAGTATATATTTATAAATATAAATAAAAATATATAATGTATATAAACACATCTTTTTTTTTATCCATTCATCTATGGATAGACACTTGGGTTGCTTCCATATCTTGGCTATTGTAAATAATGCTGTAATACACATAAGGATGCATATATCTTTTCCAATTAGTGTTTTTGTTTTCTTTAGGCAAATACCCAGTAATGGAATTACTGGATCATATGCTAATTCTATTTTTAATTCTTTAAGGAACTTCCATACTTTTTTCCACAGTGACTATACCAATTTGCATTCTCATGAACAGGGCATGAGGGTTCCTTTTTATTCCCCATCCTCACCAATGCTTATTATTTCTTGTCTTTTTTATTTTAGCCATTCTAACAGATGTGAGATGGTATCTCATTGTGGTTTTGGTTTGCATTTCCCTGATGATGTGTGATGTTGAGCATCTTTTCATGTGTCTGTTGGACATCTGTAGGTCTTCTCTGGAAAAATGTCAGTTCAGGTCCTCTGATTATTTGGTTTTGGGGTGATGAGTTCTAGAAGTTCTTTACAGATTTTGGATATTAGCCCCTTATTGGATAGTGTAGTCCCAATAGTTTATTATTGCTTTTGTTTCCTTTGCCTGAGGAGACCTCTAGAAAAATGCTTCTGTGGCTGGTGTCAAAGAAATTACTGCCTATTTTCTTCTAGTTTTTTGGTTTCAAGTCTCACATTTAGGTTTTTAATCCATTCTGAGTTTATTTTGTTTATGATGTAAGAAAGTGGTCCAGTTCCATTCTTTTTCATGTAGCTGTCCAGTTTTCCCAGCAGCATTTGTTAAAGATACGGTGTTTTACCCATGATATATTCTTTTCTCCTTTGTCACAGGTTGATTAGCCATATAAGTGTGGGTTTATTTTCTGGGTACTCTATTGTTGGTCTATGTGTCTGTTTTTGTGCCAGTACCATACTGTTTTGATGACTACAGCTTTGTAGTATCTTGAACTCTCAGACTGTGATGCCTCCAGCTTTGTTTTTCTTTCTCTAGATTGTTTGGCTATCCAGGGTCTCTGGTGGTTCCACATAAATTTTTGTATTCTAGTTCTGTGATAAATGTTGTTGGTATTTTGATAGGGGTTGCATTAAATCTGTAGAATGCTTTGGGTAGTATGGCTATTTTAACTATATAGGTTCTTCTAATCTATAAGCATGGAATGTCTTTTCATTTGTGTCCTATTTATCCTATTCTTTCACCAATGTTTTATAGTTTTCAGAGTACAGGTCTCTCACTTCCTTGGTTAAGTTTATTCCTAGGTATTTTATTTTTTTGGTGCAATTTTAAGTGGGATTGTTTTCTTCATTTCTTTCTGCTACTTCATTATTAGTGTATAGAAATGCAACAGATTTGTGTTTTCATTTTGAATTCTGCAACCTTACTGAATTAATTTGTGAATTCTAATAGCTTTTTGGTGGAGTCTTTAGGGCTTTTTAAATACAGTATCATGTCATCTGCAAATAGTGAAAGTTTGACTTCTTCCTTATCAATTTAGATGCATTCTATTCTTGCCTGATTGCTGCAGCTAGGACTTTCTGTACTATGTTGAATAGAAGTGGTGAGAGTGGACATCCTTGTCTTGTTCCTAATCTTAAAGGAAAACCTCCTCCATTTTTCACCATTAAGTATGACATTAACTGGGTTTATATATATATATATGTATATATAGCCTTTATTATGTTGAGGTAGATTCCATCTAAGCCTACCTTATTGAGTTATTTATCATGAATGGATGTTGTACTTTGTAAAATGCTTTTTCCTCACCTATTAAGATTGTATGGTTTTTATCCTTTCTCTCGTTGATGTCATGTATCATGTTGATTTTTGTACGTATTGAACTATCCTTGTATCCCTGGAATAAATCTCATTTGATTGTGGTGAATGACTTTTTAATGTATTATTGGATTCAGTTTGCCAATATTTCACTGATGCCTTGTCATTTTATTGGTGGTTTCCTTTGTTGTACAGAGCTTTTTAGTATAATGTAGTCCCACTTGTTTATTTTTGCTTATGTTGTATTATTAGTTTTTGGTGTCAAATCCAAAAAACCATCCCCAAGACTGATGTCAAGGAGCTTACTGCCAAGCTTTGTTCGAGGATTTTTATGGTTTCAGGTCTTACATTCAAGTCTTTAATCCATTTTGAGTTAATTTTTGTGTATAGTATAAGGTAGTGCTCCAGTTTCATTCTTTTGCATGTGGCTGTCCAGTTTTTCCAACACCATTTTTTGAAGAGCGCGTCCTTTCCTTACTGTACATTCTTGCCTCATAGGTTCACTTCTGGGCAATTTTGTTCCATTGATCGATGTGTCTGTTTTATGCCAATAATATACCATTTTGATTATTATATCTTTGTAATATAGCTTGAAATCAGGGCTCATGAGGCTCAGATTGCTTTGGCTACTTAGGGTCTTGTATGGTTCCATACAAGTTTTAGGATTGTTCTAATTCTGTGGAAAAATTCCATTGGAATTTTTATAGAGATTGCATTTAATCTGTAGATTGCTTTAGATAGTTTGGACATTTTAACAACGTTAATTCTTCCAATCCATGAGCACAGGATATCTTTCCATTTATTTGTATTGTCTTCAATTTCTTTCATTAGTGTCTGATACTGTCTAATGTACTAGTCTTTCACCTTGGTTGAACATATTCCTACATATTTTATTTATGATACAATTTATGATTTTTCTGATAACTGAAATACAACAGATTTTCATACTGATTTTATATCCTGCAATTTTACTGGATTTGTTTATTCTAACAGTTTTTTATGGAATCGTTAGGGTTTTCTATATATAATGTCATCTGCAAATAGTGACTATTTTACTTCTTCCTTTCCAATTTGGATACTTTTTATTTTTCTTGCCTAATTGCTCTGTCTAGGACTTCCAATATTATGTTGAATAAAAGTGGGGAGAGTAGGCATCCTTGTCTTATTCCTGTTCTGAAAAGCTAAAAGCTTTTCACTGCTGCATATATTAATTGTGGACTTCTCTTATATAGCCTTTACTATGTTTATGTATATCACCCTATATCCATTTTGTTGAGATTCTTTTCTCTTTATCCTAAATGGATGTTGAATTTCTTTAAATGCTTTTTCTGCATTTGAGATCATATGATTTTTATCCTTTATTTGTTAATGTGGTGTATTGATTAATTTGTGGATATTGAATCATCCTTGCATCCCTGGAATAGATCTCACTTGATCATGGTGTGATCCTTTTAATATATTGTTAAATTCGGTTTGCTAATATTTTGTTCAGGTTTTTTGCATCTGTGTTCATCAGGGATATTGGCCTATAGTTCTTTCTTTGTGGTGTCCTTGTCTGATTTTGATATCAGGATAATGCTAAACTCATAAAGTGAGTTTAGAAGTATTCCCTCTTTTTCTATTTTTGGAACAATTTGAGAAGGCTTGGTATTAATTCTTCCTTAAATGTTTTATAGAATTCACCAGCAAAGCCATCTGGTCCTGGACTTTTGCTTGTTGGGAGGTTTTTGACTACTGATTCAATCTCCTTACTAGTACTTACTAGTCTTTTCAGATTTTCTATTTCTTCATGCTTAAGTATGTCCATGGTAGGTTGTATGGTTCTAGCAATTTACCCATTTCTTCTACATTGTCTGATTTGTTGGTGTATAATTGGGATAGTACTCTCTTATGATCCTTTGTATTTCTGTATTATCAGCTGTAATGTCTCCTCCTTCATTTCTGATATTTGATTTCTCTTTTTGTGGTGTGTCTAGCTAAAGGTTTGTGGATTTTGTTCAAAAAAAAAAAAATCCCAGATCTTAGTCATTTGATTTTTTTTTTTTTTCCTATTGCCTTTTCTGTTTATTTTCTCCTGATCTTTGTTATTTCCTTCCATTTTAATAACTTTGGGCTTTGTTCTTTTTCTCATTTGAGATGTCAAGTTAGGTTGTTTGAGATTTTCCTTATTTTTTGATGTAGGCATTATCGTTATAAACTTACCTCTTAGAACTGTTTTTGCTGCATTCCATAAGTTTTGGTATATTGTATTTCCATTTTCAGTTGTCTTAAAGATATTTTTTTATTCCTCTTTTGATCCCCTGGTTGTTCAGTAGCATGTTGTTTAATCCCCACATAATTGTGAATTTTCCACATTTCCTCTTGTAATTGATTTCAAGTTTTATACTGCTATGATTAGAAATGATGCTTAATATGATTTCAATCTTCTAAAAAAAAAGACTTGTTTTGTCTTTGCCCATTTAGTCAGATTATTTCCTTTTTAGCTGAGCTACATGATTATCATGTATTTTGCGTATTAACCCTTTGCCATATATGTGGCTTTCAAATATTTTCTCACATTTCATAAGCTGTTTTTCATTTTCTTTTGCTGTGCAGACGAATTTTAGTTTGATGTAGGCCTACTTGTTTTTGGTGTCCTATGTATAAAATTAATTGCCAAGACCAATATCAAGGAGCTTTTTCTGTGTGTGTTCACTGTGTGTTTTGTAGTTTCAGGTCTTACATTTAAGTCTTTCATCCATTTTTGAGTTAATTTTTGTGAGGGGTATATAATAGGGGTCCAGTTTCATTCTTTTGCATGTGAATATCCAGTTTTCCCACCACAATTTATTGGAGACCCTATTTTCTAATTGAGTATTCTTAGCTCCCTTGTCAAATATTAGTGACCGTATATACAGAAGTTTATTTCTAGGATCTCAATTCTGTTCCACTAATCTATAGGTCTGTTTTTATGCCAATACCATGCTATTTTGATTACTATACCTTTGTAATATAGTTTGAATCAGGACGTGTCAGACCTCCAGCTTTGTTCTTTTTCAGAGTCTTTTGTAGTTTCATTTAAATTTTAGGATTGTTTTCCCTATGAAAAATGCCATTGGAATTTTGATAGTCATCTCACTGAATCTATAGATGGCTTTGGGAGAATGGACATTTCAACAATATTCTTCCAATCCGTGAACATGGGATAACAATCCACTTATTTGTGTCTTCTTCAAATTTCTTTTATCAATGTTTTATGGTTTTTCAGTGCACAGATCTTTCACTTCCTTGGTTAAATTTATTCCTAAGTATTTTATTCCTTCTGTTGCTATTGCAAATGGGATTGTTTTCTTTATTCAGCTATTTCATTGCTAGTGTATAGAAATGCAACAGATTCTTGTACATTGATTTGGAACCATTCCACTTTACTGAATTCACTTATTCTAATAGTATTTTTATAAAGTCTTTAGAATTTTCTATAAACTATGTCCTGTCATCTGCAAATAGTGACAGCTTTACTTCTTCCTTCCTGACTTGAATGCCCTTCATTTCTTTCTCTGTCCTAATTGCTCTGGCTAGGACTTCCAGTACTATATTGAATTGAAGTGGTGAGAGTGGGCATCCTTGTCTAGTTCTTGATCTTAGAGGAAAATTTTTAACCTTTCACTTTTTTTTAAGATTTTATTTTTATTTATTTGACAGAGAGTGAGACAGCTAGAGAGGGAACACAAGCAGGGGGAGTGGGAGAGGGAGAAGCAGGCTTCCTGCTGAGCAGGGAACCCCATATGGAGTTTGATCCTAGGACCCTGGGATCATGACCTGAGCTGAAGGCAGATGCTTAACGACTGAGCCACCCAGGCGCCCCTAACCTTTCACTCTTGAGTATGATATGAGCCGTGGGCCTATCATGTATGTCATTTTTTGTATGAAGTAAGTTCCTTCTATATCTGTTGAAAGTTCTTATCATGAATGAATGTTGAATTTTGTCAAATGCTTTTTCTCCATCTACTAAGATTTTATTTTTCATTCAACTAATATACTGTATCACCTATATTGATTTTTGTATGTTGAGCCATCCTTACATTTCTGGGATGTATCTTGTTTGGTCCTTGTGCATGATCACTGTAATGTATTGTCAAATCCAGCTAATATTGAGAATTTCTGCATCTATGGTCATCAGGGATATTGGCCTATAGTTTCCTTTTCTTGCAGTGTCTTTATCTGACTTTGGTATCATTGTAATACTGGTCTTTTAAAATTAGTTTCAGAGTGCCTTTTCAATATTTTGGAAGAGTTTATGAAGTATCGGTGTTAGTTTTTCTCTAAATGTTTTGTAGAATTCACCAATGAAGCCATCTGGTCCTGAAATTTGTTTGTTGGGAGGTTTTGTTTATTTGTTTTTAATGCTTCATCTCCTTATTCATCATTGGTTTGTATAGGGTTTCTATTTCTTCATTATTCTGTTTGTTCTATGTTTGTAGGAATTTATCCATTTCTTCTATGCTGTCTAGTTTTTGGGTGTATAATTGTTCATAGTGGTCTCTGATCCTTTGTCCTTATTTCTATGGTATCAGTTGTATTGTAATGGCTCCTTTTTCTGATTTTTGAGTCCCTTTTTTTTTCCCCCTTGGGGAGTCTAGCTAAAGGTTTGTCGATTTTTTTTCTTAATATTTTTAAAGAAGGAGTTCTTATTTTGTTAATCTTGTCTATTTTTGTCCTATTCTCTATTTCATTTCTTTAATTTTACTTCCTTCAGCTAACTTTGGGCCTAGTTTGTTCTTTTTCTAGTTCCTTGAGGTGTACTATTAGGTTGTTTGAGATTTTTTTTTTTCTTAAGGTAGGTTGTCGTAGTTATTTCCTCTTAGAACTGCTTTTGCTGCATCCTTTGTTTTGGTATGTTGTGTTTCAATTTTCATTTGTCTCAAGATATTTTTTGATGTCCCATTTGATTTCTTCTTTGATATACTGGTTGGTCAAGAGTGTGTTGAGGGTGCCTGGGTGGCTCAGTTGGTTAAGCATCTGCCTTCGGCTCAGGTCATGATCCCGAGTCCTGGGGCCTAAGCCTGCATTGGGCTCCCTGCTCAGTGGCGAGCCTGCTTCTCCCTTTCCCTCTGCTGCTCCCTCTGCTTGCGCTCTCTCTGTCAAATAAGTAAGATCTTTAAAAGAATGTGTGTTGGATTTCCATGTGTTTGCGAATTTTGTTACTGATTTCTAGTTTCATACCATTGTCAGAAAAAATACTTGATGTAATTTCTATCTTCTTGAATTTGTTGAGACTTATAGTCTAACATGTCCCTCTTTAAGATTGTTCCACTTCTACTTGAAAAGAATGTGTATTTTGCTGTTGGGTAGAATGTTCTGTAGGTCTATTAAGTCCATTTAGTCTATAGTGTTGTTGAAATCCACTGTGTCCTTATAGATTCTCTGCCTGGGATTAGATCTGGTTGAGATTGTGTTATTTAAGTTCCCTACCATTATTGTATTGCTGTTGATGTCTTTTTATTTTTTTTTTTTTAAAGATTTTACTTATTTGACAGAACACAAGCAGGGGGAGCAGCAGAGGGAGAGGGAGAAGCAGGCTTCCCGCTGAGCAGGGAGCCTGATGCAGGGTTCGGTCCCAGGACTCGGGATCATGACCTGAGCCAAAGGCAGACTCTTAACCAACTGAGCCACCCAGGCACCCCTGTTGATGTCTTTAGTTCTCTCAGTATTTGCTTTATATATTTCAGTGCTCTGATGTTGATTGCATAAAATTTACAATTATGATACTTTCTTGATGAATTGATTCCTTTATCATTATATAATGAACTTCCTTGTCACCTGTGACCATTTGTAGCACAAAGTATTTTTTTTTTTTTTAAATAAAAGTAAAACTACCCTGCTCTTTGATTTATTTACTTGGAATATCTTTTTTTTTTTTTTTTCATACCCTTCACTTTTAGCCTGTGTGATCTTTAAGTGAAAGGGAGTCTCTTTATCATTGGATCTAGTGTTTTGGGGACTTTTTTTTTTTCTTTCAACCATTCTGTCTTTTGGATAATTTAATTCACATTTATAGTAATTATTGGTAGGTAAAGACTTGTTAATTTGTTCGTTGTTTTCAGATTGTTTTATGATGCCTTTGTCCCTTTCTTTCTCCTTGGCAGTCTTTGTAATTTGATTACTTTTTGTGGTAGTAAGTTTTGATACCATTATCATAATCTTGTGTGTATCTACTATAGGTTGTTCCTTTGTGGTTACTGTGGGGCTTACATAAAATGTCTTAGTTATAACATCCTATTTTGAGCTGGTAGGTTGACTTGGATAGCATGTGAAAATTCTTTCACTTCTACCCCCACCTCACATTTTAGTTTATTGATGTTATAATTTATCAGCAAACTTTATTGAGTTCCTTCCATGTACTCTATGCTCTGCAAGGTATAGTGCTCAAACATGCCCACGAGAGATGTATAATAGCTAACACTCTACGAGAACTTATTCTCTGCCAGGTGGTGTTCTGAGCACTTTACATGAATAAACTCATTCTCACAACCACCACCTGAAGTAGGTACTGACCTTATTCTCCTATGCAGTTGGAAACTGAGGCACAAAAGTTAAGAAACTTGCTTCAGTTGACAGAATTTGTAAGTGGTAAAGCTGGGGTATAAAACAGGCAGGCAGTCTGCATCTACCTCCCATGCTTTATTCAGTTGCTTTCCAAGGATGGCTTGTGAAATCTGTACCATGACTTTTCAGTCATGCCACTTATGGGTCTTAACTCTTAACACAGTTTTAAGTAAATTTTTATGGTGTTCCATTTCTGAATCAATTCTATATTATTTCCAGGGATTATTTTAATGTACTCTGTGCCTAACACATGGTGGCCATATAAAATAAAAGCTTAACATTTCCTCATCCAAGGACTATTTATTGAGTGCCTCTTACGGTGTGACAGATACAGTCTCCTAACCTCACAGAATCTGCAGCCTAGATTACAGATAAGAAAAGAAGCAATTTCTGTAGCGTAATCCATAGTTAGTAATACTATAGCCAAGAACAGTACTGCTTTTTTAAGCTGTTTAAATGTTATTTGCATGTAGCCTATCTACTTCATATAATCTTTTTGGTCTTTTCATATTAGTACCCACACTCTTTGGGGGTGTGAATGATGAGGTATGGCTCTGTCTTAACTGTGGAGCTTTCCACTTCCCCTGAGTCCTTCACACTCTTGGGTCCCTGGGATGGACAGGGTAGTAGGTCTGCTACAGAGCCAGCAAGGTGGTTCCTAATGGCTGGTGCTCTTATATGTACACTGCAGGGGCCCATCCTGTGCCCATGGGTGCCTTTTGCTCCTCTTATAGCCCAGGCTTTGGGAACCAATAGTCAAACCTCTAGACTATATGAACAAAGAGACTTGAGCAAACATGTGAGAGTTTCCTGTCAATGGGCAGGTTTTTTGAGCAAACACAAAAAAGGTATGAGAGTGGCAAGAGGTATGGAGTTAAATCTTCCCACCTTATCTTTCTTGCTTCATTTGTCCGCATGCTCTTTATTCTCTGGAGGTTCAGAAGAAAGAGTCAGAAAAGTAAGGCTAGAGAGTTTGGGCTGTGTCTCTGTCCTGACTCTACCTGTGTTGGGCTATGTTGAATGCTTTAGAGTCCTTTGGAACTTGACACACAAGAGTATAGGAAATGTGAGAGCACTGCAAAATTACACCAGTAATAGGTAGTTCTGTAACGTCTGGAGTTCCTGGGTAATTATCTGGTCTGGAACACCTAAACCCAGAGACTGACTAGAGTCCGTTGGATAGTGTCCTCCAAAAATTCAGGTACACCTGGAAGCTCTGAATGAAGCCTTAATTGGAAATAGGGACTTTGCCAGAGCACAGAGGGTTATGCCCCCAGGCCACGCGTGTGCCTCTGAGGAGATGAAACAGGTGAGAGCAGCCAAGAGGAAAGGCAACCTGTGATCTGAGTGACAGTGTTCTGGAAATAATCCCAGGACTGGCTAACTCTCATGCAGTGCTCACTATGGGCCAGACTGTGTTCGTATATACAAACTCCTTGAGCCCTCGGAACAATCATAGGAGCTCGACACAACGGTCCTCCTTGTTTATGGGAGACAGAACTGAGGTAGATCAATACTTGTCCAAAGTCACACAGTTTATATGATGGGAGTCAGGATTCAAATCCAGGCACTCCGATTCCAGATTCCTTATCTCTTCTTCAAACAAAAATAACCTTTCAGTTTGCACCTGCTAATGGGAAGAACTCTCAAAAATCAAGGGCCCCAGATCTGGGCACTGACGTCAGGAGGGGCTGACGCTATGGAAGTGACACTGGGAATCAGGTGTTAGAGAAGCCACCCCCTTAGAGGAGGATGTAAATGTGCTGCTGGGAGGCTCCATTTTCTGCAGGTACCACATTAGCATTAGGGGTGGGAGTTGAAAGCTAGACAGCCTCACTGCCTACTGGGGCCAGACAGACACAGCTAGACCCCACTGTGGTGAGTTCCGGGGCGCTGTGCTGTGCTGGCCAGAATGGGGGGCGGGTAGGCAGAGAAGCTTTCTGGAGAAGGTGAGCTTTGGCAGGAATCTTTCTAGATGAGTAGAGGTAGGCTGGTAAGAGCATTCCTGAAACATAGGCCAGCAAGGGCCTAGGATGATTTAAAAAAAAAATTTTTTTGTTATAGGGAAATAAAAGTGAGGCCAGAAGAGGTGCATGGTGGGGCTGCAGACCGAGGCGGCAGAGACTCTGAAGCCTGTAGCCACTGGGCCAAGGAGCTTTGGAGTTCACGGAGGTGACCCTGCTCTGTCCCAGTCTGGCAGCTAGGTGTTATATGGAAAAAGTAAACAGGGATTGAATTTTGAAGAAATAAAGGAGCAAGGGCAAACATTCAACAGTTGCTTTCCTCACTAACCAAGCTCACATGGACAGAAGGATGGCATGTCACTGTATATCCTACCTTGCAATAAATCAATGTTCTGTTAAATTGTTTAAAAAAAATTTAGGAGAAGTTATGCAGGACTTGGATTGATGAGGCCTGGGAGTGAAGAAAGGTAAGCGAGACCCAAGGCTGCTTCAGGGTTTGGGCTGGAAAGTCTGGATGGACAATAGGGTGACCATGTGGGGAAGTAGCAGGGAGGGGGTAGGGGAGCCCACACTGAGTTTGGATGTGCTAGAGAGGGAGCCAGTTGGAGGGTCCAGATATCTAGGCTGGCCTGGAAGATGAAACCATGACTGGGAATCAGGGGGATACAGGTGGAGGTCACAGTCACAGGGGAGGATGCAGTCACCCGGCAAAGGCACAGAAGGTAAGGAGAGAAGTGGGCTCACACTGTGGTACCCTAGTAAAAACCTGTCAGGTGTGCTCAAGGTGACTAGAAGACTTTCTCTGGAATGAAGGAAATCAGAGCTGTAACCTAGCCAATTCTGTATATTGAGTGTCTAAAAAAAGGATGTGGAACCCTAATGGCTTCTCACTGGTGGAATACCTGGGAGAGGGCCAAGAAGCCCAGGCTCCTCCTCCTGATCCTCCACCAAGCTCTGCCCAGGAGAAGTGATATATGCACCTCATAGCTTTGGAGATTCTAATTGCTAGAGTTGTAGGGCAGGGAACACTCGGGCTTTTGTACAGTTGGAATGAGCTACCACTCCTGACCGTCTAATTTCCTCTGCTTGGACTTGAGGCTCCCTAACAGCCCTCTCTTAGTAATTTGGGTTTGGGGGATGCCAGTAAGGGAGTGGTGCTCCAGAGAGCCCAGACAGCCGTGTCCTGTCACCAAGAAGTGCCTTCCCCCCGGTAATTCAATAAATCAGAGTCTGGCCAGTACATTGGTGTCCCGTGAGCTTGGTTCTTCTGTCCTTTCTGAGCCTGACCACTTCTAGGTACCCTGGCGGGTCCGTGGTGGCCACAGGAGGCACTTGTTAGGACTCTGTGTGAGGCCCAGAGTGCTCCTTTGGCAATTATCCCAAAGAGCAGCACAACTTTTTTTTGGAAAAAGATAGTTGGTTTTAATGAGAAGCACAAACGACCTAGAGAAATGGGATATAAAGTGCAAACACACTATTATAACACACAGACCTTGAATATCAGAATTTGAAGGACTACGCAAAGCATTACCCAAAAGCTACCATGAAGAGGGATTTGCTGCCTCTCAAAGGTGATGGGAATATTATCAAGGAAAATTTCATCCGGTTCTAGAAGAGTCTGAATAACCATTGCTGCTCAATAATGTTGACAGCAATGATAATGATGAGCTCAGCTAATCTTGTAAGGGTTTTCTCAGTGCCCAGCACTACCTTCTTTACATATACTATACTAACTCAACCTTCACAGTGACTGTGAGGTAGGTACTATTGTCCCCATTTGACGTTTGAAGAATCTGAAGCACAGTGTAGTTAGAGATCCTTCCCAAGGACATACCTGTCCTCTCTCCCTAGTGCACCCCCCCCCCCGGCTGCCCCTAGCCTCTTCAGAAATTCTGCATAGTCCCCTTCCCTAGGCTTCAAGGCACAGCTTCCTGTCCCACCTTCAGCATGTACTGTAGGGTTGGCTCTGTTCCTCTCACTGAGAGACTGAATGCCTCCAGGTCAGGGCCACTTCAGAGCTGTGAGGAGGCTGGGATCTGCCTTTGCCCAGCCCTGCCTTGGGACTCAGGCAGGGAGCTCTAATTGAGAGCAGGGGTGGTGGAATCACAAAAGGAACTCTTCCCCCAGAACTCTAAATAACAAGACCTAAAGGATACTACCTGGGGAGTCCCTCAAACTAAGTCTTCCAAAAAGGTGAGAAAATACCCTGGAGCTTTGATATACTATGGACCCCATTTCTGAGCCCCCAATCTTGTCAGTTTCTTAACCTCTGCTTGTATCTTTAAATATGACCATAGGCTAACCACCACCTGTGATCCATAACTCCTGTGAAAACCTTCACAGCATGGCCTTTGGTTTTGGCGGAAGCAGCACAGCTCAGCCTTGACCACATATTGGTATCACCTGGGGAGGTTTTAAAGAAATACCAGGGGCGCCTGGGTGGCTCAGTCGGTTAAGTGTCTGACTCTTGATTTCGACTCAGGTCATGATCTCAGGGTTGTGAGATCAAGCCCCACATCAGGCTTTATTTTGGACATGAAGCCTGCTTAATATTCTCTCTATCCTTCTGCCCCCCTCCCCCCCACTCCTTGCAGGCATTCACTCTCTCTTAAAAAAAAAAATAATGCCTGGGTCGCCCCTTCAGCTATCCCTATTTAGTTGGGGAGCCCAGACTAAACCCTAAACCATGTATGAAAGCTACTGGAGAGTGAATAAACTCATCGTGGCCAGAGCCCCTCCCAGCTCTTAGAATTCTGAAGGTTGACTTTGGCTCCAGCTCGCTCTATAAGAGAGGAGATCTAGTCTTGGAAAAATGCCTCCCTGGAAAGCTGCATTAAGAATTTCATCCAAGCAGCCCACTGGGACAAAGCTGAAGCCTAGGGTTTTATTCAAAGTCTTTTTCATCCATTGGTAGAATGAAGATTCTTTCACATGCTGCCAGGAACCTGCAGAGAGAGAGTGAGTGGGTTCTCGAAAACCGTAGAGGCGTTGGCCAAGAGTAGCAATACCAGTAAACGTGTAGGGAGTGCTTACTGTGTGCCAGGCACATCTCAGGGCACCTTGCAATATTCGTTTAATCCTCACAAACCCCCTAGGAAATAGGTAGTACTGTGCCCATCTGACTGAAAAGGAAACTGATGCAGAGCAGTGTCTCGCCCGAGAATACACAGCTGGTAATCCTTACAGCAGGATTTGAAATCCAACTGGGCTCTATGGAGAAATGTAGGGCAAAAGGACACTGCTGGCCCCACAAGGGAGATCATGGGACGGTGGTGGCCGGAGTGAACTTTGTGTGACACACACGAGGTGCTTCTGGGGATTCTATATCATGAAGAGGTTCTTTGTGGTGGGTCCAGGGCTTGGTTGACGGTGAAGGCCGTGAACCGGTGAGCACCATTTCCTCACTCTTGGCTGGACCTGCTCTAGACCCACTGGCTGATAGGCCTGGGGGTATTCGGGGTACAATACGATTAACTTCAAGCTGAGTCCTACAGGCAGAAAACCTGTTGATTCAAGAATTTAGATTTACGTATAGACTACAGAGCAAGATCTAGCGTTAAAGGACATAAGGAGGCTTGGGGGACATCCCTGTCCTTCTCATTTGGGTGTCAAGGGGCACAGAAGGAGTTTCCAGAAACTACCATGTGGTACAGATGTCAGGGTCAGATGCCTGAGCTGGCCAGAACATGCATGGGCTTGAGGCATTTAAATTATTTGCGTGTGTTTATGGCTGATGGCTATCTCTATTGATTAGAGGTAACTAGAATGTTTCTTGCTCTTCTGAACAAAGGTAGCAGCAATTCCATACCAGAAATACGTTGTGACCTTTTTTTTCCTCTTTTTGGTCTTATTGCAAGAAGTGATAGCCACTCACTGTAGAAAACAACACAGATAAAGTGAAAACTTCTCAGATCCCAAGACTAAAAGTAACTACTGTTAGTGTTTTGATTTGTATCTCTTGGCATGCATTTGGTACAATTTTAGTTTGTATCTTTCCAGTCTTTTTTTTACTCTGGGTTTATTCTTCCCATCCCCCCAAATGTGGTCTTTTAACATTTGCTGTTTCCTGCAAACACCCCTTTGGGCTCTGTAGAGTGACATAAACGATTGCTTTTACACAAGGGATCAAGCCAGGCCCGGCTATGCCAATCAGCACCAGGCTTTAATTCATCAAAGGACACGGGCCCCTGGGCAGAAGGAAGAAACTTCTCTACATGGCAGACTCTCCACCCAGGAAGGTCTCTATACGACAGTTCCTGCCACTGTTGGCCTCTCCAAGCAGCCTGGCCAGAGTCCCTCAGACTCTCCTCCCTGAGGAGGACACAGATCCTGATGGCTAACCATGAAAACGTGCTGTTCATACATTGGAATAATATTTGCTAAAGGGCTGCTTTAAAAGGTGCATCAAGTTCTACTGGCCAGCTAAGTCCTGGCAAACCCATGAACTGTGAAAATGCATACGGCCTGTATCATCTCCTCACGTTTGCCTAACACTGTGCAGTGTTCCGGAGTAGTCTGATGAGCATTTCTGCATCCAGCCGTCACAACAGTCCAGAAAGGCAGGTAGCTACTGCAATTTCCATATTACTGATGAACACTCAGTGACTTGTCTAAGGTCCAAGGACTAGTAAGTTCTAGAATCCTACATTCTCATAAGTGGGAGAGAATAAAAAAGTTCAGCTAAGCCAAGGATAGCCAGTAAGACTCAAATTGAATGTTGACCCTGACCCAGTAGTGACCATCAGGGATGGGGTCAGTGGGAAATAATAATGGCTGATATTTTTCCTTAAACAACTTGAGTAAGAGAGAATTGGCCTACAACAGATCACACATTTCAAGTGTACAATTTGACTTTTGACATATATACACATTTACGAAACCATCATCACAACCAGCCTAGTGAACATATCCACCACCCACAACAGTTTCTTCCTGACCCTTTGTGATCCTTCCCTCCCACCTTTCCCTGCCTTGCCATTCCCTGGCAACCATGGATACACTTTCCATCACTATAGATTGGTTTGCATTTTCAGGAGTTCTGTGTAAATGGAATCATACTATATATACCTTTTTGGTGTATTTTCGTTCAGCATAATTATTCTGAGATCCAACCAAGTTGTTGTGCGTGTTAATAAGTTTTTTTTTTTTTACACTTTTCATTGCTGAGTAGTATTCCACTGTATGTGTATATCACAATTTATTGGCTTGTTGATGATGAGCACTTGGGTTATGTCTAGTTTTTGGCATAGGGACTTAAGATTTCTTGAGTGCTTGCGTTGGGTTACTCTTCTAAGTGTTTTATATGCAGGAAATCATTTGGTCATTCGGTCAACCCCAGGACATGAGGTAGGTACGCTTCTGCTCCCACTTGATCAGTGAGCTAAGTGAGGCCCTGCATGATTGCCTAACCTGCCCAAGGTCACGCAGCTGTTAAATGGATTCAAACCCAGTGTGATTCCAGAGCCTACATTCTCAACTCTTGTGCTGCACTGCCACGGTCCCTTAGCAGCGCTTGTCATTGGCTGGGGATGGCAGTGGGGGATGGAGGTTGTACCTTGTATTTGCAATACCCAAGCTCTTAATAACTACCAGCATTTCCCATCTGCACTGTCCTGCCACGTGTTTAAGTCCCCTCAGAACCTCTGTTTCTGCTTTTCATTGAATGGAGAACATTTCTAGGTATGAATTTGTTCAGCACTAGACCTCTCCATTCCAACAATAGAGTATCACGACACCGTTGGCCTAGTTTTTGAAAATATCTTGCTTTTAAAAATAAATGAGTGAAAATCATAAATATACAATAGTCCTGGAGTAGTATCTTCATAGTTAAGAGTTACAGAGAAATAGCTTTTTTCTCGACAGCACAACTGGAAACAACCCAACCAGCCCATTTCTGTGTGCATGGGGCTTTCACAGAATGCCTTTGCAGAAAAGTGCTTTTGATTCTTTTTGGCTCCTCTTCCTCAGTTGCGAGGATACTGTGTGAATTACGGCAATGCCCCACAGCTCCAAGACAGTCAGAATGGGGTTCTCTCTACCATTTGAAACCCTATTGTCTGAGGGTTCGTATAAAGAAGATTGTTTCTTCAACAGAAATGAGAGGCACAGCTCCATGGCTGGGGATAAAGGAAGGGCATTACCAGCCATGCCAGGACGTACTGCTGGGGTATGTCCCGCCTGCTGAGCCTTACTATTCAGCTATCAGACTTTGATTTTGGTTAAGTAAACATGAACTTGGGGACAACCAGCTTTTCTGCATCTCTGGTCAGGGAGTTGTAGGGGCAAGGTTGAGCTGGTGGTTCCAGCAGTGAGCCGGTCAAGCAAGGTGGACTGGTATTCAGTCAAGAGGGAAGAGCATGTTTAGTGGATATCTGCTGTGCGTCTGGCCCAGTGCCTGGGCTCTGCCTACCTCGGCGGACATACCAGATGTAGTCTCTGTGCTCATACACATATATTCCAGGTGTGATCCATTCTATGAAGCCTAGAGCATGGTGCATGAACAGGGTTGGGAGTGTGGGGAGCAACCCTGAGTCAGAGGCACGTGGAAGGCTTATCTGAGACCTGAGATGTGAGTTGGGTTAGATCAAGAGCCTGTGTAGAGGGTTAGAAAGAGGATTGTTTAAGGCAGGAAAACAGCAAATGTGCAAAAGCCTCTGGTTCTCTTGGAGAAACAGAAACCAGGCCATTGAGCTGGAGTGGAAGAGCCAGGAGCTCAGGCAGGGAACTAACGAGAAAGATGAGGCTCTGAGAAGGGAGCTAATGTGTCGAAGCTTTTGTAGCTGGAACTGACCATTGAGTTTGCTTCTTGCTGAATGTTTGGCTTTTCCATGAGATGATGAGCGTTCGACCATGTTGTCCTGCTTGATTCCTGTAAGCCCTTAAAAACGTGCCCATTTTAGAGCTAAACTGAGGCTCAGAAAACAACTCCAGGGATGAGGGTCAGAGCCTGGGTTTGAATACAAAAAAAGTGTGTGGTTGTTTCTTGTGTTGACCTTTGATTAAAGCCAAAGAAAACCTATTACCTACCCATGTACCACCTACCCGCCCCCCCCGGCCCCACTCCCCGCCCCCCCAGCCAGGTGGTTCTGCAGTGGATGACCCACCCCATACCCTCACTGTGTGGTGTGGCTTCCTGGTGATCTGATTTGGGGTGAAGAGAGAACTTAAAATACCTATGGGAATAAGGTATTAGCTTAGAATTCTTTAGAGGCAAGTGAAGAAGCCCCCTGGAGATATAACCAAAAAGCAGGATTTACAAGGGCAGGATATAGCTGGATCTTGGGAACGGATGGGGCTTGGAACTGAAACATTTCTGAAACTTTTCCTTCACATTTGCTAATCCATTTTTGCTGTTTCCCTAAGTCACCTGGTAGACCATTGCTACCTTACAGCTCTCCCCTTCCCCTACCCTAATGTTCATGTTACCTATAACCGTTCCAGACCTGGAGAGAGTGATTCAGTCCACTGGGACCTGGGTTGAAATTCCTGGGAAAGGGAATTTGATTGGTTCATCCCTGGACCAATCAGCTATGCCCAGGGAATGTGGCCATAGTATAGGAATATGTCTGCCAGGGCTGTGGTTGTGTGTGTGTATGTATGTATATGTAGATCAGTTCCATGATAAAAAGAAAAGGTCATTTGCTCAAGACCTTACTCAGTCTGGGGCATTAAAGAGGGCACATGATGTGATGAGTACTGGATGTTACATGCAACTGATGAATTATTGAATTCTGCATCAGAAACTAATGATGTACTATATGTTGGCTAATTGAATCTAAGTAAAATGTAAAAAAGACCTTACTAAGTCTGACCTACTAAGACATAATACTCTGGAGCTCACTTTGCCCCTTCTATTTATACTTTGCAGAAGAAAAAAGTCAATAGTAATGATAAAGTATCATCAAACAAGCCCCCCCAAAAGGATAATTATATCTACAACTGCCTTTAGAACCATGTCTTAGACTAAATTTTGGGTGGGTTGCATGCATCAGAAACCAAAAGGAAATCTGATGCTCAGGTAAGGTGGAAAATACACGTTTTCTGACTTCAGGCACACATGGATCCAGGAGCTCAAATAATGTCTTTAGAACTCTCTCTCGTGCCACCTCTCAGTTCTACCTTCCTCTGCACATTGGCTTCATTCGCATGTTCTACTGATGGCTGTTTCCAGGAAGCTGGGAGAGGACTACAAGCAGCTCTAGCTTAGAACTTATGATCCCAGCACAGTGCCTCTCAAGGTATGGAGTTGAATGGCAACAGTGCCCCCTAGAGAGTATCTCAGAAACTTGTGGGAAAGATTGGGTTGTCAAAATGAGGGTCGGGAGCTACTCCTTGACTTTAATGCTTAGATATCCTGCAAAGCAAGGGACACTCTTAGACAAGAATTACCTCCTGGGCCATACATATTTCTACTGTCCCAATGGACATTAATGTAGGTGCAGAGCCTACTTATAATTAACCGAGCCTAGACTTACCCTATTTTATATACAAACATAAAGTCCTCACAGGTTTTTTTTTTACACAGAGATAAAATTTACATAAAATGTTATTAGTTTCAGGTGTACAAACAGGGATCCATGCTTTTATGTATTGTGAAATGATCAACCACAGTAAGTCTAGTTAACATCCATCACAACACATAGTTCTAAATTTTTTTCCTTATGATGAGTACTTTTAAAATGTACATTCTTAGCAACTTTCAAATTCACGATATGGTGTTATTAACTCTAGTCCCCATGCGGCATGCTACATCCCCAGGACTTATTTTATAACTGGAAGATTATGATTTGAGGCCCTTCAATATTTCAGCCACCCGCATCCCCTGCCTCTGGCAACCACCATTCTGTTCCTTCTGTCTAGGAGTTTTGGTTTTTGTTTGTTTAGATTCCACTTATAAATGAGATCATATGGTATTTGCCTTTCTCTGTCTGACTTATTTCACATGGCATACCGTATCAACATCCAACTGTTGTTGCCGCAAATGGCAAGAATTCTTTCTTTTTTTATGGCTGAATTGTATTCCATCGTGTATGTGTGTATCATCATATATATATATGTATATATATATATATATACACACACACACATATATATATCATCATATATATATATATATATATATATATATGCCACATCGTCTTTATCCATTTATCCATCATGGGCACTTTGATTACTTCTATGGCTATTGTAAATAATGTTGCACTGAACATGGGCGTGAGTGTATCTTTCTGAGTTAGTGTTTTTCCTTTGGATAAATACCCAGAAATGGAATTGCTAGATCATAGTGTAGTTTTAGTTTTTGAGGAACCTCCATACTGTTTTCCGTAGGGACTACCCCAATTTACATTCCCACCAATAGTTCACGAGGGTTCCCTTTTCTCCAACACTTGTTATTTCTTGCCTTTTTGAGAATAACCATTCTAACATGTGTGAGGTGATATCTCCTTGTGGTTTTGATTTTTCATTTCCCTGAGGATTAGTGATGTTGAAAACATTTCACGTACCTGTTGGCCATGTGTATGTCGTCTTTGGAAAAAAAGATCCTCTGTCCATTTTCTAATCAGATGGTTTGGGGGTTTCTTTGTTTTTGTTTTTGCTGTTGAGTTATGTGAATCATTTATATATTTTAGATATTAACCCCTTATCAGATACATGATTTGCAAGTATTTTCCCCCATTTGGTAAGGTTGCCTTTTTGTTTTGTTGATGGTTTCCTTTGCTGTGCAGAGTTATTTAGTTTGGTATAATCCCACTTTTTTATTTTTGCTTTTGTTGCCTTTGCTTGTGGTATCAAATCCAAAAAACTCTCACCAAGACCAATGAACTTACTGCCTATGTTTTCTTCTAAGAGTTTTATGATTTCAGGTTTTATATTCAAGTCTTTAATCTATTTTGAATTGATTTTTGTGTATGGTGCAAGTTAGAGGTCCAGCATGATTCTTTTGCATGTGGCTGTCCAATTTTCCCAAAACCATTTATTAAAGAAACTGTCCTTTCCGCATTGTATGTGCTTGGCTCCTGTTCTCATAAATTAATTGACCATGTGTGTGGTTATATTTCTGGGCCCTCTAGTCAGTTCTACTGATCTCCATGTCTGTTTTTGATTACTCTGATGCTGTTTTGATTACTATAGCTTTGTAATGTAGTTTGAAATCCAGGCATGTGATCCCTCCAGCTTTGTTCTTCTTTCTCAGGATTGTTTTGGTTATTCAGGGTCTTTTGGGGTTCCATACAAATTTTGGGATTGTTTTTTTTTTCTATTTCTGTGAAAAATGGCATTGGAATTTTGATAGGAATCACACTGAATCTGTAGACTGCTTTGAGTACTATGGACATTTTAACAATATTTTTCTAATCCATAAGCACAGAATATCTTTGCATTTATTTGTGTTTTTTCAGTTTCTTTCATCAGTGTCTGATAGTTTTCAGTTTACAGGTCTTTCACCTCCTAAGCTAAATTTATTCATAAATATTTTATTCTTTATGATGCAGTTGTAAATAGGACTGTTTCCTTAATCTCTGATAGTTTGCTATTAGTGTATAGAAATATAACAGATTTTTGTATGCTGATTTTTGTATTCTGCAACTTTACTGAATTTGTTTATTCTAATAGTGTTTGGAATCTTCAGAATTTTCTATATATAATACTATGTCATCTGCAAATAGTGACAGTTTTACTACTTCCTTTCTGATTTGGATGTTCTTTATTTCTTTTTCTTGCCTAATTGTTATGTTGAATTGTTATGTTGAATTGTTATGTTGAATAAAAGTGGGGACAGTGGCCATCCTTGTTTGTTCCTGATCTTAGAGAAAATCTTTTAGCTTTTCACTATTAGTATGATGTTAGCTGTGGCCCTTATTAAGTTGAGGTATGTTTCCCCTATACCCACTTTTTTTCTTAGAGTTATTTTTAATCACAAACAGATGTTATATTTTTCAAGTGTGTTTTCTGCATTTATTGAGGCAATCATATGATTTTTATTATTTTGTGATTATGTGATATCACATTGATTTTGTGGATATTGAAGCATCCTTGCATCCCTGGAGTAAATCCCATTTGGTCATGGTATATGATCCTTTTAATATATTGTTTAATTCAATTTGCTAATATCTTGTTGAGGGTTTCACATCTATGTTCATCTGGGATATTGGCCTGTAATTTTCTTTTCATGTGGCATCCTTGTCTGGTTTGTTACCAGAGTAATGCTGGCCTCATGAAATGTGTTTGAAAGTATTCCCTGCCTCTCTATTTTTGGAAGAGTTTGAGAAGGCTTGGTATTAATTCTTCTTTAAATGTTTTGTAGAATCCACTAGTGAAGCCATCTAGTCCTAGACTTTTGTTTGTTGGGAGGTTTTTGATTACGGATTTAATATTCTTACTACCATTTGTCTTTTCAGATTTACTGATTTAGTCTTGATAGGTTGTATGTTACTAGGAATTTATCCATTTTTTTCTATGTTGTCCAATTTGTTGGCATATAATTTTTCATAATAGTCTCTTATGAGCCCTTTGCAGTTCTATGGTATTGGCAGAACCATCTCCTCTATCATTTCTGATTTTATTTACACAAGTCCTCTTTTATTTATTTTTATTTTTTTGATGAGTCTAGTTAAAGATTTGTTACTTTTTTCTTTCAAAAAATCAGTTCCTAGTTTCACTGATCTTTTCTGTTGTCCTTTTTGTCTATATTTAATTTATTTCTGCTCTGATCTTTGTTGTTTCCTTCTTTCTACTAACTTTGGGCTTTGTTCTTTTTCTGATTCCTTGAAATGTAAGTTTAGTTTGAGATTTTCCTTGTTTCTTGATGTAGATCTTTATCACTATGAACTTCCCTCTTAGAACTGCTTTTGCTGCATCCCGTAAGTTTTGGAATATTGTATTTCCATTTTCATTTGTCTCAACATTTTTATTTCTTCTTTGATCTATTGCTCGTTCAGTGACATGTTGGTTAACGTCCACATATTTGTAGATTTTCCAGTTTTCTTCTAGTAATTGATTTTGAGTTTTCATACCATTGTGGTTGGAAAAGATGGTTGAAATGATTTCAGTCTTTTTAAATTTATTAAGACTTGTTTTGTGGCCTAATATATGATCTGTCCTGGAGGATGTTCCATGTGCACATGAGAAGAATGTGTATTCTGTTGTTTTTGGATGGAATGTTCTGCTTATGTCTTTTAAGTCCATCTGTTCTAATGTGTCATTTATGGCCATTTTGATATTCTGTCTGATCTATCCATTGATGAATGTGGGGTATTAAAGTCCCCTATTATTAGTGTATTTCTTCTTTCGGGTTGCTTAAAATTTGTTGTATATATTGAGGTGCTTCTATTTTGGGTGCATATATATTTACAAATATTATATCCTCTTGTTGGATTGACCCTTTTATCATTATGTAAACATTTTCTTAAAGTCTATTTTCTGTGATAGAAGTGTAGCTCTCACAAGTTTCTTTGGGTTTCCATTTGCTTGGAATATCTTCCTCAATCTCTTCATTTTCAGTCTGTGTATCTCCTTACATCTGAAGTGAGTTTCTTGTATTCTGCATATAGTGTGTCTTGTTTTTGTTTTAATCTATTCAATGCTCTAGAGACTAAGTGGAGAATTTATTTATTTATTTATTTATTTATTTATTTGAAGATTTTATTTATTTATTTGACAGAGACACAGCGAGAGAGGGAACACAAGCAGGGGGAGTGGGAGAGGGAGACGCACGCTCTCCACTGAGCAGGGAGCCTGATGCAGGGCTCGATCCCAGGACCCTGGGATCAGGACCTAAGCCAAAGGCAGACGCTTAATGACTGAGCCACCCAGGTGCCCCTAAGTGGAGAATTTAGACCATTTATGTTTAAAGTACTTATTGATAGGTATGTACTACTGACTTATTGTTAACTGTTTTCCAGCTGTTCTGTAAGACTTGTGTTCCTTCTCTTTCTTCCTTTGTGATTTCATGACTTTTCTGTAGTGGTATGCTTACATTCCTTTCTCCTTATCTTTTGTGTATTTACTATAGGTTTTTGCTTTATGGTTACCATGATGCTTACATAAAACAACTTATATTTATAAGAATCTATTTTAAATTGGTAGCAACATAAGTATGAACGCCTTCTAACACTCCACATTTTTATTCCCACCAACAATGTTTTATGTTTTGATGTCACAATTTAAATTTTTTTATCTTGTATATCCCTTAACAAATTGTCATATATAGTTTTTTTTACTAGTTCTCTCTTTTAACCTTCATACTAGCTATTTAAACAGTTAACCCACCACCTTTACAACATTATTCTGAATTTTATTATATATTTACCTTTACCAGTGAGATTTATGTTTCGTATGTTTTTTTGTGTTTTGTGTTTGTTTGTTTTACTAATTAGCATCCTTTGGTTTTAGCTTAAAGAAGTCTCTTAAACATATCTTGTAAAGCTAGTCTAGTGATGATGAACTCCTTTAACTTCTGCTTTTCTGGAGAACACTTTGTATATCTCCTTCAATTCTGACAACTGTTGAATGACAACTCTGACAATAGAATATTCTTGGTTGGCAGGTTTTCTTTTTTTTAAGGTTTGTTTGTTTATTTAAGAGAGAGAGAGAGGGTGCCCAAGCAGGGGCAGAGGCAGGGGGAGAAGCAGACTCCTTGCTGAGCAGGGAGCCCGAGGTGGGACTCGATCCCAGGACCCTGAGATCATGACCGGAGCCAAAGGCAGATGCTTAACCAACTGAGCCACCCAGGCACCCTGGAAGGTTTTTTTTCTTTCAGCACTTTGAATGTATGGTGCCACTCCCTTTGGTACACAAAGCTTCTGCTGAAAAACCTGATAGTCTTATGGGCGTTCCCTTGTATGTAACAAGTTGTTTTTCTCTTCCTGCTTTTAAGATTCTCTCCTGGCCTTTAACTTTAATTGAATTGAATTGATACTTCAATTATAATAATGTGTCTTGATGTTGGTCTCTTTGGGTTCATCATCTTTGGAACTCTGAGCTTCCTGGATCTGGATGTCTGTTTCCTTTCCCAAGTGTGAGATGTTTTCAGCCATTATCTTAAAATAAGTTTTCTGCCCCCTTTATCTCTCTTCCTCTTTGTAACCCCCTATAATATGAATCTTGGTCTGATTGATGTTGTCCTACAAGTCCCCTGAGCTATCTTACCATTTTCTCATCTTTTTTTCTTTTTGCTGCTCTGACTGAATGAGTCCCACTGCCCTGTCTTTCAGTTTACTGATCCTTTCTTCTATTTTATATTGCTGTTGAATCCCTCTAGTGTATTTTTCAGTTCATGTATTGTATTCTTTAGCTTTATGAGTTCAGTTTGGTACTTTGTTATGTTTTTCATCTTTTTGTTGAAATTCTCCTTTTGTTCATCCATTCTTTGCTGAGTTTGGTGAGTACCTTTATGATCATTATTTTGAACTTTTTATCAGGTAAATCACTTCTCTCCATTAATGTCTTTTTCTAAGGTTTTATCTTATTCTTTCTTTGGAACATATTTCTATTTCATTTTCTTTGACTCTTTGTTGGTTTTTATGCATTAGATAAAACAGCCACCTCTCCCTTTCTTGAAGGTGTGGCCTCATGTTGAAGATGAGCCTTATGTTCAACCCTGCCCTAGTTCTTGGTTGTCTCTTAAACCTTTGTAATTGCCCAAGCAGCCTAACTTATTTTTAGTGGCTCTCCATAGCTGAGGGTATGCCAAGACCTAGCAGTGTGCCAAAGGGGAAGATTCTATTCAGCACCTGGATTCAGGCTGATTGGAACCCAGACCTTCAGGCAGCAGCTTTTAAAGTATACAGATATTTCTTGGGGATGCCTGGGTGGCTCGGTCCTTAAACGTCTGCCTTTGGCTCAGGTCATGATCCCAGGGTCCTGGGATTGAGTCCTGCATCAGGCTCCTTGCTCAGCAGGGAGCCTGCTTCTGCTTGCCGCTTCCCCCTGCTTGTGAGCATGCTCTCTCTGACAAAATCTTTTAAAGTATACAGATCTATCTCTTCCAGGGGAAGACTAAGAGTTAGGCATTTCTGACTGTTCCCTCTCTGCTGAGCCCTGTGGTGATAGCCAGTTAAGAGCTCTTTCTTTCTCTGCTACCACCCCCTTGTACTTGTGAACATAAGCCCCGCTGCCCACCAGAGACAGACAATCAAGGGGTATTCCCTGGGTGGCAGCCACAAAGAGCATCAGCTATAAAAAATGGGGCACCAGAGGCATGTACAAGCTCCACTCTAGGGAGAAAGCCATGGTCTAAAGCATGACAGAGAAAGCAGGAAGATGGCCCCTACCCTTGGAAGCCCTTGGAAAGAATTACACATGGCCTTAGATGTGTGTTTAATTATAAGCCTGCCCCTCAGGTCACAGCTGTAGGGACAAGCTAGAAGTTCTCTTTCAGAGAAAGACTGGCTCCTCAGTCTGTTGCCTCTCTGCTGCTCTTATCTCCCTGGGGCAGCAGCAGGTTAAGAATCCTTTCTTCATTTGTTACAGTCCTGGACACCTGCAAGCATAAGCCCCACCGACCACCAGAGCCAGGTGGTGTAGGTGTCCTTTGGTCGCAGCTGCAAAAACCAGGGTGCCACCTGAGTATACAAGCTCCTTTTTGGGAGATCCTGGTGACCTGGAGTGAGGCAGAGGAGGGGAGCCCAAAGATGACATCCACTGGCCTCTGTCCCCAGGGAGCATCTCAGTGGGGCAGTACATGGGTTACATGGGACACACTGAATTGTCCATGAATACTACCATGTGTACAGTGAGGGGCAAACTGTACTTCTTTTGTTTGAAATTTTACCAAGTAATGCTCACTATTTTGCTATTTCAGATATCACCAATGGTTATGACACTAGTGGTATTGGGGATACTACACAGGTCACCTGCACACATCTCCATCTGTCACTGTCACACTCATGGTGATTCTGTTTGTGGCAAGCATCTGCTTATCCTATTTTGTCTTCTAGTGTAGGCATGTCCTTGAGTTTACATATTTATGTTTTATTTTATGATAAGCTATTTTTTATGTTTTATGTTACTTTTCTTTTGTATTAGGACGTCATTGATTTTTCTAAATGACATTGGTATTATCTATGAATTTTCTTTTGGTATATTAAAGGGATAATAACAAAATGCTTGTTTATAAAAAGGATGTTGGTTTTAAGAACCACTATCCAGAGGAAGAGGGCAGCCTGCTCTTCCCCCTAAGGAGCATTGATTTGACAATGGATAGTAAGGACCCTAATGGTTTAATATGGGTCAGGACCCATCCCTGAACTCGGGGCTCACTGTGACTAGTGGAAGGAAGTGCTCATCTTGGTTAGCCAGGTAAGGTGAGCAACCTTGGGGCAGGGACAAGGAGGGAGGGAGGCAGGGGAGGCAAGACTCCAAGTTAAACAACCCTACTAGGGCCAGTGCAGTTGGGGAAGGAGTCACCAAGCTAAAAGTGCGATGCCATTACTAAATGAAAGTGGAGGGGTGCCTGGGTGGCTCAGTCAGTTAAGCGTCTGCCTTCTGCTCGGGTCATGATCTCAGGGTCCTGGGATTGAGCCCTGTGTCAGGCTCCCTGCTCAGCGGGAAGTCTTCCTACCCCCCTCCCCGCCCAGACCCCCCTCCCCACCTGCTCATGCTCTCTCTCTTGCTCTCACTCTCTCAAATAAATAAAATCTTTAAAAAAAAAAAAAAAAAGTGGAAGGAAAGCTGGACAGGCTAAAGCAACAAAAACACAACCTAAACACTTAAACACACAATTAAATACACAACTTAAAACCTAAGTAATGGAAAAATGTTGATGAACCAATTTATACTACAGCCTGCAGGGCTCACAAAACAAACCTGCATCACACCATACTGCGAAGGTTGGAGAGACACAGGAAGTTATCATTAAAAGGTGAGAAAACCTGGAAGAAAGAAACACGATCAACTCTAAACAACATTGATGATGCAATAACAAAGCTTCCGCTTAAAATTGGCAGGAATTCCAGCAATGCTGGGCACACAAACAGTGGGAGGGCCAACACCCAAGAGCAGGGCTTGGCAGCCAGGCTCATCAGTTGAATGTTAAATCAGTCCCTAGGAAACACTAGCAAAGCACTAATTTTGGTAACCCTTGACTGCATATAAGCAGTTATACATAATAATGGTACCCTAGGGAATTGTATCCACTCACTTATGAGAACCAAGGAAAGGACTTGCATTGTTCTTATCAACTGGTGGCCCATCTGATGTTCCTTCTCCTGGGCTGCTGACCATATTTTTTATAAAACAAAGCCTTAGGAGATCACCATCCATGTAACATCTTCTAGATGGGTTTTGCGTGGAACTAGGGAGTGAAAAATTGGGCCTAGAATCCTGATCTTCTAATTTGCTGATGGAGGGGCTATACATGGTTAATAATGAATGTCTTTATTCAGTAAACATTCATAGAACCTATTCCATGGCCCAGGATGTGTAGTACAAGGACACAAAGACTTGCAACTCATAGTCTAGTGAGAGCTCTCAGTCTACAGATGTGCTGAGTGACACAATGGACTATTTTTCCCCGTTCACTCCATGCATCCCAGTCCTTTTCTTTTTCCCAGACCTCCACAGCAGTTTTCTGCCACAGGACCTTGTTTTTTGCTGTTCTCTTGAACCCAGACTTTTGGCAAATCTGTCCCTTTCTTCATTCAGGCCTCTACATCAATGTCGCCTCCTTGGAGAGGCCTTTCATGACTACCTCAACTGAAATAACAATCCTCCCTTTTCCCTCCCAGCCTTTTATTCTCTCACTCCCATCTCTTTTATTCCCTAACCCAGTTGTGTTTCGGGATTTCTCTGCCTTTAGTGCCCATGGCGCTTGGTCACGCTGCTTCAAAGAATGAAGAGGTAGACCAGACAAAGAGTGGTGGGCAGCAAAGCAAAGTTTATTGAGCCATAGTACAAAGCTCCGGAAGAGGGAGGGGGCCCTAGAGGGTTGCCATTGGAGTTTCTAAGTCTAGGGGTTTTTATGAGATTGTTGGCAGGCTCTTTTAATCTGAATAACCCTCCAGGCGCCTGTCACCCAATCAGGTTTTTATCCACATGCTCATCTACCTATCAGGTAGTTGTTTACATGGGAAAGGGTGGAGGGCTCCTTTCAGGGTGGTGTGGAATAATAGGATGGGGGCTTTTTCCTTTAAGGGTAGTTTCCTCTTAGGATAGGGCCCCTTGCCCCTGCCTGCCTTTCTTTCAACTATCCTCCATTAGTTGGATTTGTCTTCATAATATTATCAGTATCTGATATTAAGTAATAGTTAATTCTTATTGAATAGTTTCTGTTCATCTGAAATGGGTCTAAGCATTGTACATGGATTAACTTTCCATTCTGTGATTTGATAGTGAACTTACTATTATCATCCCCTTTTTATACACGAGGAAACTGACCAAAGTCACACACAGCTAGGATTTAGACTCCAGCCAGCTCAAGACCACACTCTTAACCACTATATTATATGGCTGCTCTTCACATTATGGTTGATCTGTTTTCTTCTTTGACTATCAACTGTGTCTCTTCTGGAATGTAAGCTTAAACAGGGCAGAGATTTGGCTGAGCAGCCACTGTACCTCCAGGGCCTAGAGGGATGACTTGCATAAGGTAAGCATGCAACAAACACTAGAGGAACGAATGGTGATGCTGAGTATTCCCACTCTGGTCCCTGAGCACTACAAGAATTTAAGGAGTTTTTGAATCCTCACAAGTTTAGAAGGACTTGAGAAGTTGTGGCCAATACCACCCACATTTGATAAGAATCACACCTTCCAGTAACAGATCTCAATGCTGGCTGCACAGTGCGGTCACCTGGGAGCTATTAAAACTTGAATGGATGCCCAGGCCTCACACCAGACCAATTAAACCAGCGTCTCTGCATCGGACCCTGGCCTCAGTACTGATAAAGCTCTACAGCTTATTCCCCTGTGCAGCCAAATTTGAGAACCACACCCATGGTTGAATCTGATCAAGTGGTGAGGCAACCAGGGTGGAGGTTCTAAGATATTGTCTCATCAAATCTGGGAATAAAATAAAGGAGATCACAAAAGAATTCGGAATGAGTAATTTGAGTCTAGGAGATATGGGGCCTTAGACTCCCACCCTACCATAGCCTCCTGGGAGGGCAAGGAGTCCTTCCATGTAAGCTCAACGTGCTCTTCCTTAAACACACAGCTACAACTCTCCCTGGATCTCTGCATCTTTAGAATTTGTGTCCTGGCCAACACTATCTAATTGTTTAGCAGTCTCAGCCCAGTCAAAGAGAAGGTATCCCCTCCCCAGTTCACTTGGGCTGTTAACTGTTTTCTTACTGAGTGTGTGACTTTATTCTTGGAAAGTTTTAGGCTTAATTTTAGAGACGATGAAGTTAAACCCATTGTATTAATATTTTTGAGTTAAACTTAAAAATGGCTTATGATATATTTATCCTTTGGGACCTATCATGTTGGTCATGTTTGAAAGGACCTGGCATTGTAGGGTATGCAACGTATTAGCCTCATGGATGCTAATGTAAAATGTGTAACTGAATAATCAATTGTAGTCTTTAGATTTTAAGTTGAAAAGTATGGTAGAATTTACCTAAGTTTATTAACAATATTGCAACTTTTAAGATAACAGGCGAATCACTGTCATTACTCATTTGATTCATCCGATTTTCTATGGTTGCTTACGTGTTGGGGAATGTTATGCTTGTTAGTCCAGCTTTGGAAACGCTTAAAACTGATTATATGAAATGTAGATACAAAGCTTAAGACATTTATAGGAATTGAACTAAGTTGTGGAAGGGGCTGGTGTGTACTTTGGAGCTAGCCTTAATTCTCGCTCACATCCCATTTCTGATCCAACGACAAAGCCTGTTGGCTCTTCCTTTAAAATATATCCAGGATCCCACCCTTCTCACCCTCTCGACTACTTCCACCTGGCCTAACCACCATCCTCTCTCACCTGGATTTTAAAAATGGAGGCTCTAAGCCGGCCCTGGCTCTCCCTCTCCAAGCTTCAGCAGTTTCCTGTCTCCCTAGGGACACTTGCACCCACTGCTCTCTCCTCTGTTTACTCTGGATTCATGGTGGAGCCAAGCGCCCCCGGTCTAGGCCCCTGCACTCGCTGCTCCTTCGGCCAGAAACGCTCTCTTCCCAGATGGCCACCCGGCTCCTCTGTCACTTTCTTCTGCTAACCTGTCCCTTTCGCAGAGAGGTCTTCCCTGACTGCCCTGTGCAAAACCCTCGTGCCCTCCTGCCACCCTTGCCCTCACTCTCCTTGCCCTGCTTCATTTTTCTTCAGAGCACTTACCACCATCCAACAGATTAGATATTGAAGATACACTGAGTATAGATACTTTTTGTGCCCAAAATTAAAAAATATATCTTCAGAGGCAGCAAAAACAAAAACAAAAACAAAACCTCACACTGACATGTTGAAGGGAGATTATTTACATTTAGAATGGTTTCATCTGGAGGTTTCATCTGAGGCACCTGGGTGGCTCAATCAGTTAAACATCTGCCTTCAGCTCAGGTCATGATCTCAGGGTCCTGGGATCGAGCCCCGCATCGGGCTCCCTGCTCAGCCAGGAGCCTGCTTCTCCCTTTTCCCTCTGCCGCTCGCCCTGCTTGTGCCCTCTCTCTCTTTCATGCTCCCCCTCCCTCTCTCTCTCTCTCTCTGTCAAATAAATAAAATCCTTAAAAAAAAAAAAATTGGAGTACAAAAAGGGTAAGTGTTTTCCCTAAGATCTTACAACAGGAAGTAGTGAGCAGGGATTCCAGGCCAGGCCACCTGGCTCCGAGGCCTGCACTCTTAACCGCTTTGCTAGATTATTTTATTGAAGCCTCTTTCCCTGTGAGGCACAGAGAGAGGGAAGGTCTAGGCTTGTGTCTGCCACCAGTTGTCAGAGTGACCTTGGACAAGCAGCTTCCCCTCCATCTTATCTGCCCAGGAGCTCATGTTCTTCTCTAAGCCTTGATTAACTGACATTAGACAACAGAATTTTCTGCCTGTGAGGTGTTGCTCCAGAGAACCAAGTAGGAGGAGACTGGTTTAGAAGACATTAAGGTCTGGGTCATGGGCCCACTTAGAATGAGACCCTCTATCCAGATACATTAACCATCACACTGCCATTTTGTAGACCATTTCAGGTAGCTCATGAATTCCGCACAGCCCTAGATCCCAGATTAAGCTCCCCTGGTATAAATAAGAAATCTCAGACCGTTCTGAAGAAATGTGAGCGCTCTTTTTAAAAATAAAGCTGGGCTTTAGAAATTTGAAATTGTCCAGATGTGGTTGAATTGGAAGAAAGAATGCGAATACTCAGGGTTTCCCCAACTTCCTCCCTTTGTTCCTCCGTCCCCTCAGGCGGAGAGTTCTCAATTTGGCCACTATTAACATTTTCAAGGGGATAATTCTTTGTGGTGGGGCTGCCCTGTACCTTGTAGGATGTTTAGTAGCATCCGTGACATCTCTCCAGTTGATGCCTGGAGTATCCCTCCTCCAGGTGTGACAACCAAAACTCCCTGCATTGCCGCATTTCCCCTGGGGGGCAAAATGACCCCTGTTTGAGAACCACCGACCTGGCTCAGTTTAAAAATAAGTCTTGTCCACACAAACACTTGTACATGAATGTGCACAGCATTATTTATAGTAGCCTAACACGGGAAACAACCCAAATAGCCATCAAGTGATGAATTGATAAATGTGGTATATCCATACAAAGGAATATTATTTGGCCATTAAAACAGAATACTGATACCTCCTCCAAGATAGATGAGCCCTGAAGATCTTATACTAAATGAAAGAAACCAGTCACAAAAAATGCAATTATATGGATCTATTTTTATAAAATGTCCAGAATAGGTAAATCCATAGAGATAGAAAGTAATTAGTGGTTACCTAGGGCTGGGGTGATAGGGAGATTGGGGAGTGATGGCTAATAGGCACAGATTTTTTGGGGAGGGGTGATGAAAAATACTCTAAAATTAATCATGGGTGTGGTTGCATAACTATAAACATACTAAAAAAACCATTGGACTGTATATATTTTAAGACTTTATTTATTTGAGAGAGGGACAGAGCACACACACGGAGAGTGAGAGGGAGAAGCAGACTCCCCGCTGAGCAGGGAGCCCAATGTGGGGCTCGATCCCAGGACCCTGAGATCATGACCTGTGCCGGAGGCAGACGCTTAACTGACTGAGCCACCCAGGTGCCCCTGGATTGTATACTTTAAATGCATGGATTGTATGTGAATTATATCTTGATAAAGCTGTTAACAACAATAGAAGTCTCTGCCACCCCCTTTTTCTCACCTCCTACCCCAGACCTATGGATTGAAGCAGGTTCTCCAAGGGGCAGGGAACTGTGTGTGTCCAAAGCTTCCCAGGTGATCCTAGTGCAACTGGCTGATTGGCCAGTGTTTGGAAATCTCCACCCACCTCCTGGTTCTCTCCACCCCTCGGGCTGAGGGACGGACTGCCTTAAAATTAACGTATATTTTATTGAGATACAGTTGGCATGTTTTATATTAGTTTCAGTTGTACAACATTATGACTCTGTTTGTATATATTGTGAAATCACTACCGTAAGTCTAGTTAATATCCATCACCATACATAGTGACAATTTTTTTTCCTATAAGAGAAATTTAAGATCTACTCTCTTGGCAACTTTGAAATCTATAATACAGTATTATTAACTATAGTCACCATGCTGTACATTATATCCCCAGGACTTACTTTATAGCTGGAAGTTTGGACCTCTTAACCCCCTTCACCCATTTTGCCCAACCCCCCCCAAATCCCCACTTTTGGCAACCACCAGTCTGTTCTCTGTATTCATGGGCTCAGGTTTTTGTTTTTAGATTCCACAAAATCTAAGTTGTGATTGCCCGCTGTGAATCTGCCTGTGACCGGGACCCTCACCTGAGGCTTTGATTTGCATTTCCCTGATGATTAGTGATGTTGGGCACTTTTTCATGTATCTGTTGTCTTCTTTGGGGAAAATGTCTATACAGATCCTCTTCCCGTTTTTTAATTCAAAATGTTTTGTTTTTTTTTGCCATTGAGTTGTAGGAATTCTTTATATATTTTGGATATTAACCCCTTATCACATATGATTTCAAATATTTTCTCCCATTTGATAGATTGCCTTTTTATTTTGTTGATGGTTTCCTTTATTGTGCAGAAACTTTTTAGTCTGATGGAGTCCCACTTGTTTTTGCTTTTGTTGCCTTTGACCTTTTTTTTTTTTTAAAAAATCAACCCTTGCATTCCAGTCAGAGGAATATGAATTCATGAAGACCAGAAAGCATGCCCACTAAGAGAATAACAGAGTTGTCATTTGTCTGCGTGTAGGAGTTGTTTGTCTTCAAGTGGCTAGTGATGGAACAGGAAATACCCCACTTTATGAATTGACGTGCAATGATCCATGGGGACTATTGCAACACAAAATCTTCGTGTTGACACTGCTTTTATAGTTTTTAACCAAATACTTCCATTCTTTCCTGTCTTCATCATTTGATTGTCAGTTGACCTGTCTTAGAATATTAGACACAGGGCCTGTCTCAGGCCTTGGAAAGTACAAGAAGGGAGAACACTCCTTAAAAGTCAATATTTGTGGTTCAAAGCACAGGGCACCTGGGTGGCTCAGTTGGTTAAGCGACTGCCTTCGGCTCAGGTCATGATCCTGGAGTCCCGGGATCGAGTCCCGCTTCGGGCTCCCTGCTCGGCAGGGGGTCTGCTTCTCCCTCTGACCCTCCTCCCTCTCATGCTCTCTGTCTCTCATTCTCTCTGTCTCAAATAAATAAATAAAATCTTTAAAAAAAAAAAAAAAGTCAATATTTGTGGAATTGGTGGAAGTTCAGGAACAAACTTCCTCAAGGGAAGTGAGGTCTGATCCCCTCTTTTGCTTTTGGGTTGCCACCGTGAGAGGATCTGGCGCCCTCACTAGTTCATCTTCCTTCCCTTCGTTGGCCATTTTGGGGTGGTGATAACATACATTGGTGACAATGTGGAGGAAAGGGAATCCCTGTATACTCTGGATGGGAATGGAAATTGGTACAACCATTATGGAACACTACATGGGTGTTCCTCAACAAAATTAAAAATAGAACTAGTTGAACCAGTAATCTCACTCCTGGTGATATGCCCGAAGGAAATGAAATCAGCTGCTTAAACAGTATAACGTTGTCCTGTTACCACAGCATCCTTAACCGCACCAGGTGGCCAACGAACCTCAATACTCCTTCTTTTGTTGCCTCCTTCGTACTAGATGGATTGTGGCTCCAAGTGCTTTCCAAACCACTCAGACAGGCCTGGGCTTTGATTCTGGTTCGTCCAGGCCCTGTGGCTTGCACCTTTCCTGCATTATCATAATTATGAGGACAGTCCTATGAGAGAGGTACTGTTATTATTAGGGTCCTCAGATGAGGAAACCGAGCACCAAGAGCTGAGGTCAGTTGAGCATGAAGAGCATGAAGGCCATGCGGCCACAGTGCCTGGTACATAGCGAGATCATATTAACTTTTGCCTTATTCTCCAAGTCCTATTCTGTCTTTGATCAACTTAACCCCTTTTTTTTTTTTAAAGATTTATTTATTTATTTGAGAGAGCGAGAATGAGAGAGAGTACATGAGAGGGGGGGGAGGGTCAGAGGGAGAAGCAGGCTCCTCGCTGAGCAGGGAGCCCAATGCGGGACTCGATCCCGGGACTCCAGGATCATGACCTGAGCCGAAGGCAGTTGCTTAACCAACTGAGCCACCCAGGCGCCCAACTTAACCCTTTTTTTTAAAGATTTTTTTATTTACTTATTCGAGACACAGAGATACAGAAAGAGAGAGAGAGCGAGCACGCGTGAGCAGGGGGAGAAGGCGAGGGAGGGGGAGAAGCAGACTCCCCGCAGAGCAGGGAGCCTGATGCGGGGCTCAATCCCAGGACCCTGGGATCATGACCTGAGCCGAAGGCAGGCAGACGCTTAACCATCTGAGCCACCCAGGCGCCCCAACTTAACCCTTTCTTGATACGTGTTCACATCTTCTAAGGACTCACTGTGCTAGCACTTTCAAGTAACACATTTGCATTTTAACAGGGACCTTCTAGCAATCAACCCATAAACCCAAAACCCGAATCCCTCATGCTGGGATTTCAAGTGCTCTGGCTGATGGGTGGAGGGATAATTTGGGGCGGGGGCTCTTTCCAGGTGGTTCTCAAAGTACCATCTGAGCACATAATAACATTAACTCCAATTTGCTAGAAACCTTTCTGCTTTGCACTTCATATATTTTATCTGTTTTGATTCTCTTCCTGACCTGCCAGGGTGGTGGTGGCCCCATTAACGGCAGAGGAGATGACTTAAGCCTCAGTCCATGAGCAGAAGAGCCAGCATTCACAGCCAGCTCTTACTGGCGTGCTGCCCTTTCCCTCATGCAGCCTTCAGCAGTTAGCTACCCGAGGGGAATTCAGAGCACTTGCTATCCCGTTGTTAATGTTTGTGCCATACCCCCTAGCAAAGCATGCCGGGCCCGGCCTGTTGGGTGCCCACCACTCGAACCAATTCATTCATCGTCAGGCGTTCAACAAATACTGTGAGCACAATGACCCCGTACTGAGGCTCATGAAGCTCATAATCCGTGGGGGAGACAAACCTCAATCAATTGGCTGAGTACAATATTGCCCTGTGACAAGGGCATGGAGAAAGAGCTAGATGGTACTGTGAAAGTACATGAGGACTTGACTTGGAGGTCAGGGAAAGTGTCCCTAAGTAAAGGATGTTTGAGCCAGGATCAAAAGGATGAGTGACCTAGGTAGCAGGGTTAGGGCAAGGGGGGTGAGGGCAGAAGGAGCACTATGTACAGAGCAGTGCATTAACCCCCGAGGAGTGAGAGGGACAATACCGGGCAGAAAGCAGCGCTCAGGAGACTGGAGAAATGGGAGTGGGGGAGGGGGGCGCGGGATGGCACAGTCCACGCAGTGCCTTGTGGGCCACGTTAAGGCATTTTCTCTTTCTCCTAAGACTGCAGGAAGCCAGGCTAGACCTGGGGAAGGGGCAGGGTGACGTGATCCTATCTGTCCTTTGAAAGCATGACTCCACTGCAGTAGGCTGGACGGAGGCCGCCCGGGCCAGCTTGGGAATGTCATTTCGGAGGCCGAGCAGTGGTTCGGGACAGAGATGGTTCCAGCTGCGATCAGGATGATAGGAGGGACGGACAGGAAAGAAACCCAAAAGGTAAAACTGGCAGGCCTTGAGAGCTTGGGTGTGGCAGGTAGAGGAGAGATTGGTGTCGAGGACGACCTCCAACCCCCTTGCTTCCTCAACACTGCCCCGAGGGGTGCAGGACGAAGAGCAGCCTGGCTGGATCATAATGTCAGCCACTGTGGCTTGTCAAACCACTCTTCACCTGGAGTGGGCGAGAGAGTTCCTGAGGGAGACGGGGTACTGTTACCAGGACAAGAGGAATGGGAAAACTGGCCTACAGCCCCCAGCCCGTGGCTACCACGGCCCACGGCAGAGATCACCGGGGTGGGGGGGGTGGTCAGGGGGGCAGTCTCGGGCCTCCCCGAGAGACGGGCAGCAAGCGCCACACCTGCAGTCACCATTCATCACCAGTGTGCCACCATCAGGCCAGGTACGACGGAACACAGGCCTGGGCTTCAGGGGGACCCTGACTGAGAATTCCGACAGCCAAGTTCACTGTCCCGGCACAGACCTGGAGGGGGCGCTGTTCCTCTTCCCACTTCCTTCCCTGGTCCCTGAGGTGGCCAACCAGGTGTCCTTTAGGCTCCAGCTTTTTTTTTTTAAGATTTTATTTATTTGACAGAGAGAGATACAGTGAGAGAGGGAACACAAGCAGGGGCAGAGGGAGAGGGAGAAGCAGGCTTCCCGCGGAGCAGGGAGCCCGATGTGGGGCTCGATCCCTAACCCTAACCCTGAGCCGAAGGCAGATGCTTAATGTCTGAGCCACCCAGGCGCCCCTAGGCTCCAGCTTTAATCAGAGGTTAAGAAAGCAGAGACATTAGCTCTTTCCGCCAAACTGGGGCGTGGCGAAGGAGCTAAAGTGGGCTCCCAGGAGCCCTTAGTACTTGTTTTGCATAAGCACAAACACACGCTCACACATACCTGGTGTTCCTTAAATCTTTTCCCATCATGTCATGGAAACCCGACTCTTCAGAAGAAAATTAATGCTCTTTCTTCCGTATCACTTTCGGTGGTACCTAGAAGCCCCTGGCAACTATGTTAGAATTATAAACCCAAATGATGAGCCAGCGAGGAGGTTAAAATAACAGGAACGGGCCTTTCAAGGCCCCCTAAGGTACTCCACAAGACCAGTTGTTTTAATGACAAAGTGAAAGAAGCCAAATTGCCCAGGATGTTTGTCTAAGAAAATGATAGGGTTGCTTTTTGTGTGTCCAGCCACCGAAGTGGATCGGCCAGCATTTGCTAAGTCCTTGTAAAGGGTCAGTGGTGGCCGCAGGCTTTACTGTGGAAAGGTTGTGTGCAAAGCCAGACGCTGTATCCAGTGCGGAGGGCTTTTTGTTTTTTCTTTCCTTTTTTTTCCAGTATTGTTAAAAAATGTGTTGGAAGGGGTTCAAGTCGTCAAGAAGGGAAAACCAAACTCAAGGAAAGAAAAGATGCTGTACCATAAAAGAACAACAAACTGGAAAATCCTGGGTATTTGTCACGAGGGTGTTAAATAGGAAAGGGGAGCTGGTTGCAGCCTTCTCTAAATGGATAGGAATATCGGGCTGAAAATATGAAGTAACTTCCAAGTTGGTGGTTTCCGTCCTTCCTGTGAGACAGGTCTCTGGGCCCAAGCCCACCCTCAGGGTTGGTAGCTGTCTCCAAGGAGGCTGTTATCTTTGCCCATGGTAGTTCTGCTCAGGAATAATGACTATTTATGGAAGCTCACCGCGGGCCAGGTGCACTCCAAGAGCTTTGTATGGGTTATTTCCTTCACAACAACCTGCGAGGTAGCCCTGCTCTCATCCCCATTTTAACAGGAGGAGATATAACTTACTGAAGCCCTATCGCTGATAGGTGATGGCACTGGGGGTCTGGCTCTAGAGCTGGCCAGCTGAGCCACTGAGCTAAACTGTGCCTTCCGTACTTTCTGCCCTACCATATTGCTCCTTGAATTTGGGCCCTCGCTCTAGTGGGGGGCCAGGCCTTTGTGCTTCAGTCCTGGGTTGACCATGGTGACCCCCTGCTGCCTACATCTGGGTGATTGGTAGCTGTGCCCAGAGTGGCTGCTTCTGCCAACAGCTTTCCAGCATGCTAAGAGGACAGAGGATTACCAAGCAAGGCCAGAGGGGCAGAGATTCTGTAACCAACCCAATATCCATCATGCCTTTTCATCATTGGAAACAGGGCTCCAGTTGGATTCCAAGTGGCAATAGGCCCAATTGGAAGATTAGATTTTCCTGCTTCCCTTGCATACAGCCACGTGACTAAGTTCTAAGTAATGAGATGTTAGCAGAATTGTTGTGAGAGTCTTCTGGGATGAAAGGAAGCTGCCTCAACAGGGAGATGAGTCCTTCTGCCTTCCTGATGCCTTAGGTGCAGCCATGATGTCTGGTGCTACACCTGACTCGGACATTGAGTCTGTAGGTGGGCAATGCTTCTCCAACTTTAATGTGCATATAAATCATCTGGGAATTTTGTTTGAAATTCAAACTTTGATTCAGTAGGTCTTGGGTATACTCCTTAGTACTTTTCACTGAGAGAACTTGAGTGCAATGACCCTCTTAATACATATGAGCATATCTGACAACCAGATATTGGCTTGTAAGAGCTATTTTCCACTAGGAGAAACCTCCTTGGAGATATGGCTAATTGTAGGGGTTGAAGCAGAAACATATAAGAAAAGCCTAGAACATTTTGTACCCCAAAGCAAGAAAGGGCTAAAAAATGATGGAAACCTGTCAAAGGGACACAAAAGCCAGCTTGAAGGGACTGCCACTACTCACATCATGGACAATGTGAGCACTGTAATTCATAATGGTGGTAACAGATTATAACCCATTGAATAAAGTAGAAAACTGTGAATCCATACAGATATAAAAGTCGATCAATAAATGGAATGTTTAAGGAGGAACTGGATATTTACATACAGGCATACCTTGGAGATAGTGTGGCTTTGGTTCCAGACGACCACAATAAAGTGAATAGTGCAATAAAGTGAGTCAATGGAATTTTTTTGTTTCCCAGTGCATATAAAAGTTATGTTTATACTGAAGTCTATGAAGTATCTTTGTATCTAAAAGATAGTGTACATACCTTAATTTAAAAATACTTTATTGCTAAAAAATGTTAATCATCGTCTGAGCTTTTTTTTTTTTTAAAGATTTTATTTATTTGAGGGAGAGAATGGGAGAGAGAAAGCATGAGAGCAGGGAGGATCAGAGGGAGAAGCAGACTCCCAGCTGAGCAGGGAGCCTGATGCGGGGCTCGATCCCAAGACCCTGGGATCATGACCTGAGCAGAAGGCAGTCGTTTAACCAGCTGAGCCACCCAGGCACCCTATCATCTGAGCTTTCAATGAGTCATAATCTTTTTGCTGGTGGAGGGTCTTGCCTTGATGTTGATGGCTGCTGACCGATCAGGGTGGTGGTTGCTGAAGGTTGGGGGTGGTTGTGGCAGTTTCTTAAAATAACACAACAGTGAAGTTTGCCACATTGATTGACTTTTCCTTTCACAAACAATTTCTCTGTAACATGTGATGCTATTTGATAGCATTTATCCACAGTAGAATTTCTTTCAAAATTGGAGTCAGTCTTTTTGAACTGTGCTGCTGCTTGATCAACTAAGTTTATGTAATAGTCTAAGTCCTTTGTTGTCATGTTGGTAATCTTCATAGCATCATCATCAGAAGTAGATTCCATCTCAAGAAATCACTTTCTTTGCTCATCCCTACGAAGCAACTCCTCATCTGTTCAAAGTTTATCACGAGATCACAGCAATCCAGTCCCATCTTCTGGCTCCACTTCTCATTCTAGTTCTCTTGCTGTTTCCACCACATCTGCAGTGACTTCCTCTACTGAAGTATTCAGTCCCTCAAAGTAATCTCTGAGGGGGTTGGAATCAACTTCTTCTAACCTCCTGCTGATGTTGATATTTTGACCTTTTCCCCACGAATCATGAAGGTTCTTAATGGCATCTAAAATGGCGAGTCCTTTCCAAGGAGGTTTTCAATTTACTTTACCCAGCTTCATCAGAGGAATTGCCATCTATGGCAGCTATAGCCGTATGAATGTATTTTTTAAATAATTAAACTTAAAAGTTGAAATTATTCCTTGATCCACAGGATGCAGAATGTATGTTAACAGGCATGGTAATGCCATTAATCTTGTTGGGCAACTCCATCAGAACTCTTGAGTGACAGAGTGCCTTGTCACTGAGCAGTAATATTTTGAAAGGACTTTGTTTTCTGGGCCGTAAGTCTCAACAGTGGGCTTCAACTCTTCAGTAAGCTCTGTTGTCAGCAGGTGTGTGGTCATCCAGGCTTTGTTGTGTCATTTCTAGAGCACAGGCAGAGGAGACTTAGCATAATTCTTAAGGGCCCTGGGATTTTCAGAATGGTAAATGACACTGGCTCCAATTTAGAGTAACCAGCTGCATTGGCCCCTACCAAGAGGGTCAGCTTGTCCTTTGAAGTTTTGAAGCCGGACATTGACCTCTCCAGCTTTGAAAGTTCTAGATGGCATCATCTTTCAAGAGAAAGCTGTTTTTTTCCCTACATTGAAAATCTGTTGTTTAGTGTAGCCACCATTAATTATCTTAGATTTTCTGGAGAGCTTGCTGTAGCTTCGACATCAGCATGTGCTGCTTCACCTTGCACTTTTATTCTGTGGAGATGGCTTCTTTCCTTAAATCTCATGAACCAGACTCTGCTAGCTTCAAACTTTTCTTCAGCTTCCTCACCTCTGTCAGCCTTCATAGAATTGAAGAGAGTTAGCGCCTTGCTTGGATTAGTGTTAAACTAATTTCACTTGGCATGATGCCCTCAAGGTCCATCCATGTTGTCACAAATGGCAAGATTTCCTTCTTTCCTTGTGGCTGAGTAATATTACGTTGCGTGTGTGCGCGTGTGTGTGTGATCACATTCCTTTATTCATTCATCCACTGATGGACACTTAGATTGTTTCCATATCTTGGCTATTGTAAATAATGCTGCAAAGAACATGGACATGCAAATATCTCTTTAAGGTATTTCATTACCTTATACCCAGCAGTACTTGTGCTGGATTATATGGTAGGTCTATTTTTAGTTTTTTGAGGAAACTCCATGCTGTTTTCCATAGTGGCTGCACCAATTTATACCCCCCACCAACAGTGTATAAGGGTTCCATTTTCTCCACATCCTCACCAACATTTGCTTGTCATTTCTTGTCTTTTTTTATAATAGCCATTCTAACAGATGTTAGGTGAAATCTCACTGGTTTTGATTTGCATTTCCCTGATGGTTAGTGATGTTGAGCATCTTTTCATGTACCATCAATATGGTATTGGCTATCAATATGCCTTCTTCGGAAAAATGTCTATTCAGATCATCTGTCCATTTTTGAATTTGATTATTTGGTGGGGGACATTTGTTTTTTGTTTTTGCCATTGAGTTCTTTATATATTTTGGGTATTAACCCCTTGTCAGGTACATGATTTGCAAATATTTTCTCCCATTTCATAGGTCACCTTTTTCGTTTCATTGATGGTTTCCTTTGCTGAAAGCTTTTTAATTTGATGTAGTCCCAGTTGTTTGTTTTTGCTTTTGTTGCCTTTGCTGTTGGTGTCAAATCCAAAAGATAATTGCCAAACTGATGTCAAGGGAGCTTACTGCCTATGTTTTCTTCTATGAGTTTTATGGTTTCAAGTCTTACATTCAAATCTTTAATCTATTTTGAGTTCATTTTAGTTTGTGATATAAGAGGGGTCCAGTTTCATTCTTTTGCATGTGGCTGTCCAGTTATCACACCACTTATTAAAGAATACTGTCCTTTCTTCACTATACTTAATTCCTTTGGCACAAATTAATTGACCATATATGCCTGGGTTTATTTCTGTTCTGTTTCATTTATCTAGGAGTCATTTTTATGCCAAAACCATATGTTTTTTTATTATAGAGCTGTGTCATATACAGCTGACTTTGGAACCACACAGGACTGAACTGCATGTGTCCACTTAAACATGGATTTTTAAAAAAATACAGAAGAGTTTTATAAAAATATTTCCTTTTTTATGATTTTCTTAACAGTTTCTTTTCTCTGGCTTACTTTAAGGATACAGTTTATAATACACATAACATATAAAATATGTATTAATCAACTATTTATGTAATTGGAAAGACTTCCAGTCAATAGTAGGCTCTTAGTAGTTATGTTTTGGGGGAGTCACAGTTACATGCAGATTTTTT